>NW_019168528.1:140000-440000 GCF_000001635.26 Mus musculus | reverse complement strand
CACACACACACAGGGGAAGGCACAAAAATTCATTTCTGTTAATATGCTTGAAGTTCCTGTAAAGTAAAACAAAGATAGTATAGGAGAGTTGGAGGAAGACACGGGGCCTTGGATATGCTGTGACAGAAAGCTACTGTCAAGGAGAGAGAGAGAGAGAGAGAGAGAGAGAGAGAGAGAGAGAGAGAGAGAGAGAGAGAGGAAGAGGTGGCTGCTTAGCTACTTATCTCCAGCCTCCCAAACAGTTCCGTTGCCACTCAGTCCAGGACGAGCTGTCAAAATGATATCTCACCCCCAACGCCTTCCTAGTGGGCCCCATACCCCAAAGCTCCAAAGAGCCCCCATCACAGATCATCCTGCCTACAGTGGGGGCAGCTTAGGGTAACTCACCTGGTGGAAGAACCAACAGGGAGACCCTATGCAGGGTCTGGGGTCCTGCCGCTCCCTCCACCACACAACCATACTCCCCTGTGTCCTCCTCCTGCAGGGTCACCATTTCCACCTGCAGGAGCCCCCCACCCAGGTCAGTGAGGAATATGCGCCCGTTTCCCGGAGCTCTTCGGTCCACCGCTGAGGTCACTAGTGGGTGGCAGCCTTCCTGCAAGAACTGGCACCACACCTTGAGAGCCCTCACATCCTGGAGCCGGTAGTGGCACTGCACTAGAATGGATGACCCCACCGGTGCCTGTAGCACCTCGGGATGACTGTCAGCTGAGCCTTGGCCTGCAGAAGGAAAAGATGTGGGAGTGAGGGTTGGATAGAAGCAGGCATGGTTCCTAGCCCACTCCCCAACATAGGGACTTGGGGATCCAGAGGGGGGTAGCTATGGCATCTGTGATACTGGTGAAGGAGGCGTGGCTACATCTGCACCTTACCTGCTAGTCCCAGGAGCAGCAGCAGCAGCAGCAGGTAGCAGTCCATGGCTGGGCAGTAGTAGGTTCTGAGGATGGCCTCCTCTCTAAAACTGCAGGCCCCTGGGGGCAGGAAACATCTGTCTCATACAGTCACGTGGGCGCTCCAGCTATCCATCGAGGCTGACAGTTACACTGGGGCAGGGAACTTTTCCATAGATTTCTTGGCTCAAGGTTCAGAAGGCCCCGAGAGACCGGTAGGCAAGTGAGGGAGAGGTTGGAAGAAGAGGGTCTGATACCCCACCAAAGGGAATGGAGAGGGGACCCAGCAACCAGAGGGCAGGAGAATAAGGAGAGATAATCTTCAGTCTCCTACACAGATCCGAAGAAAGAGCCATGAGGGAGAAAATTTAAGAGCTGTCCATGTGGCCCAGGGCCATCTGATTCTCAAGTCTTTATGGGTAATTCTCCTGTCCTGACTCTACTTATACACATACCACCCCAGCTCCCAGGGGACCCCCACTCCCTCACCACAACCTCTTCCCTAGAAACCCCTGGACCTGTCTTTGCCTGTGTCTTTCAAACCCACCCCCTCAGATCCAGGAAGGATGATTTTTCTTCAGAGGCTACAGACCATACTCTTTCCTCTTGCTGTTCTGCACCCACCCATCACCTGGCAGCAGGGATCTTCCCTTTCTTACGTGTTCTTCCTGTGTTCATAACTTTTCTTTCACATTGTTCATCTCTTAGTCCATCAAGCTTCTAGTATCTGCATACTCTTCTTCCTCCCCTTCTAGGATCTTCATTTTCCTTTTGGAGATAGGGTCTCATGTAGCCCAGGCTAGCCTCAAAGTTGTTAGGTAGCCAAGGGTGACCTTGAACTTCTGGTCCGCTGACTCTACCTCCCGAGTGTGGGAGTTTCAGACTTACATCTCCACCTGGGGTTCTGTGCTGCTGGAGATGGAACCCTGGGCTGTGTGCACGTGAGCAAGCCCTGTACCAATGTGGGTTTAGCTCCAGCCCCCTTTTCCACTCTCTCGTTTTTAAAAAGAGATTTATTTACTTTTATTTCACATGTGTAATTGTTTTGCCTTTATGAGATCAGGAGAAGGTGCCTTATTCCCTGGAACTGGGGTTGCAGATAGTTGTAAACTGCCACGTGGGACCTGAGCCTGCGTCCTCTGTGAGGGCAGCAAATGCTATTAACTATTGTGCCGTCTCTCTTACCCAATTTTCCTTGACAATTTTAATTTAGAAGTTCTCTTTCTTATTTTTCAAGTGTCATTATTTTTCTGCAAGCAGACTACTTTGGTGCCACAGATACTGTGTTGTCCATGAATATTTCCACCTTCCTACATGGTCCTGACAGTGCGCGCAAAGCCCTTGTGCTTTGATATGGGCGAGCGTTGGACGTCCCGCAGGAGCTAGAGACTGAGAAACACCCAGAGAAACTTGTATCCTTCACTTTCCTCCTAAGAACATTTGTACTGCACAATAAGGGTGTCTGTCTGGTTCTTTCTCTGTCCCTGCCGCTTTCTAAAGAGGAAGAAGTGTCAAGGAGCCAGTGTATTACTGACAAAATAATTCTGAGTTTATTGGGGTTCACCATCTTAGGGGATGCTGGCCTGTTATGACAGGCATGGCAACAAAAGCATGGGGTATCTGGCCACAGCATGGAGGCAGTCCGGAAGCAAGGGGTGAGTAGAAGCAGGGCCTGTCTGCTGTGACTCCTTCAGATTCCATATCCCATTGCCACCAGCACCACCTATGTGTTTAAGCAGAGGAGCCTGTGGGGGCCATTTCAAAACCCTAGAGCTCACTTGTTTCTTGAACTGCAAGTCTATTTGGGTTTCTTAAGATCCAGATTCACTGCCTACGGAGGGAGCATCTGGCTTCCAAATTGTCCTGGGGGTGGGGTGGGGGTTGGGCACTGGGGAACCAGACAGAATGCATGATAAAACAGTCTGTCAGAAGGAGAGCTATGTGCAGGGAAGTACACGTTGCCTTGGTGTAGAAGATGAGCTCCAGAAAACAATGGCAAAGACCTTTCCTCCCTCCATGACTCTCTACCCCTCCCTCCCTCATTCCCTCCTGCCCTCCCTCCTCTTCCCTGCCTATAACTGTTCTGAAAAGAATGAAGATATTCTAAAGAGACCCTCATGCCCCTTCTTTCAACTATCAGGCAATTGAAGCAATAACGGAAGCCCTGGTGCCATCTTTCAGAGGGAAAAACTGTTTCCCAGGGAAAGACCTCACACAGGTATAAGGACTGTCACATTACCAAGCAAGAGCCAGAAGCCTGGACAATGGTGGTGAGCAGGACCTTGGCAGAGACTCCCTCCTTCATACCTCTTGGACTCTATTCAAACCCAAACCTCATGCTAAGAATGCTAAGACCCCAAAGGTGGGTGCTGGGGTGATGGCTCAGTGGATAAAGAACTTGCTGCATAGCCGGGCTGTGGTGGCATACTCCTTTAATCCCAGCACTCAGGAGGCAGAGGCAGGCGGATTTCTGAGTTCGAGGCCAACCTGGTCTACAGAGTGAGTTCCAGGGCAGCCAGGTCTACACAGAGAAACCCTGTCTCAAAAAAACCAAAAAAACAAACAAACAAACAAACAAACAAACAAAAAAGATACTAGTCAGCCGGGCGTGGTGGCACACGCCTTTAATTCCAGCACTCAGGAGGCAGAGACAGGCGGATTTCTGAGTTCGAGGCTAGCCTGGTCTACAAAGTGAGTTCCAGGAAGAACTTGCTGCATAAGCATGAACTTTGCAGTTTGGATCCTCAAGAACCCATAGGTTCAACACTGTCATATGCACAATAGTGTGTGTGTATGTGTGTGTGTTTGTGAATGTGTGTGTTTGTTTGTGAATGTGTGTGTGTGTGTGTGTGTGTGTGTGTGTGTGTGTGTGTGTGTGGTATGCATTGGGGAGGTGGAGGTGTGCCTGAGGTCAGAAGAGGATGCCAGCTTCCCTGGAGCTGGAGTTACAGGCAATTGTAAGCAGCCTAATCTGGGCACCGAGAACTAAACTCAGGTCCTATATAAGAACACCAAGTGCTCTTAACCACTGAGCCTTTTCTGGTGTGAATGTTTGGCTCCCAGTTGGTGGATTGCCGAGGATATTGGCTTAGATACTGTTCTTTCGCTGTGAAGGCAACTGTCCCAAAGGGAAGCATTTCACTGGGGCTGGCTTACAGTTTAGAGCGTTAGTCCATGACCACCATGGCAGGAGACAGACAGTATGACACTGGAGCTGGAGCTGAAAGCTTTAGATCCCCATCAGCAGGCAAGAGAGAGAGAGAGAGAGAGAGAGAGAGAGAGAGAGAGAGAGAGAGAGAGGAAAAAGAAGAAGAGGAGGAGGAAGAGGAGAAGGAAGAAGAGGAAGAGGAAGAGGAGGAGGAAGAAGAGGAGGAGGAAGAGGAGGGAGAGGAGGAGGGAGAGGAGGAGGAGGAAGAGGAGGAGGAGGAGGAAGAGTAGGAGGGAGAGGAAGAGGAGGAGGAAGAGGAGACTGGGTCTGGTGTGGGCTTTTGAAACCCTAAAGCAGCAATACCACTCCTCTGACAAGGCCACACCTTCTACCCCCTCCCCAAACAGTTCACTCCCTAGTGACTAAGCATTCAAGTATATGAGCCTATGTGGGCCATTCTCATAGAGGGACAAGGAGCTGTGGCTTTGTTGGAGAATGTGTGTCACTGGGGGTGAGCTCTGAGATTTCAGAAGTCCGGTTCATGGTGATTCTTAGCTCAAGGGAGGGCATACCAATGGTCACGCTAACCCAGAGGTGGGCATCTCAGACATGATAGAGTAGGTAAAGAGTGAAAAGCAGGCTCAAAGAGGAGGGAAGCCACCCTGTTCCAGTGCCAGGCAAATCTCAGAGAGCCTCTCGGGCCCACTTTACAGCCCTGTGTTCAAAGTGCAGGCAGCTCAAAGGGCCTGACTAGACTGGGCTAGATTTGGGAGGATGAGTCAACTGCCTTAGGCCACAATGAGTCAGAGAAGCCCAAAATGTGCAGGCTGACCCAGAGCTACAGTCCAGGGTTAGCGGAGAGGCCCGAGTAGGGGTGACAAGGCAGGGATGAAACCCAGAAGGGCAATGTGGGAGTGAGGCTGGAGCATGCATACCATGATAGACTTTTCCCATAATTCCAAGCTCATGCATGTTAGATGGTAAAGCACACACATGTCACCATGGCCACAGGGATTCCTGGGTGTCTACTTCTGAGGCCTAATAGAAAGCTTGGGTCTGTGGCCAGCTTGATCCCTCTACACTCTGGTTCACCAGGGAGTTTCTACCCTGATCCCTCTAACTCTCGCCAGGATGTTGGTGCATGTTTGTGTGTTGGTTGATTTTTTTTTTTAATTTTGTTTTATTAGGTACTTTCCTCGTTTACATTTTCAATGCTATCCCAAAGATCCCCCATATCCACCCCCCCAATCCCCTACCCACCCACTCCCCCTTTTTGGCCCTGGCGTTCCCCTGTACCGGGGCATCTAAAGTTGGCAAGTCCAATGGGCCTCTCTTTGCAGTGATGGCCGACTAGGCCATCTTTTGATGCATATGCAGCTAGAGACAAGAGCTCCGGGGTACTGGTTAGTTCATATTGTTGTTCCACCTATAGGGTTGCAGTTCCCTTTAGCTCCTTGGGTAATATCTCTAGCTCCTGCATTGGGGGTGTTGGTTGATTTTAACAGTCAACTTGACACGATCTGGAATCCTCTGGCAAGAGTGTCCCAAAGAGGGGTTGTCTAGATGACTTTGGTGTGTAGGCATGTCTGGGGGGATTGTCTTGACAGTGAGCAGAGGTGGGAAGACCCAGCCTGAGTTTGGACTCTGTTGTTTTCTGGACTGGGCCTGGAACTGCACAAGGGAAGAAAGCTCAGTAAACATGGGCACAGGAAGCAGGCAAAATAGATGCATTTGCTTCTCTCTATGTCCAACTGAAGATGTGATGTGTGTAGTTGCTTGAGTTTGCCTCAACTTCCCCAAATTGATGGACTGTAGCTTGAAATTATAAGCGAAACAAGCCCTTTCCTCCCTCTGTTGCTTTTGGTTAAGGTGCTTTATCACAGCATCAGAGATGAAAGGAGCAGGGTTAAAGAGACTCACACAGGCCTGACTGTCCCCTTTGCCTCAAATTCTTTCTCTTCACAATTCCCTCATGTATTTGCTAACATCCTTTGCATGTCCCCTACTCAAAGTGGCACATCCTGTATCCTTTGCACCCGGATTTATTTTTAAGTTTCCCTCAACACATTTTGCCTTTGGATATAACCCACATTATTGTGTTTATTACTACGCACCAGCTCCTATCCCTAGAGCAAGAGCTCCAAGGGCAGAGTCTATGCTGTATCTCTGGGGCTCAAATAATGCTCAAAGCAACATGTCGAAATGCTCTTAGCCACAAACACACTAGCAGGATAGAGCTGGAGAAAGAGGTGCCATGAATGTGAAGGAAAACTTGATCTTCAGGCTCTACTAGAGATGAGGACTAAGCCCCCCCCCCCCTTCTCTGAGCCTCCATTTCCTCTCAGTACTTCTAGGGCTGTGACCTATCTGTTCCCAGCTCAGATACTGTGACTTAGCCTTTGTCATTTCTCCAGAGGGGAAGTTGCAGATGGAAGCACAGCTCTGGGAGGTGAAAGACAAGTCAGTGGCTTGGATGTCCCCAAGTAGCAGAAGTAGGGACAAGAGGATGGAGCCAGGAGCTGGGAGGGGGCAACTGTAGCCCAAGGGTAACCAATGAAGACAGTCTTACCAGGGGAGGAGTGGGAAGATGACCAGCTATCCCACACAAGGACTTGGTGATCAAATGTACGGAAAGGAAGTGAGGATAGAAAGACTAGAGCCCATGAGATGGAAGGCATGGCACCCAAAATGGTTACTTTTAATTGTCATCACAACACAATCCAGAATCATCAAAGAAAGTCTCAAAGAAGGGTGAGTAGATGAAATTGACCTGTGGGCATGTCTAAGGGGGTTGTCTAGATTACATGCTGATTGCTGTGGAAAGATCTAGCCCAATGTGGGTAGCACCATTCCCTAGGCAGGGGCTCTTGGCCATTTCCTCTCTGTACTGTGTATCCAGTACAGAGAGGAGCTAAGCACAAGCAGGCAGGTCTGCATCTATTCTTTATCTGCTCTTGACTGTGGATGTGTTTTAGGTTCCTGCCGCCTTGATGTCCGTTCTGAGATGAGCTGTAATCTAGAAATATGAGTTAAAATAAACATTGTCTCACCTAAATTGTTTTTTGTCACTATTTTATCACAGGATATTTTATTACAGCAACAGAAATGAAACTAAGATAATTTATTACCTTTCCCTCCTTTTCCTCATCCAGCCGTATAATCTTACTCTGGGAATTATCTAATCTTACTCTGGGAATTATCTTAGTAGTAAGCTCTTGCGTAGCATGCACAAAACCATGAGTTTAGTCCCAGCACTGAGAAAGAAGACCTTTATGAGGCACAGAACTGTGGGACAGTGGACTGTGCCAGGAAACTTGGTAAGGTAAAGCAGGTCTGAGACCCAGGCACTCAGGTACCCCCCCTGCTCCCTTCTAGATTCCTGGCCCGGAACATGTGTCCAAACTCCCCATGTTGGTCACGTAGCCAACATGTTTGGAGGTCTCCCTGCTGATGAGATACCTAGAGGCCCCGAGGGTTTAGCCAATAAGCTTTCCTTCCCAGATATTAATTGTAGCCTCCCCCATCCTTGAAGCAGGCTGATTCAGACTTTGCTGCCACTGAATATGAGATCACCTGGGGAGTAGCCTTCCTACTTAGATGGCTATATTGTTATGTCAAATACCGTGTCCCTTCTCCGAGACTTTGCTACCTGCTGAGAGACCTTTGAGACACTCCGGAGGAGACACATTCTATCCTGCATGTTACCTACAGGCTGGCTCCAGGCACCAAGAATGGATTGGGGGGGGGGGGAATGGGCCTTCCCGCTTTTAAACAGTCTCTTAGTGTGCCTTGATCAGAGAAAACTTGTTTTGGTTTCATTATTTTCTCGCCGTCTAGTCTTTCTCTTTTTCAGCCCCAGCCTGCCTTCCAGGAATACCTGGTTCATGTAGGCCGTGGGCCAGCTTACTACTACTACAGATATTCCTTTCTGCAAAAGGTATTTAATCTCTGGTCCACCCTGAGGAGTTGGTATGCATCCATTTTCCACAATGAACAGTCAATAAACAGTATGGATAAACATGGACTGTCTCTTTCATTGAGAAGCACCGTTGGGAGCACGGAGAAAGCCTTTGACTACAAAGACACTGCCTAAATCTTCCACAGAAGGCCTCCATGTGCTTCCAAACAACTGCTGCTAAGCTAAGGAGTTTCACTGACATCTAAGCCAGAAATCCCTGTTCCCCCAGCCCCAGGTTTATCATTGTCCTCAGCCTGCGGGCCCCCAATGGTCCCAGCCTCATCAAGGGCCCATGGACCCCCATTCCTTCATTCCTAACTCCTCTGTGGCACTCCAGTGGCGACTGGATTACCAGGAGCCAGAGAACCCCAACTTTGACCTGCCACATCTCAGACTGCATTCTCCCACTCCCTGAGTGGTGTCTCAGCACTTCCCTAAAGCCCAACAGCCAATGGCAGTAGAACGGGGAGACATAGGCAAGCACTCCCTGGGTTTCACCTCCCCAGCAGCTGTACCCAACACCTCAGCAGTGGGGCAGAACATAGACCCACACAGAACCATCTAGAAAGAGTAGGCAGTCCTGGGTTGGTGTGTGGAGAATGTTTAATGTCCAAAGTGCAGAAGTTGACAGACAACCATCCAGCTGTCTTCCCCACTCAACACAGATGTACACACCAGTATTCCTGCTCCCAGGATAGGTGGGCTTGAGGCAGAGGCGGCCTCTGAAGCAAAAGTAGCAGAAACAGAAGTCTTGGTGGAGGAGGGGAGAGCATGCAGGCTGGATTGACTCCTGGCTGGACTTAAGCTGTAGTTCTCCTCCCACTCAGAATTCTCTCACGTACCTCCGGGTCCTGCAACAGATACCTCTCAAGGCTCCCATCGCTCCCCCCATCCATGCCCAATGTCCCCCTTGGCTTGCCCCACTCACCAGTGAGGATCTGAAGTTGGTGCCCAGCATCTTGGCCACAGTCCAGCCCTCTGACCACAGGTGTTCCCGGCTTCTGCCTGCCCCTGGCCACAGCCCAGAGGATGCTGGCTGCAAGAAACTTGCTCAGGAGAACGCAGGCCAGGAGGAGAAGAATGGAGGTGGGTGGGAAGGAGGTCTCTTGATTCCTTGGAAAGAGGAGGAAGGTGGTAGGCTAGAGGTGACCCACAGGATGAAACCTGCCTGTGGAGAAGGAATAGGGAGAATCCAGGAATTCCTAGGGGTCTGGGGAGGGGCTTCATGTGGCTCAGGGGACTCTGTTGTCAATTTTAGGATCTACTAAGTGCACGAAACACATTCCATTTCCCCGATGAGCTCTTCCACATAAGATGCTGTGGTGATGTGGTTGGTGCACAGGTATGTGGCTGCTCAGGGGTTGTCCAACACACTTCTATATTTATGCATCGGAATGGACTATCCAAAGAAGCAGGGCTTCAGTTTTAAGCTAAAGTACTGAGATTTATTGCTGAATTTTAGGGACCTGTGGAATCCCTGAATGTACTTTTGTGAGTTGCTACAAAGGGCTCCAATTTCTCAATATCTAGCCCCCAAACATCAATACGCTAGTGGGTAGAAGGGGGTACTTAGACAAGACTATATCTTGTCCTTTGCTGATCTGTTTGCCCTGGGACCTCCATCCGCAGTCACTGCCAGGGGGTCTAAGAAGGGACCACTACTGTACCTGGAGGTGCTGTGTTCCACTTGGGCACCCTCGAAACTCGATGACTCCTCGGGGACCCAGAGATCTCCAGCATCTTGGTCATCTAGAGGGTCTGTAATAGACAAACCATGAGGTCACAGCCCTCTATCCATTTAGGCCACTGCTGGTGGGGGAGGGGAGAGCCCCTGCATATGCAGTGAAATCCTCAGGGCTCCAGTCTTGTGTAAATCAGGTCATTAGCCTCTGGTCGATTCCCTATCCTTTGCAGTAGCGGGTAGCTGGTAGCAGTAGTGGGGAGGGGAGGCAGAGGGGGGAGGGAGGACATCAGGGAGGGCTGGACATGTAGCTCAGTTGATAGAATGCTTGCCTACTGTGCATAAAGCCCTAGGTTTGATCCCTTACACAAGAGTCAGGAATGATGACACAGGGTTCCTGTGAACCCAGCACTTGGGAAAGACAGGAGGATCAGAAGTTCAAGGTCACCCTCTGCTAGAGATTGAGTTTGAGGCCAGGCTGGACTACATAAGACCCTGACTCATACATAAGAGGGGCTGCTGGGAGCACCACCTTAACGGTGGCAAGGTTTGACCTCAGCCTAGTACCTGGCACCCAACTGGCGTCAACTCTCAAAGCAATTCTCATCTTGTTGCTTGCCCATGAAGAGCGAATGAATATTGGGAGGCCTGAAAATCTTCTGCAAGTCAGGCATGGTGACTTCAGCACTAAGGTACAAGAGGATGGAGAGTTCTCCGTTAGCTTATCCCAAAAACAAAAGAAAACAAACCAGAACTTTACACTACTGGCACTACCACCAAACCATATGAAAATGTTATGTAAATTACGGGGTATAGGGCTGGGTCAAGTCTATTGAACCAGACCCCAAGAATTTGTATCTCTTGAACCCCTCTTTAGGAGGGTGGTGAAGGTAGGGTTTATTAAAACCTACAGTCTCCCCACCTCAGACAAATACTGAGTCTAGATATTCAATTCCATTGTAGAGGCCACAGTGTGGGCAGAGACCCGGAGCCTGGAAGCAGCTTGCCTATGGGCCTCTGCTAGTCCTGTAGACTAGGCAGAAATCCGGACTCCCTTTTAAGGGGCCTGCTCCTCTCTCCTCACCACAACTCAGTTCAGAGCATCCAAAAGACACCACCATTTCTCTTCAAATCTATTCTTCTGGGGTGCTTAGGATGGAGTCTGTATATGTTAGGTAACAGCCATACCCCATGATCTCCTTTGAGAGATGAGGCAAGGGAGGCTGGTAGAGAGATAGACAGCACATTGCCCAGGTAGAGAGACAGACAGCACATTGCCCGGTACAATCAAGAGGTGTTTTTCTGCACCAGGTTAACGAGTGGATGGGTTGATCTACTACTCTTTAAGAACCACATACACAGTGCTCACATACTAATGGGATGCCAATTAGATTAGCTGGTTCAAGGACACAAGGCTGGGACTTGATATAAACTAAAGAAAGATGCCCTTCCAGCAGATGGGACAGCTCTGTACTGGGCAGTATGGCGTGCCTTGAAGAGGGCACACTGGAGTTTAGCTCCCACGTACAGTGAGTGTTCTAGACTCATGATACAGTGAGTATTCTAGGACCATGGGATCCATGCAGTATATTTTCCTAAGAGCAGGGAGATGGTGATAGCCCTTCACATATATGCCTGAACTTTAGTGCTGTAAAACCATTTCCTCTGAACTGAAACATGTCCTCATGGGGGGAGGAGAGAAGGCCATATAACTCAAAGAGTAAGGAAAGCATACAAGGCTCAGGCACCTCGTAGAACTTTATAGGATTTATACACACACCCCTAGATTATATCTGCCATTACAGTTGTCAGAAGAGGAGACTCTAACTAAGACCTACAAGATGCTCAGGAGCTCCATGCAGGGAGCCCCAGGGATGCAGGGAGCCTCAGGGATGCAGGGAGCCCCAGGGATGCAGGGAGCCCCAGGGATACAGGGAGCTCCAGGGAATGCAGGGAGCCCCAGGGATGCAGGGAGCCCCAGGGATTGAGGGAGCCCCAGGGATGCAGGGAACCCCAGGGATGCAAGGAGCCCCAGGAATGTGGGGAGCACGGAGGAGCACCAGGAATGCGGGGAGCACCAAGGTTGCTGTTTTTTTTATTATTCATAATCCATGCTGGGATGATTTTTTTTTTTTAGATGACACAGTTGTTTTTGAATTGCCTGTAAATAAACCCTTGCCAGGCACCTACAAGTAGCCCCAGTATACTCACGAATTCACTAAGCTAGACCTGGACTGAATCATTTCTTATATCTGTTTGTGATAGCTAATCTGGGACAGGCATTTATTTATGTCCCCCTGAAAAAGTCCCACAACAATAAGACCTGGCACAAGGACCAGCCAAAGGTGCACCCAGCTACTGTGTACTCACCCTCCAGCACCTCCACCAGTACTTTCTGCAGGACCTCAGCCTCTCGGCCTCGGAGACTCTGACACTGGTAGAGGCCCGCGTCACCGGCTTGGAGGTTCTTCAGAGTGATGGTGACGGTTCCAGCAAGGGTGTCATCTGCGATGACTGTGCTCCCATTCCGCTTCTTCAGGAAGGCCAGCAGCCACACACCGTGTGTGCTCACCACACGCTGGCATGGGCCCTCCTCACCCAGCTGCCGACACCAGGCCTTGCGTCTCCCCCAGTGCTTCAAGGCGTCATAAGTACATGACACCCTCAAGGACTGGCCGGCCATGCCCTGCAGCACCGTGGTGTTGAGGGCTTGGGACAGGGCTGCAGAGGAGACAGCCACTTGCTTGGAAGCAGTTCCAGGAGTGCAGGGAGCATAGCGTGTGCATGGTCATTAGGATAAGTTCTGGTCCTTGGGTACCTTCCACTTTTTGTTTGAAACAGAATATCTCATGCGTGTGCAAGATGGTTAATGACTGACTCCCTGACGGGCTCTAGAATCATCTAGGGGCAAACCTATGAGCTTGCCCGTGAGGGATTTTCTAGGTCAGGTTAGCCTATAGGAACATGAATGAGAGACTATCTGGACTCAGTTCTTTGGTGTAAGAAGATCCACCCTGACCTATGGGCAGTAACATTCCGTGGGCCAAAATCCCTAGCTATATCAAAAGGACAAAGAGAACCCAGAGGCTGCGTGTATCTCTTAGCTTCCTGACTGAGCATGCAATGTACAGCTGCCTCTGGCCACCATGTGTCCCCTCCAGGATGGAGTGTATCCCCGACGCTACAAGCCAAAATGGACCCTTCCTTTGCTGAGTTGCTTTTGTTAAGATGTTTTCTCACAGCAACCAAACAATAACTAACACAGTGCAGAAATTCACACCGTGGACCAAGCCGGCCTGTGTGCTCCTAGGGATCTGACTGTCTCTGCCTCTCGTGTCTCTGTTCTTGGGAGACAGGCATGTGACACTGTAACTGGCTTTTCTCATGCTTCCTGTGTATCCAATCACAGATCCTCATGCTTGCAAGTCAAGTATCCTGCTGGCTAAGACGTGTCTTGTTCTTGAAATCCCTCTGGCTCTATTTAAGACATCTTCCCTCTGGTCTTATGGGACCAGGATGCCTATTTTGCCCTCTTCATCTCGGGAGAGCAAGGTTAATGGATCCTTGGAGCTCAAGCTGGTTCCCTGAGGGTTGGGATGGCCCCCTCCTTCACCCTACCTTGCTGTCCGCTCCTCAGTCATCCATACTTGATGCCTCTTTCCTAAGTTTGAACTCAGCTTCCCTATTTCTGTGGCTCTGTTCCTCTTTTAAGAAGGACTTGTCTCAGGGCTATTTTGAGGGGAGACATGAGACTGCTATTTTGGGGATCCTTTTGGGGTAGAGGACATGGCATTGGAGCACCCAAGTTATGGCCAGGGCAAGGGGACAAGGGTTCAGCCAAACTTTCTACCTCTTGCACCTTGTCTCCAGCTATTACTGAGATGGGAACATGAAAGGGGGAATTACGGAGCTGATGGCCTGCCTTTCAGAGACCTCAGTCTGCCTAGAGACAGGCTAACGTTCCCTACCTCTCCTTCCACTTCCAGCTGAGATGCTGCAGGGACAAGATGCAGGGCAGCCTCTTCTCCTACCTGGGTTTGTCCATGACTTTGCAGGAACAGGAGGCACCCAGCCCACACTGGAATGAGTCAGTCCATTACAGGTGAGGATACACTGATAAAGCCTACAGCATCCTCACCTCCCACAGAGCGCTGAGGTCGAATCTGGGAGGACCTCCAGGAAGATGCAAATCCTAGTCTGTCTTTCTCTCTTCTCTCCCATTCTGCCCCTCCACTTATGGTTTAAGTGCTTCTTGAGTGTTTAAGGGCTCTTGGCAGTGTCTTAACGAGTCCCCTACCTCACAACTAGTGCCACCCTCACAGCTCCTTCAGTGACTAATTCCAGCTGCCCCTGTTACCCTTCCTATAGGTGGATATTAATCTCGGGGAGGATGTGTGAAGAACACGAATGAGCCAGTGGGGGAGAAAAGCAGAGTCAAAGCAGGACACTGGAGTGTACCAGGACTCCAGCCTCCATAATAGTTCCCCCTCCATGCCACCCTGCCCCCACACCCCAGCCATCTGCTCAAGGAAGGTGAGGAAAAGACAGTGTTGCTGAAGGTAGGTCCCTCCTGTGGTCCCACCTGTGATCAGCAGCAGGAGAAACTGGTGGAGAGGTCCCATGGCACCTTTCCTTTGCCAGCAGCCAGCCGGAGGGGACCTTGTGCAAGATCTTGCTTTTCCCTTGAAGTGCAGAAAAGAGATGACCAAGCCAGTCAGGCTCAGCCCACAGGAACTGTGCTCCTGGATTGAGCAACAGTCAGGACTAGGGTAGGCGCTGTGATTCAAGGAGGGAGAAGGGCGTGAGGGAGGGAGGAAGGAAAGGAGGCTTCTACAGTAAAGGTCAGCTGCTTTCCCGCAAGGCTGGCATGGGTGGCCCTGCATAGCTGGCGCCAGACAGTCTTTTAGGTTATTCTATCTCCTTGCAGAGCCTCATTTGAGGGGGGGTGTCATTACCCTGACGCTGTAGCCAGGGTGTCTGCCATCTCCACTGGTCCCAGTTTCCCCCAGATTGGAGGACAGTGGCTTCTTAGGAGGCTGGCATGTCACCAGAACACAACCCTATTGTGTAAGGCAGCAGGTATGGATGCAGACCAGTGCCAGAGTTCCCATTTGCTGTGTGTGCGCTCAGGCCTGTAACTTTTCTGTGCTTCAAACCATGTATCTGTAAGGTGGGGCTATTGGTGATAAGCAAGTTTATCCCGGGGCTAAAGGTGGTTTCCTACAATCCAGGGTCCAGATACGCAGAGGTCCTCAGCAAGGGTTAACTGTGTCTATTACCCCAATCAGCAGGGGATAGGGAAACAGCCAATCTCTGGTGTGTTTCAAGAATCACCTCCCTGGGGAAATGTAAAGAACATCTACTCCCCCCTCATAAGATCTCAGCCACAAACTAAAGTAAGATTCCACCAAGATTCACCCTGCTTTAGTCCGTGTTCTATTGCTGAGTGAAGAGACACCATGACCAAGGCAACTGCTATAAAAGAAAGCATTTAACTGGGCCTGGCTTACAGTTTCAGAGGCTTAGTCCATTAGTCCATTATCATCATGGCCGGCAGCATGACAACATGCAGGCAGGTGCTGGAGCAATAGCTGAGAGCTACATCCTAATCTGTAGGCAGAAAGGGAGAAAGAGAGAGCACTTTTGCTTGCCCCCCCCCCAGTTTCCTCTGAAGAGCTGAGTGTCCCCTCAGTGCATACATGTCTACACAGCTCAGTCTTTTCTTTTTTTTTTTTATTTTTTAAGATTTATTTATTTATTTATTATATGTAAGTACACTGTAGCTGTCTTCAGACACTCCAGAAGAGAGCATCAGATTTTGTTACGAATGGTTGTAAGCCACCATGTGGTTGCTGGGATTTGAACTCAGGACCTTTGGAAGAGCAGTTGGCGCTCTTAACCGTTGAGCCATCACCAGGCCCCCCTCCCCCCGTTTTTTAAAATTGATTTTTAAAAAAGATTTATTTATTTATTTATTTATTTATTTATTTATTTATTTATTATATGTAAGTACACTGTAGCTGTCTTCAGACAGTCCAGAAGAGGGCATTGTTACAGATGGTTGTGAACCACCATGTGGTTGCTGGGATTTGAACTCGGGACCTTTGGAAGAGCAGTCGGCACTCTTAACCACTGAGCCATCTCGCCAGCCCCTACGCAGCCCAGTCTTAACTTCTGACCATCCAGTGACACGGTCTCAGCATTTCCTGGAGTTCTAGAGGACAGGGATTCCATGGCTGGGGCTCCCCACAAGGGATGGTCCAGGCACAGGGTCCTGCATGTACCAAGGCACAAAGGTATCTAGCAAGTCAGGGGTGGAGCTCAGAAGATCTGAGGGCATCCCCAGCCTGGAAACAGAGCTGTGCCAGAGGTCACGAGCTAAGAAGCCAGGAGACTGGAGGTGCATTACCTGGCTCTTTCTGGTCTCTGTTGTCATGATTGTGTCTATTTATTCCTCTTTTATGGTCAGGGAGTACACCTGGGGTGGGAACTCTTAGGGAACAGAAGACAGCTCTACAACAGGACAAACAGTCTAATGCACAGAGTGGTCCTAAATCACTGGACAGGAACCATTCTTGGTGTGTGTGTGTGTGTGTGTGTGCGTGCGCGCGCGTGCGTGCTTGTGTGAGTTTGACGAAGTCAGAGGTGTCTTCCTCAGACACCATCTATTAAGGTCTAGGTAAAATGTTAAGGCCTAGATGGAATGTTAACATTTTATGCTGTTACTAGTATTATAAGGAAACTTTCTCCTGTGTTGTTTCTGCTGTTACTAGGAAACTTTTTCATGTCTAAGTTGATTACATATTCTGTTACGTTTTGTGCCCTAGGAAATCAGTCACGATAGTAGTCAGTAGAACTGCGTTATGTAGTTATTACCCATAATAAGCTTGGACCTGAACCACCCACCCAGCAGCACTTCCTGCACCTGTGTATAAGCTTTTATGATATTTGCATTCACAAGCTGCCCCTGGGATGGACCCCAACATAAGAGAGACACCTGCACCAGTATAAGAAACTATTCGAAATAAGACTTCCATTTTGACTAGGGGTCGAGTAAAGTTTAAGTTCCCAAGACCTCCCTGGAAACTGACATCCTACTTGGCAGAAAGAGAAACGACCATGGGTAACTAACACCCTGGCTGGCAAGTTAAGGCATGAATATTAGACAAGTCCCCTGCCACAGTTGAATACCCCAACCAATGGGAGCAAGATAAGTGTACAGCAAGGACATGTTCCAAAGGAAATCCCCTAGTCCTAAATCCAGATTGGTGGCATAACTTGGCATAGATGTTTGTTGATTTTAGGCTTAAAAACCCTATAAGATCTTAACTCAATGTCACAGTTGAGTTCCTGAGCCCGAATCTTGGCACTAATCAATCCGTCCTGGGGCATATGCTCAATGAACTATCCCTATCTAAACTGAAATAGGTCTGTTTGTGAGACAACTCCTGGACACAAATACCATCTACCTTATCTTTTGAGGCAGGGTCTCTCACTGGGCATGAAATTCACCAACTGGGCTATACTGTCTGGTCAGTGAACCCCAGGGATTCACCTATCTCTACCTGCCCAGATCTAGGATTATATATACACACCACTACACCTGTGTCCTTTTTACTCCAATGACTGCATCTAACCGTAATGATTTATGTTACATAATTTTATATATAGTGGATAAAAACTCATGATCCTGAGATTCACCAGAGAAAACCAATTCCACCATTTTCAGCCAGATTTGAAAAAAAGTTATAGTAGATATTAAATACTGACCAAGAGACGGACTTTGGTCAGGACCATTTCCTGGAATTTCCCAGATAAATCCCCCAAGAAAAGTGTTGCAGGGGTTGATAAGACCAAACCTACAGGCCACTGTACTTTCCCAAGGGGTGTTGTTATTTTCCAAAGAACTACAATTCCCAGCATTCCAAGAAGTTACTGGGTCCTTGGGCAGGTGGGGCTTATTGGTTAATTTTGAGCATTACACAACATATTTAATGATATATCATAACACAACATATTTAATGACCTAAGACTATGAGGACGAAATACTTTTTAGCATATTAGCTATATAAAATACAGTTATGAGTTTTTCCATCAAGACCTATCCACCACATGTTGCACATTTTGTGTTAGGTGTATCCCTCCCCAAGTATCTTCCTATGAAACAATGAGAAAAACATGCAATGTTTTCACCTGGCTCTTTTTTTCTCTTTTCTTTTCTTTTCTTTTCTTTTCTTTTCTTTTCTTTTCTTTTCTTTTCTTTTCTTTTCTTTTCTAAAAAAGATTTATTTATTTGTTTGTTTGTTTATTTATTTATTATATGTGTGTACACTGTAGCTGTCTTCAGACACTCCAGAAGAGGGCATCAGATTTTTGTTACGGATGGTTGTAAGCCACCATATGGTTGCTGGGATTTGAACACAGGACCTTTGGAAGAGCAGTCGGTGCTCTTAACCGCTGAGCCATCTCACCAGCTCTTTTTTTTTTTTCTTTATGTCTGTCTGTCTGTATTTATTTATTTTTATTAGCTATTTTCTTTATTTACATTTCAAATGTTATCTCCTTCCCTGGTTTCCCCTCCAAAAGCTCATATTCCCTCCCTCTTCCCCCCGCTCCCCAACCCACCCACTGCTGCTTCATGGCCCTGGCATTCCCCTATATTGGGGCATAGAACCTTCACAGGATCAAGGGCTTCTCCTCCCATTGATGACAGACTAGACTAGGCCATTCTTTGCTACATATGCAGCTAGAATCAACAATATGAACTAACCCCCAGAACTCCCTGGGATTAAGCCACCAACCAAAGAAAACACATGGTGGGCCTCACCTGGCTCTTTATGTGGGCTCTGGAGAGTGAACTCAGGTCCTCTCGCTTGCAAAGGAAGTACTTTCTGACAGAGCCATCTCCCAGCCCCCCACAATGTATTATGCATTTTATAGGTTTAAGAAAACGGATACAAACTAGTTGGCCCACACGGTTGGCAAGGACAGCTCCTCTGTCCCTATTTTTAATCTCTAGTTCCCACTAGTTCTTTTTTTTTCTTTAATCTTCCCTTGTATTTTATTTGCTAAGGAAACCAGATAGTTTTTATCTTGCAGGGTTGTCTACAGTGTGTAGCCTGCTGATTCACCCCAGTGTTGCTTCCTTTTCTCCTCTGGCCTCTACATTTCCTTAAGTTGACTTAGCTGTGAGGAGAAGCTTTGTAAATAGTCATAAATGGTGCTAGGGTCCCAGGGGCCTCAGCCAAGGGGCAGGTTTTTTTTTTTTGTTGGTTTTTTTTTTGTGTGTGTGTGTGTGTGTGACAGTAGCAGTTTTTGCTTAATTCATTAGGGGCTGTGAAGGTGTGTTGCTGTAGTTGACTAAAGCTACTCAAATGAGTTCCTCGCTACCGGCCCCAGTGCTCTGGATTCCTGAATGAAAGACACACACACACACACACACACACACACACACACACACACAGCCTTCTATTTAATATGCCTTAAACAGTTCAATGACTGAGCTACTCCCAGACTTCCACGTTGCTAATGCCTCCCCTCCAATACTCCTAAGTTATTACTTCCTAAAATCTATAGTCCATCTTTGTTACCCTAGACCAAACGGGGGAGTGGGTGGAGGGAGTCCTGGGGCCATTTTCCCTAGGCTCTTACATGATTGGTGTGCTCTCTCTTCTGCAGCTCTCAAGCCTGGATCTTATTCCTTTCCCAGCATGGTGATTCTCCTTTCTCCTTGGTCCCCTTGCCTCTGATTCCTAAAGTCCTGCCTCTGTTTCCCTGCCCAGCCATTGGCCGCTGGTAACTTTATTTTCAAATCAGAACCAACTGGGGGCAGGGGCTCTCAGCATCTTACATTCAGATTCTTGTGCAATTTTGGGAACCCAAATAACGTAATGAAAGTGTTAGACCAAATCCACAAGAGAGGTGAATGTCCCTTCTTCACAGGTCACCCAACACTTCTGTGAGACACACTTGCTCAGAAAAGCAGGAGATGAGGGGTGGGTGAGATGGCTCAGTGGTTAAGGCAGCTGCTGTTCAAACCAGATGACCCAAGTTCATTCCTTGGGGCCCACCCAAGGGAGCAAGGAGACACAGAGTTGCCCTCTGACATCACATGTATGCCCACACATCACACACATACACATCAATGTGTGTATTAATAGTTAAGTAATTTTAATAATAAGTAATTTTTAAGTGACAAAAAAAAGGTGAAGAGCAGTCTGTGCTGCACACCTGTGATCCCACCATTGGGGACACATGGTGCACTGCACACCTCTGACCCCACCACTGCACACCCGTGATCTCACCACTGGGGAGGATGAGGCACAGAGCAGCCATCTCAAAATAAAAAGCAGGAGTGCTTCATTCTCTCATTTATAAACTGTTTTGTTGTTGATTGGTTGTGTTTGGTTTTTACACAAGTGTACTGTTTTATTGGCAACTCTGGTTACCAGTAATGTTTTAGGTATAAAGAAACGAGGTAAATAGATTTGATGCATTTAAGATTCGATGTACTTAAATAGACTTGATACATTAAATAGATTGATACATTTGATACATTTACATTTGAAACAGCTTAACTTTAAGATGCATAAATTTGCTGACAGCAAACTCAAACAGATCTGCCTGCCTGTCTCTCAAGTGCTGGGATCAAAGGCACCACCTCTCCAGGCACTGTAGTTGTTGTTTTTGTTGCCATGGGAATCACTCAGTCTTTGACCCCTGGCTAGTTACTGAGTCCTTCCAGTTGATTTAAGCCCACCATCTTCCTAGCCACATGGCATGACAAGATGTCTCAGGCCTGGCTTCTTCACTTCTTATTTAGACTTGGCTCAGTCCATTTCAGGCAACGCTGTTGCTATTTTTAGTGAAAATGAGTATTTTAATGCCAGGCCTGTGTCTTTGTTTCTTCTCCCATGGCTGTGATAAAATACTCAGACGAAAGTGGCTTTAAAATGAGATGATGCATTTGGCTTGCCATCCCAGCTTACAGTGCATCATGGTGGGAAGCCATGACATCCGAGGCTTGAGCATTACATCATCACAACCATAGTCAAGGAGCAGAGAAAGACAATCCATGTTTTCTGGTGCTCAACTCCCTTTGCCTGTTTTCGGGATGGTCCTGTAAATGTAATTAGGATATTCTCCGTCAGCCAGGTTCCAAGGCTCATCTCTCAGGCAATCCTAGAGTCGGTCAAGTTGACAGTTAGCATTATCATTTGTCATTGCAGAGGCCTGTGATCCCAACAGTTGTAAAGTCAAGGCAAGAAGATTGCTTTGAAGGACAGCCTGGGATATGTAGGGAGAACCTGACCCAAAAATTTTTTTAAAATGTATTTCAAGAACACTGCAGTGTATGTGATCATCTGTAAAAGTATATTTTATTCTTCTGGTGTGATTGTCTTCTTGGAGGCTTACTACCTCTGTCTGCTAACCTAGGCCTAGTCCTGGAAGCTTCAAATCTCTATACAATCTTATCTAGGCCTAGAAGGTTTTCAGCCTCTGAGACTTACTGCTAAATAAGTGCATCCTTTCTAGCTCTTTCTGAACTCTGGCTGGCTGCTCAACTCAGCTAGCCGTTCTGGTTCAAACTCCACTCCAAGTTGACTGATTCACTCTGACTTCTCTCTTGGCCTCTGGCTTTTTGCTCTGCTTGGCCTTGAACTAACTCTAGCAATATGTCCTAACCTTCTGGCTCCTTCTCATTCTCTGTCTCGTTCTGTCTTCATCTGTGTCAAGCTTGTTCTCTCTGCAACCTGTCTTTATAAAACTCTCCCAATAAAACTGCCTTTGCTCTCTCTCTACATTGCCCCTCAAGTAGCTTCCCGTTCCTCTCTCTTCTTGGGAGAATTGGGCAGATTCTATTCTGTTGAATCTTTCTCTGACTTTTCACTTTCTCTGCCACTCAATTAGACATCACTTGCAACATGGGTGCTTCCAACTACAAACTAATTTTACCTTTACTGTTTGGGATTAAAAGTGTATACTAAAGACATGTCTGTATTCTAGCCAGAGGGATTAAAGGTGTGATTAAAGGCTGAGCCATGCTACAATTAAAAACAGGTTTGTTTGTTTGTTTGTTTTCAGTTAACACAATCTCAGAGTTCTCAGTGTGATCAAATATCCTGCAACAATCATTAATTTAGTACAGCCAAGGATCACCTGAGAAGACAGTCTCAGTCAGGGGTTGTCTAGATCAGGTCGGTTGTGGGCATGCCAGTAGAAGAGTGTATGAGTTATGATCTTCACTGTGTTAACTGATGTAGGAAGACCCAGCCCACCATGGGTGGCACCATTCCCTAGGTAGGGGATCCTGGACTAGATGAGTGAAGAGAGGTGGCTGAACACAAGAAGCATGCATTTATTTATTCTCTCTGTGCCTTTGACCCTGAATGTGACTAGCTGCTTCAGGTTCCTACCTTCGCTTCTCTGTGACAGCAGACTGTAACCTGGAATTGTAGGCTGAATAAATGGTTTGTTGTTGTTGTTGTTGTTGTTTTCCCTCCTAAAGCTGCTTTTGTTAGTACCTTTTATCACAGCGACAGAAATGAAACTATGATGACCACAATCTGGATACTATGGGGCCTCGTTGCTACTGGGCTAGTCACTAATTCTGGGCTTTTTTTAGTGGGTAGAGGCAAGAACTCTTCAATCCTTTATTTTTTCAAGATGGCACCTTATATAGACCAGGCTAACCTTAAACTTGAATTATATCTTAGGATAACTGTGATCTCCTGATCCTTCTGCCTTCCACATCCCTACTACTGGGATTACAGGATTACATTGACTAATTGTTTGTTAGACACTTTCAATAGAAAACTAAGATGAGGACCCTTGAGATGATTCAGCAGGGGTGAAGGCTCTTGATGCCCAAGCCTGAGAACTTGAGTTTAATCCTTAGAACCCCCATAAAGGTAGATAGAAAGAACCAATGCCACAAAGCTGTCACCTGATCTCTCTCTATGTCCAGATTATGTCAACTGTGACCCCCCCATAATAATAAAGTAATTCATAGAAAAAAATTCTATGGAGTTCTATGGAAATTCAGATGGAGTTACCACCTTCATCATGTGTCTTTGTCTTTCTCCCACCCAGAGAACCTTACCTCCAAACAGTAGTGTTAGAGGCTCAAATAACAACTCATTTGCTTTGTGTCACATAGGTGGTACAAAAGTCACAGGATAGTGGCAGCAATGCCCCTGCCAACACTGTGCTCTCTGACGCTGTTATCACTTTAAGCGCTGCTTTATTCTTAGGGCATATTACACCCGAGGAAGCAGACAAACGACTATGCAAAGTTGGTACTCAGTTCATGTGTTTCTTTGCCTCCTGCCCGCCTTCTTCCTCATTCTCCCTTCCCGTCCTCCCTTTCCTCTGCTTTTTACTCTTGCCCTGCATATTCTCCCCCTCTCTCCCTTCTCTCTCTCCCCCTCCTCTCCCTCCCCTGCTTCTTAATCTTTCTCCTGCATATTCTCCCCCTCTCTGCCTCTCTTTTGTGAGTGTTTTTGTGACGCTATGATGTAATAAAAATTCGTATTTGGTCTCTAGATCAGGTTCTTGAGACAGAATCCCTAATGTCCTTGTAGATGTGAGTACTTTGTTCCATTTGGGGTTTTTCACTCTGGATTCCTGACTTTGATCTCCTGAGATAGCTGTAGTTGTCTGAATGGGGAACAGCTGACAGGAACACCTACATTTCCTAAGTGGTAGGAGCCCCTTGGTGGGCTCTGAGCTAGCGTCAAGATGGGGGCTAGTTGCCGGGGGAGAACCAGGCTAAGAGGGCTGAGAATTTCAGGTCTACTTTCAAATTTCAGGGAAGGATAGGGGCTGAAGATAAGTAGTCAACCATGGCCAATGATGTCATTGTGTCCTGGTGATGGTGAAGCTTCTGTGATGAGACAGAGTTCAGAGAGCTTCTCAATGGATGAACATGTAGGGGTCCTTGGAGGTGGCAGAGCTGGAAGACAAGGATGCTCTGCCGCCTAAAGGCTCTTTCTGTCCTGATGGAGGCATTAATGCCTTCACAGAAAAGGGTTATTAGAGAATCTCTGCTTTACTGAACATAAAGACCAGAACCAGGTTTCACGGCCAGCCTCAGTAGACTCTCCGCACGGTGGCGCTGTTTCCCTACGTTGTCCTGTCTATGCTGGGTCACAGCCCTCTTAGTGGCAAGAGATAAAGCCAGAGCCAAGGCCAGACTGACCTCTGTTAACCCCCAAATGTTCCTAAAGCTATTTTTAAAGTTATGGAACATCTACCCTAAAATTATCATTTGCTTCTGAATTTGAAAAGCAAGCAAGAATCATTCTTAAATTGGTTGCTGGAAATTGAGACTCAATTAAAGATTCAATTTAAGTCTTTTTAAGGGGAGATTTTAAAGCAGCAACTAAGAAAAATTAAAATTTGAAGACCCGTGTGTAGAAATTATAACTCAAGTTATGAGAACACTTACGAAGAAGCCAACACCCCCAGCACACATGAGTGCTGTCAATACTTAGGATAAAACCTCTCTTTGGGTTTCTTTTGTGTTTGTTTAACACAGTCTTTCCGTGTAGCCCAGGCTGTCCTAGAACTCACAGAGACCCTCTTGCTTCTGCCTCCAGAGTGCTGGGATTACAGGCGTGGTCCCCCACACTCAGCTTGTTTAATGTCCTAAAAAAAGAAGAAGAAGAAGAAGAAAAAAGGCTAGCCTACATCTTTTTTTTTTTTTTTTTTTTTTTTTTTTTTTGGTTTTTCGAGACAGGGTTTCTCTGTGTAGCCTTGACTGTCCTGGAACTCACTCTGTAGACCAAGCTGGCCTCGAACTCAGAAATCCGCCTGCCTCTGCCTCCCAAGTGCTGGGATTAAAGGCGTGTGTCACTACCGCCCGGGTAGCCTACATCTTTTAAATTCTTGTGCAACCAGAGCTGGCTATATACTGTGTTTTACAAGAAATGAAGTTTACTGGCTGCAGACCTGGCCCACAGACCTCTGATTCAATCCCCCATGTCCTCTCCCTTTCTTCACCTGGATGGAGACGGTCCCCCCAGATGCTCTAGTTTCTCAAGGTGACAGACACCCTTGTGGGAAAGAACGTGGGTGCCTGGATGTCTGTGTGGAGCAGAGCCTCCTTGGTAACTGACACTGGAGCTGGGATGAGAAGCAAGCTCGTGTCCGGGTGGTGTGTTACCACAGCTAGCTCACCTACAGCTCAACAACAATGTGACTCCCATGTCTGTGGGAGCTTCTGCCTCTTTCAAATTCTCTCCTCTCATTAACTCAACCAAAGGACCAGAACTTCTCAGGCTACTTGCTTAGGGTCACCAAACCACCCTCACACTGATCTCTCTTTGGGGGCAGAATCTTTCCCAGCTCCTTCAAGATTTAGTGTCTTTCCAAGACTGGCCACCAGACTTCTCATCAGAGGTTACATCCCTGTGCTGGTTAGCGGTTTGTTAACTTGACAGAAGCTCTAAGACCATCTGGGAAGAGGAAAATTAATTGGGATAATGTTACCATAGGATTGGCCTGTCGGCAACACAGTGGGGCATTTTCCCGATTCATGATTGATATGGGGAGGCCACAGCTCATTGAGGGTGGTACCTGGGTAGGTGGTCTCCTTCTATCCGTTGGGGAGCAGAGTGGGTGGTAACCAGGATTCCTCCATAGTTTCTGTTTCAGTTCCTGCCTTCAGGTTCCTTCCCTGACTTCCATCGTTAATGGCTCTTGATGAGGACGTGAAAGCCAAATAAATCCCTTCTTCCCCAAAGGACTCTTGGTCATGGTGTTTATCACTGTAATGGACCGCTAACCAGAACACCACTGCTGTGTTTCTCAAGTCCTTCTCCTCAGCATCCATGTCCCAAAGAAACGGACATCACTCCTCTGCCTCTTGCTTCATAACAGCCCCGAGCCTCTGCACCTCCCTGTGGCTTCACCTCTGTCCTCCATTGGGTGGTGACAGATCAGGTCTTCTCCTCAGAGCCCCCTCCCACTCCAAGTATAACCCCCACATGGACTCTTGCACCAACTATTGCAGTAACTGTGTTTAAAAACGAATGTGAGTTGTTAATCCCACCAAACAAGATTACCCAGAGTCTTTGGTCAAATTCAGCAAGCTTGATTTTCTGTCAGGGCCATCTCCCTAAAGTGGGGTTTGTGGAAATAGTATTGAACATATGAAAAAGTAGGGCTTCTATAGCCCCCCAAAACCTGCAAGACTAGAAGAGGTCTAAGGGTTGGGAAGATTTCCAGAGGAATTTTAGTAGAAACTTGGCTGAACATCTAAAAATTATTTGGTAGAACATCTTATCAGGATGGAGGTCAGGGTACAGGGTGCGGAACATGTCAAATTCCAGAAGATGGGTTAAGACCTGGTTAAATCCAGGTTTTACAGAAAATAGGAGTGACTTTATAATAAGATGGCTTTTAATCTTAAAGTGGAGTCAGAATGGCCCATCATCCTCTTGGGTCTTATGTGTCCCTTTCAAATTCTTAATAGGGAACGGCCATTTATGTCTGTTGTATGGCTAATAATGCCAGCAGACAGCAAGTGTCTTAGCTTTTGTTGAAAATGGTTATTAATTAGCTCTATTCTTAACATGACACAGCCAGACCCCCAATAATTGAGAGTGAGTACTATCAATGTATTTAATCAGCTTAACACAATGACTAGGTGCTTATCCCTAATCTATTTTTATACACTTGACTGGTTAATTCCCAGCTGCGCTCCCCAAGTTACTTGCTGTTTGAGTCTCCCTGGGCTGCCTTCCTGCTCCATCAGCTGGTCCTCAGGATGCTCTTCTCATGGCTCATCTCCATTTACAGCAGCCTCCTCCTCTCTTCCTTTTTCTCCTCCCTCTTCTCTCTCATGGTCCTTGCCTGCAGCCTCCAGCCTGTTAAGGAAATCACCACCTACCTTCATTCTCCCTAGTAATCGGCTGTGGCCATTTTTATTTAACCACTCAGAGAAGATTGGCGAGCAAAGTTTATACAACATTATTTGGTGTACGAGAGAATTTGCTCATTGAGATGGCACCCAGATCTTGGGGACTGGTGTTTAGCATTTGAGTATGTTAGCAGCACCAGGCCAACTCTCTATACTAGCATTTTCTATTTGGCAAGAGACAAAATTTGTATCATAGCTAGGGTCTCTAATTTGGTCTGATTGGTTAGTGTGGGAAGCCACATGTGTCGTTGCAGGGTGGCGCAGGCTACTGCTGGACACCACGCATAAGTTTGGGCAAACAACCAATGTGTACATATGCAGTAAAGTTTTTTGCCAAGACACTGCCTGACCCAGGCATGATAATGAGGTTTTGAGAGTATAACCAATCAGATGTGAGACACGCAAATGAGGTATGTTAATGATGTTCGGTGAGGTACTGAGAGAGAATAACCAATCAGATGAGGAACATGCAAATGAGGCTTAGTGCATAACCAATCTGGATGTGAGACACGCCTCTCCTATGCCTATATAAGCAGCACCAGTTCTGGGCTCGGGGTCTCTTTGCCTCTGCAATCAAGCTCTCCCAATAAACGTGTGCAGCAGGATCCTGTTGCAGCGTAGTTCTTGCTGGTGAGTCGGAAGCGCGCAAGAGGTTAGCATAGAAAGAATACATTTTTCTTAAAGTCCTCTTCTTTGCTCTTTGTATAGAGTAGGCCAAGTACCTTAACATATTGTAGAACTATTTTAGCTAATGAATCTAGCTGTTGATAGACCTTGCTCTATTTGGTTTCAACAGGTACCTTTTTTTTTTTTTTTTTTTTTTTTTTTTAACAATGAGAGAGCCCGGTATGCCAATACATATAGTCATTTTGTTCCCCTTGCGAAGAAGTTGCCTTTAGATCTGACATTCTAGCCTCCGTTGAGGATAAGGGGCAATGCATTCTCTTAACTACTTCCTGCTGAAGTTAGAACGCCATCATCAGGGCCCAGGAAGGCTGACTCATTAGGCAAAGCCCAGAAAGGGGGTAGGGCAAAGAGGTTTTCATCCGAAGCATCAGGCTCACTGTCCCAGCCAAAGACAACAGGGAACAATCACATCAGATGGAATGGCTCACATTCCTTATCAGCAAGTGAAGTGCTTTCCAGTTTTGTAGGGCTAAGATGTAGCTCACCCTTGGGTCAGTTGGTAGTTCATAGCTGATTTCTGGATGCTGTTTATCAGCTGAGCGGAACTCCACAGGCACAGATATAGACTAGGGATAGAAAAGAAAGTTAAGGAACTTGGATCTTACATTTGGAGATTTTCCTTTTGGCATAGGCATCAGGCAGAAATATTTATCTGGTCTCCAATTGCTCTGTGACCGGTGGAAGCAAGTTGGGGATTCCCTGAAGCATATATGAATCTTTAACTAAAAAAAGATAAAAGTTTTAGTAACATTAGCATTACCATTGTTTGCAATTCATACTGAAATCCACATTGTAGAAAGAGCAGCTAACAGGTTGTCTGTGGTAGACTTGTGGCTTTGAGTCATAACAAAAGTTTTCGTTTGGGGTTAAAAAGTGTGAACATTTTTTCTATGCCCAGAGGACTGGATATAGATAGGACAGAAATGTTTTCTTAAATGATGAGAAATACCTTCAAATCTATATTTAGAAGACAATCCAAGGTAATTAAAGTCTTGAGCTTGTGACTGATAACAGTGGTCAGTGCTTTGCCACATTATCAGAACTCCATTGATCAATGCTAAAACTCTGAGCCTTTGAAACCGTAGTGTGACCACAGCAGAGAGTAACACATTTGTATCTTAAATCATTGTTAGAACTTCATAATTCATTTAAGTTTTCCTATCCTCAGAACTTTATGTAACTTGCATTACTTTAGAAGAGTTTTCTTAGACCCTCAGAATTTACATAAATTTAAAACCGTTTTTATTCCAACCATTTCCCAGGGTACACAGGTGGTTGGTTACTGCAAGGTCCTTTAAATAGAGGAATGGTAAAGAGTTTCATCGGAAACCTGTCTATCCTTTTCCGTGAAGCCTGTTAGTCAGGCCAACCTCTCTGTTGAATTTGCCTTTCTCATCAGGAGACCCAATGGCTCTAGAAAGGCTAGATTCTTATATTCTAGAAATGCAGACACCAGGCAGCTGTTGTTCCGTGAAGAACACTTAGCTGCCAACAGCATCAGAGATCTAAGAAGATCTAAAATTACTAGAAATTAAGAAGGATAAACTATAGTGGGGAGTATAATCCTAACGGCCTCTATATCAATAAAATGACAGAGACTTACTGTTACCTGTATGTCCCCAACTATCTTCTTTAGAGACCTTAGGATTGTGGCTAGGATCTGGCATTTCTATCTATTATATGAAGCTTTGCCCATTAAACATTTTAAATGTTGTATTCAGCAGATCTCTGAGAGGTTTTGAGTGCAGTCTACTAAGTATACCAGATTTTAAATAAACTTTACTTGTTTTTAGTTATTTGCTTTAGGCTTAACCCTGAAAACATACCTGGAAGTCTAGATAAGGCTTATTCCTATAAGTAAGTCATGCATCCTGCATGACTACAGTTCTCTACAAATTGAAGAAGTTTGTCGTTTATAATGTGACTGACTACCAAACTTAATGTGTTAATTTTCTTTTGTATAGCAAGTTCATGATTTTTTTTATAAGATTAGGACTCAAACTTAATCCTAAATTGATTAGCATTTTCGTTTCAACAGTATCCCGTAGAAACACCAAACTTGTAGTGCATGGTCTACACTGGGTGTGCTGTAGGCCCAGTAGAATTTAACTGGAAATGCAGTAGCCATTGATACTTCAGCTACATCCAGCAGTAAGAGCCAGTCTTTAGCGATGCATAGCTTGCTACCTATAGCCAGCACACCAGCACTCCACACAGGGATTATCTGGGCTTTCATCCTCTCTTATAGTCCTGCAGACCCAGCAACAAGTTGGTGTCTGTCACCAAAGTCAGCGTCTTCGTTTCGAGGCAAGACAGGCTTTAAGATGCTGTCTTTGTGCTAGAGCTTCCCGAGAGAGCAGAATTTAATGGGATTCTTTTAGGCTTACTTCTCTATGTAAAGTGTAAACTAGGATTGGCAAACTTACTAGAAGACCTTTTGCTTATTTCAAATGACACAGCATCTCTGGTTTGAGAAATGCAGATGCAATGAATGTGAGGACATTTAAGAAGAAACGTTTAAATCGTCATTTGTCCTCTCTGCTGCTTTCGGTTTGGTCTGTTATATGCCATCTTCCTTCTGGTTGGCTTCAGAGCCTCATTTAGCCGTGTTCATCAGGTTCCGTAGCTTAGGAGCCTGCTTCTAGGAGGACTTTCTCAGATAGCCATTGGCTCTTTTCCTGATGAAAACTGCACACATGTTTGTTGATATCTGAGGCTACCTAGAAATCATTTCATGTAACATTCCAGCAAAGTCTTCTGGAAAAAGTCCCCCTCTTTTTTCCCCATAAAAATAATAACAAGAATAACAAGGAAGTAACGCAGCGGGTGGAGGGAGAATCTTGCTAGGCACAGTGACAGACTTCAGTTGGATTTGTGTGTTTCACCATGTATCTTTGTGCCTATGGCTGTGGCCTAAGTCTTTAGGTCTTTCTTAAATCTTTTATTTAGAATAATAAAGATTTTTGCCATCTTCATCTGTCTAAAACCCTGTCCAGATCCTATCTCATGATATTAAACCTCTGCTGGTCCTTCTAAATTATATTTTAATCAGAAGACTCAACTAGAGAAGCTGGTCCCTGCTGTCAGGGTGGCACCAAAATCTGATCAAAGAGATGAGAGGCACCATGTCAGGAGGTGGCCTGGGATCTCATTCATTTGCTCTCTCCCCCTCCCCCACCCCTCCCCCTCCTTCCCCCTCCCTTCCCCTCCCCCTCTCCCCCTCCCTCCCCCTCGTCACCTCCCTCCTCCTCCCTCCTCCTCCTCTCCTCCTCCTTCCCCCTCTCCCTCTCCCTTCCTCCCCACCCCCTTCTCCCCTCTCTCCCTGAGACAGGGTTTCTCTGTGTAGCCCTAGCTGTCCTGGAATTCACTCTGTAAAACAGGCTAGCCTTGAACTCAGGGATCTGCCTGCCTCTGCCTCTGAGTGCCACCAAATTGAAAGCATGCTTCAGCTCCTTGGAACATCTGCAAGATGCACACTGCCTCTGGAGGCAACATTGCCATCTACAGCCCAGAGTGAAGGTCCAGCCTCAGAATTTGGGTTGGGGTCTTGTTGAGGCTCCCAATTGCTAATCCCCCAAACAAGACTAAAACACAATACTCAAATTCTTTGGGCAAGTTAAGCAAGCTTTATTTTCTATTAGATAAAGTTAGCTCCCTAAAGTAGGGTTTGAGGAAATAGCATTGAACATAGGAAAAAGTAGGAGCCTTTTACACCCCCTAGCCCTCCCTCCCCAAAATACTAGAAAGACTAGAGGGTTTTCAAGGGTTGGAGGATTTCCAGAAATTTTGGTTACATAGGAACTTAGCTGAAAACCTCAAAATTATTTGGCAGAACACCTTATCAGGGTGGAGGTCAGGGTACAGGGTGTGGAACATGTCAAATTCCAGAAGATGGGTCAAGACCTGGTTAAATCCAAGTTTTACAGAAGACAGAAATGAAATTATTTTGACCTTGTAACAAGATGGCTCTTAATGTTCAGCTGGAATCGGGCTGGTCCATCAGAGTGTCTTAGTTAAGCATACAGAGGATGTAGTGAAGCCCACAGAGAGTGTGCACTTTACGTGTGCCCCATCTGAGGGCTCCAGGCAGCTTGGTGGGCATCAGGGTTACTGGCTGAGATGTGTGTACTTGAAAACAAGGAGTGCAGAGGAGGAGAAAGATGGCTCCAATCCAGGTGATGAAAAAGCCACACACAGGGTGAAGTGACCTTTCACACTGATTGTCCTTCACACCAAGGTTTGTATATTTGACTTCACACACTGTATTTGAGGTGTTTTTTTTCATTCCATGTCCACATTTAAATGTTGTTTTCTCTGTCTTATAAATATTGACATAGAAACTTGACACCCACACAGACTCTACAGTGGTTTTGCAGGAAAGACCATTTGCACCTCCCTATTTGGGAGAACTACATGATTTTCCAATCATGATTATTAGGACTCTTCACAATTCAAAGATGTGAAGGCAGGGCTCAGGATACAGCTTAGTGATTGAACTCCTTTCTAATTAATGTGTGCATGGCCTTGGGTTGGGTTCCTCAGACCCACAGAGTCAGAAAGAAGAGAAGAAGGGAAGAGAGTCAGAGAAAACAGATGGGAAGGAAGGGGAAGAGAACGGAGACTAGGACAAGACAGAGAAAGAGACAGTGTGCATCATTTATGTATACCTTTATGAATCTGGTATCTCTCTGTGTTTATAAATATATATTATACCCAGCACTTTTAACAAAACAGACAAGTACCCTGGCACTGAACCACCTCTCCAGCCCTACATCTAACGACTCCAGGGAGCTTGCTGGGTATCAGTGTTTCTCTGGCTGAGATGTGAGGTCTTTCTGAGTGCTATTGCTAGTGAAATTAAAAATATGGTGTCCCTCTAGCGTGCACTGTCTCAGGAAGGCTTGTGAAGGCTCTGCGGGTTTAGTCTTCCCGACATTGAAGTTGAAAACGGTTTGTCCTTTTTCCTCAATGAGAACAAGTACACCATTTTATTATGGAGGGGACACGCCGAGGTCAGAAGAGGACCTCGGGGAGTCTGTTCTATCCTTCCACGAGGTGAGTTTCTGGGATCAAAGTCAGGAGTAGTGGCAGGTACCTTTATGTGCTGCGACATCTTGCCTGGCCCCAGATTGTTAGTGAATGTTTGGTCTCAAACCTGGGACGAGGGACTGAGATGCATATTTTGTATATCAAAGCAGACTTGGCCTCCAGGCTCTTCCAAGATCCCTCAGTCCCTACCTGGCATACCTAGCCCTGAACTTCCCCGCTCAGTGGCTGGGCCCACCTTCCCTCAGAGGCTCTTCCCTGAATAATCCAGGCATTCTGGGCTTCTCCAGCTCTCTTTTCCTTCTCTCCCTGTCTCTCCCCCACCCCCAATCCCCCACCATGGTGACTTTAGTGGCCTCGGCCCTTGGGGTCAGTGAACTTGCCTGAGAGCAAGTTCTCACTAAACCTGCCTTTAATATATTGTAATCTGGCTTGCATTATCTCATTTCACTGGCAGAGAAATAGCCTATCAGTGAAGAGGGGTGGGGTGGGGGTGCGATGAATGCGAGGGGAGAGGCTAACTGTGGACTTGGTTCTCTCCATCCACCTTGTTATTGATCTCTGGACTAAACTTGGGTGGTCAGGCCTGCCCTCTATAAGCCACCTCAGCCCCTCTCTATGAATTTGGAAGCCATGTCTGTTTAGCTTGGGCTAGTGGTCTCCTCCCAGCGATGTGCACTGTGGGGCCTGTCTTTGTTTATGCTGCTCATCCTGTAGCTGTTTCAGCATCTCCTTCCGTGCCAAAGTTTTCAATTTGAATCCAGTCAAATATGTGACTTTGTAAAAAACCACGTATGGTTTATGCCTTTGCTAGCTTGTAAGAAATCTTCTACCCTGAAATCATATAAACTTTAAAAGAAAATCATCTATCTATCTATCTATCTATCTATCTATCTATCTATCTATCTTCTTCTTTTTTTCTTCTTCTTCTTCTTCTTCTTCTTCTTCTTCTTCTTCTTCTTCTTCTTCTTCTTCTCCTTCTCCTTCTCCTTCTCCTTCTCCTTCTCCTTCTCCTTCTCCTTCTCCTTCTCCTTCTCCTTCTCCTTCTCCTTCTCCTTCTCCTTCTCCTTCTCCTTCTCCTTCTCCTTCTCCTTCTTGTTTTGGTGGTTTTTGGTTTTTGGTTTTTGGTTTTTGGTTTTTGGTTTTTCGTTTTTGGTTTTTCGTTTTTGGTTTTTGGTTTTTGGTTTACAAGACAGGGTTTCTCTGTATAGTCTTGGCTGTCCTGCAACTCACTCTGTAGACCAGGCTGTCCTTGAACTCAGAAATCCACCTGCCTCTGCCTCCCAAGTGCTGGGATTAAAGGCATGCGCCACCACTGCTCAGCCTATCTATCTATCTTGACTGGTTCTCACTATGTAGCCCTGGCTATCCTGGATCTCTATGTAGATCAGGCTGGCCTTAAACTCACAGAGGTCCACCTGCATCTGCCTCCTAGGTGCTGGCATTAAAGGTATGTGTCACTATGCCCAGCTCATATAAATGCTTATTTTTTTTTCCAAAAGTTTTATTGTTCATCTCTTTATATTTAGCTCCTGCTCCATCTGGAATGTATTTCTGTGTAAAACATAAGGCAGGAATCTAATTTTATTTTATTTTTTCCCCAATATGGGAGAGTGGCTGCGTCAGCCTTTCCCCTGACTGGGAATGTCTGCTCAGTCAAAGCCCACACCTCCCACACAGCTCTAAGTGCCTCAGTCTGTTCTTAGCTCGGTAGCCTCAGCCAGTTTTCCATTCCAAATACAGCGGTAAACGTGAACAGTTTGGGAGTGAGTTTTGGCTTCTGGCAGGGTAAGGCCATCTCATCTCTCCATAGCCTGTTCTCCCAAGTCATCTTTAGCTATGGTTTTGTTAAGAACCTCTGATGTTTTGAGACAAGGTCTAGCTATGCAGCCCTGGTTGACCTGGGTAAAGCAGAGCCGGGCTTGAACTCACTGTGATCTTTCCTCTCAAGTGCTGGGATGAAAGGCACACATTGCCACTCCAGCCTTTGGTGTTGTTTTTCTTTTGTTGTTATTGCCATGGAATTACACAAAGGAATATCTCACTGAGGTGACCTGAGATGCCCCTGAGGCATAAAGGAGAGGTTAGCTATCACCTGGGGTTCCCTGAGCAAGAGGCAGGGAGAATGAAGACCGACCCTCAGGAACAGCTCACACACAAACACATGTTGGAACCTCTGGGAGCTCAAAAGGTTAAGAAGTGTCTCTCCTCTGGGATGGCCAATACAAGGTCTAGAATCACCAAGGTGGCAAGCCCCTGTCCAGGCCTGTGAGCGACAATCTAGCTTAGGTTAATGGAAGTGGGAAGACTCACCCTGAAGGTAGGCAAACCGTAACCTAGGTTTGGGTCCTGGACTCCAAGAGGGGGGAACCTGTATGCATGTGCCACCTAGACACACACACACACACACACACACACACACACACACACACAGACACACACAAACAAGGAGAGAGGAAGTTGAGCACCAGCCATCACCACTGCCTGCTTACTGACTGAGATGTAACATGGCGAGCTGCCTCCGGCTCCTGCTGCCAGGACTTCCCAACTGTTGTGGAATGTACCCTCTGACTGTAAGTTCAACTCACCCTTTGCTGATGTAAGTTCTTTTTTCTCATGGTATTTTATCACAGCAACAGGAAATGAGACGCCTCTTTTCTCCTCAGACACCCCTGGCACAGGGTGCTGGCTTGCTGCAGAGGCCTGAGCTAAGAAGAGGTGAGAAGACGCTCTGGAGAGGCCTCGGAGCCTTCAGTGGTAGCGGATGTCTAGAACCGGCTCAGTCTCGCCTCCAACGTCTCAGCAGTGTAAGCTGCACTGTTGTCCTCTGTTGCATCCTGAGGCCTCTGTCGCTCGGGTCCCACTCCCCTAGTGTATCCCTATATCTAAGCCTTGATTTCCACTGTCCCTTCAGATGTCTCCCCCAGCACATACACAAAGAGATCCGTGAGGGAGCAGGAACCAGAAGTGCAGTGGCAAAAATCAACATCATCGGCAATTTACCGTTTATTACCTGTGAGACCAAGTCTCCCCGTGCCTCAGTATATCTCCATCTGTAAAATGGAGGAATGCATGTAAATAGGAGCGTTTAGGCTCTTCATCCATATAGAGGCAAAGGGACACATTATAAGTATTCCCAACTACATCCTACAATCAATCTCTCTTGTCCTCAAGCTTGAGTGTAGGTCCTGGGAGTCCTAAGTATCTATTGATACTGACCCAGCGAATACTGCTTAGTCAGCACCAGGAGCTCCAGTCTGAAAAACCCTTTTGGGTTTTGACAGCTCATGAGAAGCCCAACCTTCAGGATGAGCCATAGCCAAGAAGAGCAATTCAAGGAATGTACAATAGAAAGCAGGCTTCCAGGAGACGGTGTTGACTGAAGCATGGCCCAAGAGCACGGCTGCAGTTAGGAGGCACGAAGGACCACAGGTCAACTGAAATCAGGAGCAGAGACCAATAACCCAGGAGCGAGATGGAGTTGGGTGTGAGGCTGGAGGTGGTAAGCATCCTGTCTCCCCCAGGCAAATCTGCATCATAGGAGGAGGGCATGGGCAGGCAGGGTGAGGCAGAGTGCTCAGGAACAGGGCCACACTCACAGCATCCCTTCCTTCTCTGTAGCTGCATCTCCCTGCTCCCCGGGGGTCTGCCTCATAGGGACCCCATCCCCCCCAAGGGTCTGCCTCATAGGGGTGAGCAGTCCGCGTCCAGGAACAGCATCTTCAGTGCTAGGACCCTGGAAGGAGCGTGTGGTCTTAGGTGGTACAGGTAGACACAGTTTGCAGAGTGAATGCTAGTCCTCTAGAAGGCCGGGGAGCCCAGGTGTTCTGACAGAGATGTGTGGCTGGCTATGGTAAGGAAGTTCCCACTTTTGACATGGTTGGAAATACCTCAGAAGATCACCGCCTACATCTTAGTATTCATCCTAGCAAGGTCACCAGAGTTCCCTGAGCAGGATGGTTTTAGAAACAAGGGTCAGGCTGGTGTGGGAGGGATTGGGGGTTGGGCAGAATGTCATAGTTCTGCCTAAAGTTCCTGAGGAACTTGTGCAACCGGCTTCGATTTCATGAACCAGGGGGGAAGGAAGTGGTGGTCACACAAGGAAGGGAGGTTAAGGTCACTCAGAGGCGCCGACCCATCTCTCTTCCACACAGAATGTGTTAGCAGCATTGGTCCTAGGCCTCCAGAAGGGTGAGAACAGGGCTCCAGAGTCCTTCTGGATGGCACTTTCAGTCACCTTCCTTGAAGAAAGTGTGTCCTCTGTCATCTGAGGCCATCTTAACTCTGTGTAGGAAGTTGCCCCTCCACAGGGACAGTAGCGTTGTACCTACATGCTCACTGCCCTGGGAGCTCAGCCCTCAGTTGCTGGTCTTCACCTCTTGGGTAATCTGGCTTGGAAGAGCCGAGTCTGTTTCTAGAGATGCTGGCATATTCCACAGTCAGAAGTGGGTCAGGAGAGGGCTTCGGGTAGGGCTGGGTGTTGCTGTAGATGGAGTCCTGAGGGTTTACACGGTTTAGGTGGATGAGAGAGGCATAGCAGATGGTCCCAGTGTCCTCACTGGAGTGGGTCTGCTGATTGAAGCTCTGAAAATCAAAGAAAAAAATGTTTGTTGAAAGAATAGCTCGAGTGGTTAGTGGCCTGTGTGGAGCCAGGACTGGGTGGAGGGACACAGACAGAGTTTATGATGTTGAACATGGGCTGAAGAGATTGCTGGGTGGCTGAACACAGTGGCTACTCTTCCAGAGGACCTGGGTTTAGTTCCCGGCACCCATATGGGAGTGTCTGTTAACTCTAGTTCCAGGAGGGTTGACTCCCGTTTCTACACTGCAGACACTTGGTGTTCATACATACATGTGGGCAAAACACTCAGACAGACAAAATAAATAAATATTTTCTTTAAAAAGAGATGGGATGTGACGTTGGGCTGGTAGAGCCTCTGGGAAGATGGCTGGGAACGTTGCCTCCCTGTCACTGAGCTGAGAAGCACTGGCCTCCCTCCTAGGTTCCAGTTTTAAACTGCAGTCAAGCCTTGCTCTAGGTCCCTGAAAACAAAGGCCCTGTGGGCGGGGACTAAGGAACCACTGATTTGCATATTTTTCAATGATAGGATGGAATGCAGGGTCTTGCTTGTACTTACACAAGGCAAAGACTCCCACTGAGCTACAGCCCTGGCCTTGTGTTTTTGAGACTGGGGTCTCCTTATGTTGCCCAGGCTGGCTTGAAATTGGAGTGCACCATGACTCAGCCTCATAAGGCTTGGGGTTACCAGCATTTCCTGTGAACACACCCTCCCACACTCGCTCCTGGATACACACTCACACGCACTCTGAGGTGGACATGGAATGAGGCTGTGTGTTGAGAGTCCAGGTGTTTTGCTGCTCCAATTTTGCTGCTTCTATTACTCTTCAAGAATTGTTTTAGCGAGTTCTTTAAGGGAACCATATGCACGTTTAAACTTGACTAGGGCTGAGTTAGACAGGGACTTGCTGGGTACGCATTTCATGGTGATTCTAGTGTTATACAGACAGCTGGGTTGGATGACCTTGGAGCCTCCTAATTCTGTGGATCTCACACCTGTAGGTGAGATAGAATTACCCAAGCCACCTAGTTCTCAGGAGGACTTAGAGAACCATGGCTCATCAAGCGTTTTCCAGCACTGATTGGACCAATGGCAGCTGCTCTGTAGTCTGACTGGGCACCTAAGACACAGGAAAAGCTGTTTCCCATTGAGGTGATAGCCAACAGCTCTACCAATCTCTCTCTCTCTTTCTCTGATCTCTCTCTGTCTCTGTCTGCGTCCTCTCTCTCTCTCTCTCTCTCTCTCTCTCTCTCTCTCTCTCTCTCTCTCTCGGGTTTGGGAAACACAAGGAGAAGAAATGCATAAAAAGGAAGCACAGAAGCGGGTCATGAGTACATGAGCAGTCATGAGTGCATCTCACCACTTGAGTAAAGAGAAACCGAGTGCAGTGCAGGTCAAAGTTCACAAGCACAGATGTACACCAGAAAGCCAGGGTTCCCTAAGTCCTGGGGGAAGAGTCATTTTTACTTACAGTGGTCTCCTCCTTCTGGTCTGAAAAGTCTTCATAGATAGGGTGACATTGGTTCTGAACTGTGAGGAAACCAGCCAGGTTAGTGGAAGGACCTCCCATGTACCAACTTACCCACTTCCCATGGCAACCACAGGCTGGAAGAGAGGCCAGCGCCTGGCCGAAGGATAGGTTCTGCCTAGGGAGCCTCCAAGTACCCAGCACTGAGTAGTGTCCAGGGACTCTAAGAAGCCAGATAGCCTGGCTGCCCGTGATTAATCTGTACATTCCCGCTCACCTCCCTGATCAGTTTCCGGGCACTCCCTGTAGATTCCAGATTTAAACATCAGATTTAACTATAATCTGTTCACCAGTGTGGTTATAGGTAGTAAGAGGTTGGATTTCAGGTTTCTTGTGTCCAGAGCCCTCAGTGTAAAGTGTGGCATTTCCTGTGAACATACCTCCCACCCTCGCTCCTGGACACACACTCACACATACTCCGAGATGAACACGGAATGCAAACGTGTGTTCAAATTTTCTCCTTTCTAAGGATTTTTTTTTTTTTGAGCTTAAAAAGAATGATGTTCACAAGCTCCAGGAGTATTCTGATCCGCTCACACATTTAGTCTTGTTGTCCATAGAACTATCTGGCAAGAGCAGTTACAAGCTACCTACTTGGCAAAAATATAGGGTATGACCTATTGACCTACTAATCTTACCCACGCTCCTCGTGTTGTACACTGTGCCCTTTGAGCCATTTTTACATATTTACATATTTGCTACTTTGTATTTTCTGACCTATATACTTCTCTGCACTTCCTTCATATTGAGAAAAACAAAATTTAAAGATGATAGCAACATGCATTTCAATATCATTTAACCAGACAGTCCTTTATATAAACTTATTAACAAGTTGCTAATTGTAAAGTTGAAAAAAGTGGGGACTGGAGAGATGGATCAGTAGTTATGAGAGTGTATTGTTCTTCAAGATAACCCATGTTATCTCAGCACTCACGAGGAGGTGGCTCACAACTCTCCTGTAACTCTGGCTCCAGGGGATCTGATAAGCATCAGGCACACACATGGTGCCCAGAAATGTGTGCAAGCCAAACCTCCATACTCACAAAATAAAAGAATAAAAAATTAAGATGAAAAATGTATATGAGCCAAAATCCTAGCACACCTTGTCGTAACCAAATGGATGGGTTGTTGAGGTGCCCTAGGTAAGCCGACCTGAAAGCTGAGTAGGGCCGGTATGTCATCGTCCCCATGTTACCCACAGCCCCTGACCCCTGGCCTGCCACCTTGTAATGGGCAAGGAAGCCACTTAGACACCTTGCCTTTCAGATCAGTTTCCTTGTCGTCAAAACCAAGCAGGACGGGCTCACCGTTCAGGGCCTTTCTTCGAGCTTTCCTCAGGTACAGGATCACAAGGATGACGAATGTGAGCAGTAGCAGAACAGCCACGACCACCCCAGCAACGATGGCCTTCCACATCGGGCTATCTGGAAAGCTTCTGAACAAGGGTTAGCCAGGTAAGGAGTTTCAGAGCCCAGCACACCTCCTGCCAAAAAACCTTCCCCGGGCTTGCAGTCCCCACAGGTTCTCCCCCAACCCGGCCTCTTCTGAGGTCTCCTGCTCAGCAGGGCAAGGGACCACTCTCATATGCAGCCTCCTAAGTCCTTCAGTCTCCAGAATAGGGTAATGTTGATAATGTCACAAGCCATTGTTCCTTTTCCTGTTTCCATTGTTCCTGTCACTTAGCTCCTCTTGGGTCTCTGAACTTGCTAGCTCCAGCCTCTTTCTTTCACGGGGGGGCCCCTGTTCCCATCCTGTAGCTTTACCTCAGCCCTTCTCTGTGAGACAGTCAGCTCCCAGGAGCACTAGGGGACCTGACACACAGCTCTGCCAGCTAAGTGCACTTCAATATGTCCTACTTGGGGTCTAAAGAAACACCTGGAGGTAGACAAGACCTTCCACATCTGGTTGTCTCGGAGCAGCCTCTAGGGAAGGTATCTGAATGGCAAGGCCATAGAGAAAAAGGAAGTGTTCTCAGGGACATCTCCGCTCAACTCGTTTCCGGTTTAATCTATTTAGGCAAGGAGTGGTCTGCAGGAGCCTAGGGCCCACCATCTTCTCAGAAGCTGGGTTTGGAGAGAAGCAGGTGGCAGAGGCCAATGGCCCAGGGCTTGGAAACCCATCAGCCGGTAGGGTAAGATTCCAGGCCATGAAACCAAGAACAGCAGCTAGTGCCCTTTCTCCAGACTCAACACAGTTTCCTGGCAAGAGCCCTGCTCACACTGAAGGACAAGACAGGGCTGTAAGAATGGCAGAGGTAAAGACAGCAATGTAGTCACATGGGGGGATCCTTGCCACCCGCACCCCAGTCCACCCTCACTGTACTCCAGGAGACAGTGGTACTGAAGAGAGGATAGCTGTGTCCTTCAAAGTACATCTAGTAGTGTCTGGTGGCATTTTTAATGACCACAAGTGTGTTCAGAAAGACACTTGTGCCATTGGCCATTGGCCATTCAAGGCCAAGGACACTGCTAACTATCTTAAGAGGTACAGAACAGCCTCCTGTGACAAGGAATTAGGCAGCTGCAAATAGCAAGAGCCTAGGCTAGAGGCACAGGCCCATCACCCCAGATACAGGAAGCTGAAGCAGGAGGACCAAAAGTTCAAGGTCAGCTTGTGTGGTAGAGTGAATTAAAGGCCAGCTTGGGTGGACTTAAATGAGATCTCAGTCTCAAAATCAATAGCGGAAAGCTGAGAGTCAAAACTCCTGCCCCGAAAATGTGAGGTCTCAGGTTCAACCTGCATCATAGAAGATAAGTAGAAGATAGATAGATAGATAGATAGATAGATAGATAGATAGATAGATAGATAGATAGATAGATGATAGAGAGAGATGGATGGATGGTTAGATAGTTAGATAGATAGATAGATAGATAGATAGATAGATAGATAGATAGATAGATGGATGGATGGATGGATGGATGGATGGATGGATGGATAGATAGATAGATAGATAGATAGATAGATAGATAGATAGATAGATAGATAGGTAGATAGATAGATACAAATATGGAAATATCATTGTAATTTCATTTCACAGATGAGAAAACTGAGCCTATATAAAATGGTCAGAAGTGACTATCTGACTCCGTCCATCCTGTGAGAGTTGGTATCTATCAGAGTGACAGTTACTTGGAGAACTATAGTTAGGAGAATGGGAGGAAGCCCAAGATGGGGGACAGGCCAGGGAGCCTGCAGTACCTGTTAGTGACGGGGCTGTGGGTAGAGGCCAGGGTTGTTGTCCTCCAGGTGGTTGTGGATGAAGCTGTAAGAGACCACAGTGAGTTCAGCATCTGTCTTCTCACCTCCCCAACCCCCCACCCTCCAGCCCTGGAAGAGAAGGAACCCTGGGGCCAGCAAACAAGGACTCAGAATAGCACCATCTACTCTCCCTGCACAGAAAACCAATGCTGTGTTGTGAATGGGGCAGGAGTTACTGTAAGTGACATCTTCTGTTTCCTGTGTTCTTTCATCTCATGATTTTTAGTATTTTCAGTTCTGTGTATGTGGCAGGGGTGATATGTGCAGGTGAGTGCAGTCACCATGGAGACTAGATGTCCTGGAGCTGGAGTTACCAGCTTTAGTGAGCTACCAGATGAGGATCCTAGGAACCAAACACCGGTACTCTGTCAGAGCAGCATGCACCCTTAACCACTGAGCCATCTGACTAGCCCCCAGTGTTCTTTTGTAAAATGTGTCTTTATACACATGTATCTGTATTGTTTGTATGTTTGCATGTGTACACCTGCCTGCAGAGGTTAAAAGATATTTTTAGCCATCTTGACTCAGGTGTAATCCACTTCACTTTTATTTTATTTAATTTTTGAGACTGGGTTTCTCACTAGCCTGGACCTTGCCAGTGAGCCTCAAGGTTCCTCCTGTCTCCACCTCTCCAGCGCTGGGGTTACAAGCACAAAGCTCTGTGACCAACCTATCCTTTAATGTACCTTTGGGGAATTGAACTAGGGTCCTCAGACTTGTGTAGTTTCTTGGATACTTGTTGCATCACTGTGATAAGACACCCTGTCCAGAGCGACACTGAGAGAAAGAGTACATAGTTCAGAGTCCAGCCCATCACAGCAAGGCGACGGAAGTCAAGGCTACGGGGAGCTTGAAGCAGCTGGCTGCAGGTGTATCCAGTGTCAAGGAGCAGAGAGCAATGGATGCGCTCAGCTCACATCCTCTTTTTTTTTTTTTTTTTTATTGCATCCCATACCCCAAGCTTAGGGAATGGTGCTACCCATTTTTAAGATGGGTCTTCCCACCTCAAGCCGAGATAATCTTTCACAGCGGTGCTGAGAGACTTGTCTCCCTGATCATTCTAGGTTCTGACACTTTGGCAACTAAAATTAATCTCTACACGTGGCAAGCATTTTATTGTCTGGATCGTCTCCCCAGTCCTGTGCCCACTGTGTTTGAAGATGTAGGAAGGTCAGCACCTACTGCCTCCACGGCATGAGATGTGCCTGGGCCAAAACTTTCAGAAAAACAGCCTCCAGGCACCCACTGAGCAAAAGTGCGGGGCATGTGCTACTGCAGCAGGAAAGCCCTGGGACTGGGATTGCGAACATATGGACATCATGTATGAATGCAGATGAAAGTCCCAAGCCACTGCAGTCTTCAGCATGAAATACACGGAAGACTCAAGATCAGCAGCAGTACTCTGGACCACTGTCTGAGAGCTCAAGAGCTCTCGCTTGTCAAGGGCAGAGCCCCGAAGAGAACTCACATCTGCCAGCCTCCCCGACGAAGCCTCAAGTCGGCCTCACTTTCTACCTGTCTCCTCTGAGTCCACATCTCTCAGTGCCCTGCCCACTGGCTATGAGATCTCTCCACCGCCCCTGGAGAGAGGGTTTCTGATGGGATTACAGGCAACGGGTGTTCAGGAATGGAAGGCTGTGAATGCATGGGGGAACTCTGAGATCCAGCCAAAGAAATAGATTTCTGTTAGCAGCAACGAGGCAAAAGTGTTCAGAGAAACCAGTAAGAACCAGCCAGAGGCCAGCAAGCTTGGGGTTCAGCTGGCCACTGGCTTTAAGCGGCTGGTGGCCTTAGGGGAGGGGCCATTCTTCTCTACGCCAGTTTTCAGCAACTAGAGCAGTGATTTTTCAGTCTTCCTAATGCTGTGACACTAAGACAGTTCCTCATGCTGAGGTGACCCCTAATCACAAAAGTATTTTGTTGCTACTCTGTAACTGTAATTTTGTAACTATTATGAATCATAATGTAAATATCTGATATGAGACCCCTGTAGGGCTCTTGACCCACAGGTTGAGAACGTCTCTACTAGAGGAAGCTGTTTCTTGAGTCCTCTCCAACTCTGGAGCCTTGCAACTCAGGAAGGCCGAGAGCCACATGGAAGGGGAAGCTCACCTTTTGACACCACCAGGTGAATACTTCTGAGATAAATTATCCTGGTATTTACAGCGATCCCACAGTGATAGATGCCCGAGTCACTCATCTTGAGCTTAGTCATGGTGACAGTGAAGAAGTTGAAGCGAGAAGACTGCTGGATGAGGAATCTTGGCTTCTCGGCACTTTTGCTGACGAAGAGGTAACACAAGTTGTCTATTTGCTTACACCAGATCTTCTCATCGGAGTGGTAGAGCGAATCATACCAGCATGTCAAAGAAACAGTCTCACCCTCCTGTGCTCGAAGTAACTCTGGTTTCTGTGTCCAGGAGCCTGGGAATAAATGTTTCATGTCAGAGAGCCCCCATCCTCTGCAGCAGCAGGAGGAGATGGGTTCCCTTCTCAGGGAGAGAGAGACCCTCTGTGTGTCTATGCTCAGAACTTGTTGCAGGCAGCGGCTGGCCACAGCCCCCCATGTACTCTGCCCTCACAAGCACAGAGCCCCATTGTGCACACCTCCTGTCCCCTGCCCTCTCTTCAACCTGGTTTTTTCCCTCTGTCCTTGTCCCTGTCCTCACCTGAGGCCAGGAGCAGCAGCAGCACTGGGGAGAGCAGGTATGTGGGCTCCCAGGCCATCACTGAGTCCTCCTGAGCTGTGATGTTGAGCAAGAAAGGAGGGGCGCTCTGAAGAGAGAAGAGCAACCCTGGGCAGGATTCAGGAGCCACCACAGCCAGTTCTGCAGGAGCTGCTAAGGAAGGCAGAGACCTCTGTGGATGAGAGAGAAGCTGGGCAAGGCCTGTGCAGTCCTGTGGATCCTCCAGCTACAGCCCTGCTCTGAACTAGATGAAAGCTCTCAGAGACTCTGATCTCCTGCCTCACAAGGCCAGGCCTGAGGAGAGCTGAGAACACCCAGGAGGAAAGTGAAGTAAGAGAATTCTCATTTCTCCTCCCCGGCCAGTTCCGCCACTTCCTCTTTAGCTTAAAGTCTCTGTTCTCCACCCAAGATGCACCCACAGAAGGCAGGTGACAGAGTCAGAGGCCCTTTGGAGACCTGGCTAGAACTCTAAGCCCTGCTTGCCCTCAGGTTAGACCCTCCTACCAGCCCACCTGTCACATGTGGAGCAGAGGCCATGAGAGGAAAGGAGATGGGCATTTATTCTCAGGAATGGAGGAGCAAGGGAGTGGGCAGGAGCCTGGTCAGGGTGGGGGATGGGAAAGCTGGGCATGAAGGAAGACTTCAGAATGGGGGAAGGGAAAGGGGAGCCCCAGGCCCTATGTTACCCCACACACCCAGTTTCCCAACATGCCACATTCACTGCTAAGAATTTGATGTATTCATTAAACATTTTAAAAATAGTTGTCACAGGACAGTGAGATGCTTCAGCAGGTAAGGACACGTGCTACCCAGACTGAGAACCATGACCCACAGGCTAAAATGTGAGACTCAATTCCCAACAGCAGTGTGCTCGATTCCACACAGAAAAAAAAAAACTTAAAGTAAATAAATATGCATGTCAGTGCATGCACTATGAAATATCAATAGCTACAGGCTGTTCCCAGTTATCAGATAAGTAAGGAGAAAACCAGGCATGATGGTGCCTGACTATCATCCTAGAACTTAGGAGGCAGAGGCAGGAGGATGGAGAGGTCATGTTTATCCTTGGCTACGTAGCAAGTTCAATCAGGGCTACATGAGGCCTGTAGGCAGCCGGCCTAACCCTAAAAGATGGCGCCGGTCTCCGGTACACCCTCACCATAAACAACACTACTGCGCAGGCGCTAGCCCGAATCTGGCGCCAACCCCTCCCAAGCGGGTGCATGCAAATTAAAGTGCCGGCAGACTGACCAATCCCAGGAGGACACATAGCCCTCCCCAGTGCTGGGGTGTATATAAGCAGTCCTCCCTGGGTTCCCGGGGTTCCCTTAGCATTGAGGCGTTCCTGCAATAAAGCTGTTGAGAGGAATCCGACCGTGTTGTGTTTTTCCTTGCCGGACAAGGTGAGCACAACAGAGGCCCTGTCTCAAATAAACAAATAAATAAAAATAAAATGTAAAAACCTGTAATAGTGGGGAACCTTTAAATGGAAATGCAGGGTTTCAGGTAGGATGCCAGGGAGCAAGGGCTGAAGCCGATGGGCACAGGACTTGTGAAAGGCTCTGCGGAAGAACGGGACAGAGGAATGAGCGTTGTGCAGGCACTGGGGAAGTGCAGGTCACCCTGGGAGGAGGCCTGAGAAGTGGGAAAGTCTTTAATCAAGTTGGCAAAGGGATGCCAAGCCTTTAGATACCAGAATCAATCAGCCAGTGGCAAGACAAGGTGTCTAGGGGTGAGTTGGGCCTTGGCAGGTTGACATTCTGCAGCTGAAGGGCTAGCTAGGTGACTCCTCACCACTCCCAACATGAAGCAGGAAGTCCGAGGATGCTGAGGGCAGACCTGCAGCATCCTTCCCAGTGAACAGAGCAAGGCAAGCCTTCTGCAGCCACTGTGTAAACTCTATGGGAGAGTGCACAACTGTGGCCGCAGGGTTATTTCACCTGCTCCTTGCATGTAAGACAACCAGCCCTGTGAGGGGTGGTCAGTCCCTACAGCCTTTAGCTCATGAGACTGTTGCGAGGCAGGCAGCATCGCTGGCCTGTCTGGTACCCTAGCTGGTTATGCCCCTCCCAAACCTAAGTCTACATTGCTTCTGGCTCTGCTAGATCTCAAGAAAGAAAGGCAAGAAGAGCAAGGAGACTGGGCTGGGGTTTGAAAAAAGAGAAGCCATGCAGGCTGCAGGAGCTGAGGAAATAGGTTACTTCAGCACTCCTCTGTTTTCAGTGTTTCTACCTGTTGGAGACCATCCCGTGAGAAAGTGAGCCCTTCACAATCTCCCTAACAGGTCAAATGGCCTTGTACTAAGAGCTGGTTATCACCCCCCTTTCCTCCCTGTTCCTTTCTTGGCACCTGAGGCTGTAAAAGCTGAATTATAGTCCCCTCTTCCCTATTTCTTCCTGAGTTCTCATGCCATCCAAGGACATGAGTTATGCCTGAGCCCAGCCTGACCCCCAAGGCTGTCAAGGAGGATCGATGTTCCAGAGATAAGATCCAGAGTGCCCGCTGCTTGGCTCCTGACTTCGGCCCCCATGTCAGCAGTTGCCCATTTCTTTGTTCTTTGTATAATTCTCCCTCGACCCCTCCCATATTCCCCGCGATGTATGCTTTAAAAAGAAGGCACCTCAGCGTAATAAACGAGACCTCACTAGGTACCCTTCCTGGTCTCCTGCTCTTCTTTCTTTTCCTCCCATCTCCTTCCAGGTTTGCGGTCCCCCTCGCACCCACGAATAACTGAATCCCGCGGGATGGGATACCTACCACTTGGGGCAGGATTAGAGAGAACATCTCTCATGCATTGCTGGCTCACAGAACCCCACCCCTGTGTGAATACACATGAGTGGGTGGGTATCATTTTCACACTCTCCTATCTAACTTCTTCTCTGAAGACTTTCATGCACCCATCACTGGGGCCAGTCCCTGGCCTCCTCTGTCCACATAGCTCCTATAGCAGGCAGCCTTGCCAAGGTCCAGACTGTGCAGTGTCTGTACCCACATCTCTATAACCTCCTGCAGGCATTACCTACCTCCTGACAACAGCCCATGCTCTGAACTACACAGAGAAATCTCCCCCATGAAACCACCTGACCATCCTGAGCTTGCAGCATCTCCAAGGCTCCTCTCTCTGAAGCACTCAAGCTTGTCCTGCCTCCTGGAACACAGCATCTGACCCTGTGTGAGGGTCTAATGTGTAAGCAACTGCTCTGTGCCTTCTCTTCCTCAGTCGCTGTCAGACTGAGGCCAGAGCTGGCTGGCTTCCCTTCCCTGCCTGCTCTGCCTCTCTAGATGTTGGGCTGTGCTCATGCAACTGACATGCACATGGCCTTGTCCTAGAAGGTGGTATCCAGGGCTTCTCTCCCTCTTCCTGTCCAGAAGGGGACACAGTATCAGAGAGGGACAGTGACTCATTATAGTCACACTGATGTGAAGGGCTACACTGGGGATTTTAACTCAGGCCTTGACCTCAGTACCATTGCATGTTAACTATTCACAAGGAGATGGCACTGAAGAGGCGACTGCAATGGTTTGAGTGAGATGTTCCCCATCGTCTCAGGCCTCTGAACACTTTGTACCCAGCTGGGAGAGCTGTTGGGACAGTTTAGGAGGAACCTTGCTGGAGGACCTATGCCACATGGGGTTGGCTTTGAGAGCTAAGTTCTTACCCTACTGTGTGCTCCTTCTCTCTCTGCTTCTTGCTTGTGGACCAAAATGTGAGCTTGCAGCTTCCTGCTCCAGCCTGCTGCATGCTGCCATGCTTCTCTGTCAGTGGAGTTTCATCTCTTTAGGGACAGTGAGCCCAAATAAGTTCTTCCTTTCATAAGTTGCCTTGGTCATGGTGTGACCTGGACCAGAGGGTTTCTGTGCAGTTTCCTGATAGGGTAGATCGGGAATGATACAAATAAAGAAGGTAGGAAAACCGGGACCAGGAGGCCTTGCAGACGCTGATGGCTTATGCCAAGCAAATTTATTTACAAGAATAGCAGTTTTTATGTGGCTTGCCGAGGGGAAATGGGACAGTCAGTGGAAAGCTGTTGTACAATAGGATCCAGTCAGCAGGAAGCTAATCAAACAACATTGCCTAAGATACAGGGTATCAAGTGTATCACAGACAGATTTTATAGTGGCATTGGGTCTAATAACCACAGCTCCTTGTGGGGAGGAGTTGGGTCCAAAGGTCATTTGATAAAACCCACAGTTTCCCCAAGGCCCTGGCCCCGGGTTACTACTGACTTTGCCAGGGGTATTCCTGGTGTTAGATAAGGGACTACCTTCCTTCTCCATACATTAGAACTGTGGGGAGAGCCTTGGATCACCTGGCTCCCAACACTGGTGTTTTATCACAGCAACTGAAAATCCAGCCATCATCACAGAACCCCAGCATCCCTGTGGTGAGGACAGAAGCAGGAGAGGAGAGCAAGGAAGTTGACAGGTACCTTTAACTGTCCACTTGACACAGCCTAGAGTCCCCTGAGGAGAGTCTCAATTGAGGGATTACCCTGATCAAACTGACCTGGGACATGTCTCTGAGGGATTGTCTCAGTTTTTAGTTGATATGGGAGGCTCCAGTCCACTGTGGGTGACACCATTCCCTGGGCAAGTGGCCCTGAGATGTACGAGAAAGCTAGCTAAGCAAGCTAAGCCAGCAGACAGCGTTTCTCCATGGTCTCTGCTCCAGTCCCTGCTTTAGCTCCTGTCCTGACTTCCTTCAGTGATGGGCTGTAGACTGCAAGCATAAACCAAATGAACCTTTTCCTCCATAGACTGCTCTTGGTGGCTGGTTTTTGTTGTTATTGTTTTGGAAGATTTTTTTTTTAAATTTATGTGTATATGCATGTACCTGTAATAGTTTATATGTGTATACATGTGTACCTGTAATGGTTTATATGTGTATATGTGTGTATCTGCAATAGTTTATATGTGTTTATGTGTATACCTGTAATGGTTTATATGTGTATACGTGTGTACCTGTAATGGTTTATATGTGTATACGTGTGTCCCTGTAATAGTTTATATGTGTATATGTGTACCTGTAATAGTTTAAATGTACCATGTGTATGAAGGGCCTGAGGAGGCCAGAAAGGGGCATCAGATGCCCTGGAACTGGAGTTACAGGATGAGCTCCCAATGTGGGTACTGGAAAATGAGCCTGGGTCCTGGCAGGAGCCATGAGCATGTTAAGCATGAGCCATCCTTGAAGCCTCTGGTCAGAGAGTGATAGTCTCAGCAGCAGGAGGAAAACTCAAACCCCACTCAGCTCCTAATGAGCAACAAGACAGGAAAGAGCTCCAGGGAAGCACAAGACACTTTCAGGTCGCACAGTGTTTATGTCATCCATTGCATCCCCAACCAATCTTTATAGGCAGGAATTATTATCCCCTTTCATAGGAGACAAAAACGAGGTCTAGACAGGGTTTGTGGCTTGGTCAGGGTCACACAGGGACAGTGGCATCACTGGTCCTTATGCCTGACCTCTCCATCATGAAACAAGGCTGTGGGGGACAATGAAGGTACAATGGAGGTTCAGGGCCAGTATGGGGGTGGGACTGTAGAACAGGCAGTGTGAGCTAATCCTCTCTAGTTAACTAGGGTGGTGGCTCTATATAGATGCACTCTAGCCAGAGGTGTGTGTGTCCATCCATCCTTCCAGAACTTGTTTTGTCAGTTGTTCAGTTTGATATTCCCTCTTGTGCTCTCATCTGGAAGCAGAGAGGAAGATGCCTTCTCCCCTCTGTCCCCTGACTTTGGTCCTTCTCTTGCCTCAAAGTCATCCTGGAGTGCACACCAAGGCCCTAGCTGTGTCAGCCACCTGACTGTGATGTTTGCTGTCTTGTCAGGATGTCCCTGACTCAGGGCTGAGGGTGTAGATGCTGCACTTGGCCCAGGGACCTTTCCATGCTCTGTGGGCTAGTGAGTATCCCTACTAAGGAGGCAGCTCAGCCCACAGCCCACAACCCACAGCCCTGCTCTACTCTGGACCAATGATCTAGATAGTAGAGGGCAAGTCTGAGCTGTATGGACTCTTCTTCTTTTTCTTCTCCTCCTCCTCCTCTTCCTCCTCCTCTTGCTCCTCCTCCTCCTCTTCCTCTTCCTCCTCCTTCTCCTCTTCCTCCTCCTCCTCTTACTCCTTCTCCTCTTCCTCTTCCTCCTCCTTCTCCTCTTCCTCCTCCTCCTCCTCCCAATTTTCCTCTTTTGTTTCCTCTCCCCCTCCCCCTCCCCCACTCCATGTGTATATATGTGTGTCTGTGTGTTCAGGCGTCTTCCCATCTTTCTATCCTAGAATCTGATTTGTCATTCTCCTGCCCTGTTCCTCTCTCTCCTGATGCTTTAAGCAGGGGAGCCCCGTTTGCTCTTTTCTCAGAAGCGGCATTGCTTTGGTCCATGGCTGACCCCAGTGTCTGGAGGAAGGTGTCCTCTATGAGGCTGCAAGCACCCCATGGTTGAGTCTCTGCACTCAGTCTCCTCCACGAGTTCATCATTGTAGCATGGGAGCAATGGGAGCAGAAAATCGAGTGGGGGAAACCCAGGTTTGCCCTTTGCACTTCTCTTGGGAAAGAACAGCCCTGTAACTTAAGGCTGTCACCGGCCTGAAGGGGTTGCCAGGCAGGAAACAAATGATGTGACCTGTAGGCTCCCAGGACAGAAGGGACCAGCAGTCACAGTCAGGGAATATCAGAAGACACATGGCCTTCGTCAGCTCTGGGACCTCCTGCTACCAACTCCTCTGAGGCCCAGGTCTTCGTCACTGTTCCTTCTCATCCAGAACAGAACTCTAGAAACCCTGGCTGCCTTGGAACCTGACTCTTGTCTTCAAACATATAGAGGCATTTGAAGGGAACAGAGGGAATCTGAGGACACAGTGACCCTGGGTAAAGGGAAGGCAGCTCTACTGTCCTCCTGCCCCAGGGCCACTGCCTGGTCTTTGGTTCTCTTCTGGCCTTCTGAACCCACTGGAAATGGCTTCCCAGCTCACTGAGTTATCTTAGACCAAGCAGGCTTCCACGGTGTCTCTGGTCCTTCAGGAAGGTGTATCCAGGGTTTAGCATAGTTGCTGCCCAAGTTGTATCCTACAACACATAGGGAGATGTAATGTTTCAGTGCCCCAATACACCCGGGTGACTCTGCCCCTCTTTGGACTCTGCTTGATTCCTTCATCCCCTTAAGAGACATGTAGGGCCATCTGTGCCTGGCCACAGTGCTCAGATAGCCAGATCTTGGTCCTGGGAGGCCAGGGGTGGGAATACTCACTTCCCATATGTCTCTTCTTCCAAAACCCGTAGGCTACGACCAACACCACAGGTGCTGGAAGAAATGTCAACACCACCACCATCGCAGGGATGTAAGTTTCCTGGGACCTGAGGAGGAAGGACAGAGGGAAGAGTTAGCCCCAGATTCTCCACCGTGGTCACAGCTTTCTTTGGCAGCGTGAAGCACAGACCAGGCATGCAGTCTCACAGTACACCCCTCTAGGTAGATGGCCTCTTTCTCTCCCTCTCTCCCTCTGTCTTATTGTCTGTCTGTCTCTCTCCCTGTCTCTCTGTGTCTGTCTGTCTCTCTGCCTGTTTCTCTGAGGACCAGATATGGGAAGAGAAAGGAGACATCAGAGTCCCAGGAAGTACATCACCAGGCATCTCCACTTGATACCTCCCCTCCATTCATCAGAGAAGACAAGGACACTACAAAAAAGCCCCCTCGGGATTGAAGAGATGAAGGTTTTTGCCTCCACGGTGACTGGGAAGTCCTCTCGCCCACTTTGTCTTCTGTAGCAGAAGCACCCCCTTATGTGTCACTAGGGCCTGCACACTCCTTTGTCACTGAGCCCTTTATGTTTTGCCTTACTGACTGAGAACAGGAGTTAGCATGTCACTTTCCCTTGGCCTTGAGTGAGTATCTGAGGAGCTGCCTGGGGTATGATGTTCTTGTGTGCACAGCAGAGGTTGCCTCAAGCACGGTTCACCAGCGCCCTTCCATTCTGTGTTCCCTTGGCCAAGCCCTCCCTTCTCTGCATCCATGGCCCTGACCCTCATCCCCATTGCTTTCTATCATGACCCTTCCCATCTCCCATAATCCCATTCAGCAACGGGCCACACTGAGTCCCTGGGAGGAGCAACAGAGATGGTTAGAAGTAAGAGTGACCTCTTTGGGTCTGTTGGGCTCTGGGTGCTGCGCTGGGGCCATGCCTGATAAAATATCACATAACCTGTTGGGAGTTAACGGGTGGCACGTCCCCGTGGTGGACAAGCTGCTACTCTGGTGTCTGGACATGGTGGAGGTGGTCACTGGATCAGCAGAGAAGGATCTTGCATTGCTAGGAGACAGGGTTGCGGGCTGGGACTCTGTGTTCCTCTCAGGCTCTGTAACGGTGCCACTGGTATCGATGAAACTGTAGCCTGTCACAGGGGTTGGTGTGGTGGTCCCTGAAGCCAAGGTGAGGAGTCCAGATGTGAACATGGTCACTTCAGATGTGAACATAGTCACGTCAGATGTGAAAGGAGCGTGAGGGTCTGAAATATGGACTTGGCCGGTCGTGACAAATCCATCCATGGGGGTGTTGGTAAGATGTGTGTGGGGAACGTTTCTCTCAGTTGTGAGGGCTGAGGGACCAGAGAGGAAGAAATATTAGATTAAGCCAGAGGCTTGCATGCGAGGGACAGGATCCCTAGCCCCCTCAGATGTTGGGACCGTGGCAAGAGCCTGCCTCTCTGTGACTCTGGGCTTGGCTCCTGGTTGTCAGGCTTGCACTCTTTCAAGAGTGACATAAAGGGAGGGAGACTGTGAAACAATCTCTTTAGCCTACCCTACCAGGCTGCTCCCAGAGCACAGTTCCATCTTCCTTCCTAGCTCCCTGTCCTTTCCCAGGCTCTTCTCAATCATGAGCCTCAGAGAGATCCCCTTCTCATATTACATATATAATATTACATATAATAATATATGTAATATGCAATATGCAATATGAAATATGTAATATGTGTGTTCATATGTGTGTGCATGTGCCTCAGCACACGTGTGGAGATTAGAGGACAACTTGCAGGATGTTAGCTCTGTTGTCCCATCATATGGGTCTTGGGCTTGATAGCAGGTGCTCTGACCTACTTGGCCATATCATGGTCCTTTTTTGAGTTTAAGAGGTGTTTTTACAATATGATGTCATATAAAGGAAGCTACCCCATAATTGTCAGACAGGAACTAGAACTGGGGTCAGAGAGGGACCAAGAGTCCCAAATTCCGGAGGAAATTGCAAAGAGTCAAACACCTTCCTAGGGGTGCACTAAGACACACAGGAACAGATCCCACCCCTTCAGGGTCTCATCCCAACCCTTTAGTGCCAGAAGTAGCTGGGAGTCCAAACAGCATTCGAGAGCTGCAATCAGGAGCTCTTGATGCTGCATAGGAGCAAGACAGAGAAAGGCTTCCAACTTCTCAACTGGACACAGAGCAGACACATTCCTGAAGCCATCAGACACTCTGCAGGAAGGCCTGAGCAGTTGCTCTGAACAAGGGAAGCCCGAACACCAATTTGGTGAGGCAAGAGATGGAGGAAGAGGTCAATTATGACCATGACTCTCGTGGCAAGGACACCAGAAGAGCCCCCTAAAGGGGCATTTTGGGAGACATGAGTTTAGACGTTCACATCACAGACTTTCAAAGCATTGGCAAGAAAGGACTCAGCCAGCAGAGGGGATTCCCACACCCTCTATAAGTCACACCACTAGCGATCTTCCCTCTTTCCTGCTCAGCACACCAGTGTGGGAGAGGGAGAGTCAAGAAAGTGATCAAGAGGAAACCATCCTCACCTCCAAAAAGGAAGGAGCTGGTCTGCTTCCCCATGAAGTTGCCCTGGGCTACAAGGCCTGGTCCTTGTGGGTGGAGAACATACTGCTGAGGCTTACATGTTTCTTTCCATTTTTGTTTATTTATCTGGGGGTGGGCACACACTTTCCTGGCTTGAGTGTGAGGATCGAAGGAGAATTTTCCAGTCCTAGGGATCGAACTCGGATCACCAGGCTTGGCCTCAAGCATCCTTTCCCACTGATCCATCTCCCCACTGGCAGGAGATATTTTTTTTCTTGCAACTGAAAATATGTGCAGAGTCAAAACATCCCCAAGATTATCCCTAAGAAGCAGAAAATGAAGGCCTGAGAGGAGGTTTCAGTCAGTGTTGTGCTTACCATGGAAGCATGAATCCCCAGAGCCCAACATGGTAGCACATGCTTACAGTCCCCGTGCTGGGGAGACAGAGACAGGGGAATCCCTGAGGGTCACTGGATAGGCAGCCTAACCTAGTTGGCAAGTTCCAGGCTGGTGACAGACTCTGTCTCAAAGAAAATAAGTACATAAAAGGATGGGTGGCACCCCTCAACAGAGGAATGGATACAGAAAATGTAGTACATTTACACAATGGAGTACTACTCAGCTATTAAAAAGAATGAATTTATGAAATTCCCAGGCAAATGGATGGACCTGGAGGGCATCATCCAGAGTGAGGTAACCCAATCACAAAAGAACTCACACAATATGTACTCACTGATAAGTGGATATTAGCCCAGAAACTTAGAATACCCAAGATATAAGATACAATTTGTTAAACACACGAAACTCAAGAAGAATGAAGACCAAAGTGTGGACACTTTGACCCCTCTTAGAATTGGGAACAAAACACCCATGGAAGGAGTTACAGAGACAAAGTTTGGAGCTGAGACGAAAGGATGGACCATCTAGAGACTACCATATCTGGGGATCCATCCCATAATCAGCTTCCGAACGCTGACACCATTGCATACACTAGCAAGATTTTGCTGAAAGAACCCAGATATAGCTGTCTCTTGTGAGACTATGCCAGGGCCTAGCAAACACAGAAGTGGATGCTCACAGTCAGCTATTGGATGGATCACAGGGCCCCCAATGGAGGAGCTAGAGAAAGTACCCAAGAAGCTAAAGGGATCTGCAATCCTATAGGTGGAACAACAATATGAACTAACCAGTACCTCCCCCCCCCCCCCAGAGCTAGTGTCTCTAGCTGCATATGAATCAGAAGATGGCCTAGTCGGCCATCAGTGGAAAGAGAGGCCCATTGGTCGTGCAAATTTTATATGCCTCAATACAGGGGAACGCCAGGGCCAAGAAGTGGGAGTGGGTGGGGGAGCGTGTGGGGGACTTTTGGGATAGCATTGGAAATGTAAATGAAATAAATACCCAATTAAAAAAAAAAGAATGGGTGGCACCTGGGTATGACACCTGAGTTTGTTCACAGACCTCCATATACAGATGGGCACACATGTGCACATGTACACACACATACCCGGACTGACACATACACACAAATGTGCACACAAAAACAATAATAAGAGAAATGACAGGAGAAATGATAAAAAGTAAGTCCATTTCATGATGGCATCGCACCCGACACGAGGACCCGGAGTCAGGTTCATCTGCTTCTTGGGTTGGCATCTTACTAGAGAGCAAAGAAATGAGACTCGGCCCCACAACTGGTACAGAAAGCTCTTGCTGGTTCAGACCAGGGAAGGGGGAGATGCACTCAGGTGAGAGGAACAGGCAAGGGCTGGTGGCTTTCCCCAGACACTTGACAGCTCCTCACCCTTTCCAGTCTTATAAATGTGGGACCCCACATCTCCATTCCAACTCTTCTCCCTTATTTTTGTTCACAAGAGAGATTGTTCTGTCCCTTGATCAGTGACGAGCAGGTTTACTGGAACATGCTGAGAGAGACCTCATGTCATTTAGCCATTATCCCCAGCCCTAAGCAGTGACCTTTGAATGCCCCTGACTGTCTTTATAGAGACATTTTCAAGTGTACACTCCAGATCTGCCCCGTCACTAACACTTAAACTGCCTGGGTCACCTCTCTCCCTGGGTCCTAGGAGGTGCCTTCCCATGACCAAATGGCCCATGATTCCCCTCCTAAGGAGCTTGCTTTGTGGGTTCCTCTATTTGATAAATGTTACCATCTCCTAGCAAATGATGAGTCAGTATTCTCTCTCTCCCATTTAAGCAAATCCTGCACTCACTCCAAAATATGCAGAAAGCTTGAAAAAGAATAGAATTGCATCCATCTACTACACACAAGCACGCATGCACGCACACACACACACACACACACGCACACACACACGCACGCACACACACACACACACACACACACACACACACACACATGCTGCCTACGTCCCACCTGTCCAAGCCACTGCTGTTTCCAGCCAGCATCCACCTAGATCTCATTGCCTCTTCTCACTCTCACCTTCTGTACGCAGCGATTGTTGCCTTGCAGAGAAGGGGCTGAAGACATGGCTCAGTCAGTAGTAAAGGGCTAGCCTTGAAACCATGAAGGCCTGGGCACATTGCTGTGGGCTTTTAACCTGGGCATTGGTGAGCCAGCCTAGCCTACTTGGCATTCTCTAGGCCAGTGACAGACCCTGTCTCAAAAAACAGTGTGGGCAGATCTAAAGAATGCTATCTGAGTTTGGCCTCACACATAAATCGGCACGTACATACAGAGGCAGAGGCAGAGGCAGGGACAGATGAATAGATAGACAGACAGTCAGACAGAGAGACAGACAGACACATACACACACACATGGGGCAGGGGGAAGGGGAGAGAGGGGAGGCAGGCAAAGAAAGATATAACACGTTTTTTTTTTTTTTTTCTTTTTCTTCCTGTTGCAGATAGAATTAAACTCAGCTCCATATCATGGAATTCAGGACAACTCGACTCTCCAGTGCTTAAAGCCTAAATAAAAACAATGCATTGGTCTGGTGTGGTCGCACACACCTTTAGCCCCAGCACTTGGGAGGCAGAGGAAGGTGGATCTCTGTGAGTTCAAGATCAGCCTGGTCTATAGAGTGAGTGAGTTCTAGAACAGCCAGACTATATAGTGAGACCTTGTCCCAAAACCAACCAACCAACCAATGCAGCCAATTACTCTAAAACTTACTGTCGTCCTTCCTTGTCTCCTAATCCTCTTCCCAAGCCCCAGTCTGAGTGGACCAGTCACACCAGTTCTCCTTGTGCAGGCCTTGTTGTGTCTCACCTCAGGGCCCTTGCACATAAGGCTCTCCCAGGCCTATGTGGGAGAGCTGTTACAGGGGCCCTGCTGAATGCTTGTTGGTCCTCTGATGCTCACTGCAGCAGCCGCATCCCTGACTCTGAGTAACTCTGCAGCTCAGTATTGTTTTCTAAGGACATCTACTGTGCTGTACAAAGATTTGTCTGGATTGACCTGTTCCTGTCTGGCAGGGCTGAGGCTGGTTTTGTTTGTTATTATATTCTCAAAGCCTGTATATAACAGTGCCCGGCACACCCTCTAAACTCGGTGAGTATATGACATTCAGATAACTGTATAAAACAAAGTAGGGTCCCAAGTCCCAAGTCCCAGCCTCGCTCTGCCCAAGGGCAAGGTCAGAGCCACAAAGAGCTTGCCCAAACCCATTTTCTTTGTCTGTGAAACCATGACAGGAGGATGTACACAGCAAAGAACCATTGTTCCATGATCCCGCCCGTCCAGGCTCTGCGCAGGTCTGCTCACCTGGATACACTTCCAGTTGGAAACCCACCAAAGGGTAGAAATGCCCAGCCGTGTTACGCATACACCAGTATCGTCCGGAGTCCTGAACTCTGAGAGCTTCCATGGTGATACGGACTACCTTGACCTTGGCATCATCCCGCAGAGAGTAGCTGGGACCCCTCACCCAGCTCCGGGTGAAGTTGTGGTCGCACTTCTTCTTCTTGACTTTGCACCAAGACTTGGCCTCAACTAAGTTCCGGCGGTTCTTGTAGGAGCACTGCACAGACAGGGTCTCGCCTTCACGCCGCCACACTTTCCTGTACAGGTTCTCATTGGAGTGACCTGGGGAGACAGGACTTTTCTGACCAAGGTCGGCCGAGAAAGAAGGCATCTTGAAAATGGAAGCTGGGGGTGAAAGGAGAGAGGGATGCTGCCCTGACTTCCCTGGAGCTCAGTGTGAGGCAAGAACATAGCCGGACCCTCCGAGAATCTGTCACAGAGAAACACAGCACCTCTAACCCCCAGAAGGTCTGCTCTGAGTCTGATGGAAGAGGCCCCCAGTTCAATGAGGGACACACTCCTAACACAAGAGCTCCACCAGACATAGTCTTGTTCCTCTGGATGTTTTCCACTCTTCAGGGATGCTCAGGATTTCAAGATCAATCCAGACCCTGCCTTCGGGGAGACAGATGCAGACACAACAGCTCATCAAGCTCTGGAACCAGAGAGCACAAACTACAGAGGCCAAGAGAAGGTCCCAGTATCCGGAAAAATGATGAAGAATTATTTCTCCCAATAGTAGTCTCCCTTCCTCTTTCTCTCCTACCTGGACACTCTCTTCTTTATGTCTTGTTTGGGGTTGTGGGGAACACCATGCCTCGTATCTCGAGCAGGGTAGGCAAGCACTCTAACCACTGAGCCACACCCCTGCCCCTATTGGATACCTTTTAAGTAGCACTCTCCATGGTCCTTAATTTTTAAATACCCTATATTAACACACAGATTAAGCACACCACACACACTTAAGTCCCATGGATGAGCCAGCCAACAGATACAGTATTCACTGTCCATCCAACTTTTTGTCATCGGGACTTGACTTTGACATCTGTAGATGCACCAGGCAAATCATGGCTGTGCCAGGATGCTTGGGGCCTGCGGACCACAGGCTGGCCATGGATGGTAGAGTCTCTATACCTAGGAGTGAGATGTGGCCCAAGCCTGTAATAGCATGAAGGAGACTGAAATAGGGGGATCCTGAGTTTAAGACTAGCCTGGGATACCTAGTGAGATCAGGCTAGCCTGGAAACAAAATCCCATCTCTAATTTGTACCTGTAACACCAGGGATGGGTTTGGGGGGGGGGGCAGGGAAGGGGGAAGGGGATGGACTGGAGTGCATACACGTGTGTGTATAACACACACAGAGAGAGAGAGAGAGAGAGAGAGAGAGAGAGAAAGAGACAGAGACAGAGAGACAGAGAGAATGAATATGAATGAAGACATGAATGAGTTCTGTGCCCTTCATAATCCAGTCTGTTGAAGAAAGCAGAGCAGGGCAATTCAAGAGATGGAGGGAGGGAGAGGGTACAGTGAAGACCCAGAAGCCACCTGCCCTTGTTTCCAACAGCTTGTAGCTGAAGCTCTAAGGTCTGTTCCTCCCTTGCCAAGTAAACAGAACAGAACAGGCCTCGAATTCACCTCGGCTCAGCCCAGGGTTTCGAGACCCTTCTCCCTGCAGAGTGGCAGAGACCTGGAAGAAGCCTTTTGGGGTCCCAGGTTCGTTTGTGCCCATGTATTTTCTGTCACTTGGTGAAGGGAGGGTTTGCCAGCCCTTACTCTAGCCAGAACAGAACAGGAAGTGGTAAGCGGTTGCCTCGGCAGTCAGGAAGGTCGAAACCAGTGAGCCCCTTGCAGAGTAGCCTCTAGTTGGGAAGGGCCTTTGGGGATTGGTTCCCTTCCAGTCAGAGCTGAGGGACCGGATGTGGCATCAGCATTCCGAGAAAACGAAATTTAAAGTGTGCAGACTTGATACAAGAACTCATACTGGCACCAGTCAGACAAAGGCCAAACAGAGGTCATTTCTGTGAGAAAATTAAATGCTCATTCTTCGTTACAAGGGAACCCACTAGATGAAGGCCAATATAGAGGATACAGCTACATCTTAGCCTGTCTAAGCTCTGCCTGGGGCCAGATATTAGCAGGGGACATTCTCACTGGTCTCTGGTAAAGACCGGTCAGCCCACCCTCCTTCCCCAACCCACAAAACATTAAGATAGTGGAACAAGAAGAGGCAGTGTGGGGTAGACAGGGGAAGTAGTCTTTCTCTTCTACCAACCCCACCCCCACCCCTGCCTCTCACCTGAGACACAGCCCTGTAGCCACAGCAGCAGCAGCAGCAACAGCAGGAACGTAAGAGGCCATGGCTCCATCCAGATGCAATGTCACAGTCAGCCCGGGGATCGAGGGGCAGGACCCACACTGATCCCAGGCATGCCACCTGACCTCCCAGGGTTGGACGGCAGGCTCTGAAAAACCACAGTTGCCTGTTTGGGGAAGTGAGCCCCTGTGGCACACAATGCCCCCAGTGGAGCCTATCACAATTGTGGGGAGAGAAAGTGAGGGTGAGGGCGAGGGCGGGAGCTGTCTGTTTCCGCCCTCTTCCTCAGAACTTCAGGCAGGTGTGGCTGCTCCACCCTGTCTTGGGGCCCCTGGGCCAGAGAAAACTCCAGAACCCCACAATGTCTGTGATTCTCTGCAGAAAACTGGATCCATCTGGGGTGTCTCCTCATTCACAGCAGCTGGTCCTCCACTCGGGGAACTGGAGGAGAGGCTTCTGGAACATTCTGTAGAGACTTCATGGGATCTTCTGGGTTCTGAGATTCAGGAGCAGGTGCTCTCTGGCAGGCCTTGACATACTCCTTCAGAAGGAAGGTCTTTAGTCTGGTAAAATGGACTCCTTCAGTCACCCTGACCCTCCTCTGTCCAGGCTAGTCACTTCAGTCACTCCTGCTCACAGTTGCAAATAACCTCTCACGGACTCACGTGCGGGCTTATTTTTGTCATGGGGGAAACAAGATGCAAATTTTAAAATTCTCTCTCTCTCTCTCTCTCTCTCTCTCTCTCTCTCTCTCACACACACACACACACACACACACACACACACACACGTGCGCGCAGCCTCTCCCTCTCCCCTCTCCTCCCCTCTCCTCTCCCCTCTCCCCTCTCCTCCCCTCTCCTCCCCTCTCCCCTCTCCCCTCTCCCCTCTCCCCTCTCCCCTCTCCCCTCTCCCCTCTCCCCTCTCCCCTCTCCCCTCTCCTCTCTCCCCTCTCCCCTCTCCCCTCTCCCCTCTCCTTCTCCCTCTCCCTCTTCCCGTATTTCCCTGGCTCTGTTTTTCCTGGTCCTAAGTCACCCAGCAATTTTCTCTAGCCTTCCACTGCTCCAAGGCTTCCAGGCTTCTTGAAGTGAGGTAAACCTTCCCCTCCCCCACCTCCTCTCAAATGACCCCGCCCTCAGAGCCCCTCCCTCCCCTTGTTCTGCAGGCTTAGGCCACCTTGGAGCACACAGTTCTGTCTCTTCAACTTCCTCCCCTCAACCATATCTCTCTTCTACAGCCACCCGGCTCTAGCTAAAATGACCCAGCATTTGGCCCAAGACTCCACCCATCCCTCTGTCTCCAAAGAATCAAAAGACTCTACTGATGTCCAACAGCTGTGCAACCTGCTCTTGTGGATTATGGAGGCTCAGGGGACTCCGTGATTATATGGGATCCCTCTACTTGTTTAGGACACTGAACAAAAAGTTCTGCCATTTGCACAGCCAAAGTCTTTACACGAACTTGAACTCCCAAGTCCCAGACCAAAGGAATTGTAGTTTTGCTCTCTTCAAATTTCTCACATTTTAAACTCATTCATTCATTCATTCATTCATTCATTCATCCATCCATTCATTCATTAGTTCTTACAGTGTGCTTGCTCTGCATGGCCCTGAACACTATGGGGAAAGGATGAAAGGGCTCTGATGTGACATTCAAAGGGACACTGAGACACATTATCTTTTGAGGGAGAGAAATGTATTTAATACTGTGAACAGAAGTTCCTGGAAAGATCTGCACCTGATGTTGAACCTTCTAGGAGGCTGACTGACTGACTAGAATGTCAGTTGACACATTTAGGACTCTGTTTTCTGTTTGTGAAGCCCACGCTGCTCCAAGCTGCCCCCACCTTGGCTGCTCAGCCAAGATGAATTGTACCCTAAACTGCACTCCCAAACCAATGAAGTTCACTGGCAAGACGGCTCAGCAGGTAAGGGGGCTTTTGAGAAGCCAAAGGACCTGAGTTCCATCCTCAGAGTCCCAGGGTTTGGTTTCAGACCCCAGAACAAACAACTGAGGTGCACAACTTATATACCAAAGCAGACCTGGCCTCCAGTTTCTCCCAGCATCCCTCAGTCCCTCCTTGGCACAACCCCACCCTCTACCCAGACCTTACCAGCCCAGGGGCTGGGCTGACCTTCCCCCACAGGCGCTTCCCTATATAATCCAGACCTTTTAGTCTCTTTGCTGCCCCCTTTTCTCCTCTTTTCTTTTTCTCTTCCCCCTCCCTTCATTTCCCTTCCTATGGCTACTTCCCAGGCCTCTTTCCTTGAGACCAATGAACTTGCACACCCAATAGCAGCTTCCTAGTAAACCTGCTTTTATACACTCTAATCTGGCTTGAATTGCTTTGTTTCACCAGTGGAGAAAAAACTTATCACACATGATGGAAGGAAAGAACTGAGTCCAGGGAGGTGTGCTCTGTCTGTCTGTCTGTCTGTCTGTCTTTCTCTCTCTCTCTCTCTCTCACACACACACACACACATACACACACACACTCATGCACACACACACACACACACACACATGTGCACACACACTTGCATACACACTTGGATGAGGTCACCCTGAGGAAAGGTTAGCTTTGCAAAATTCAATTCAATGAACAAAGAGAAAGAATGTACCACATCGGTGCGTCTATTGCTATCTGGTTAAATAGATTGTATTCTTATTATAATGATGTCATTAGTTTTTATTCTCATTGTTTAGAGACAAGATTTCATCTAGCCCAGGATTAAACCCTCTGTGTTGACAAGGATGATCTTATACTTTAAACAATAAGATTTTTTTTTCCAGGTGTGATGGTGAGCCCAAGGACAGCCTGGTCTACATAGTGAAAATCTGTCTCAAAAACAAACAAACAAACAATCTCTCTAGGTTCTGTTTTTTTGTTTTGGGTTTTTTTTTTTGTTTTGTTTTTTGTTTTTTTGTTTTTTTGTTTTTTTGTTTTTTGATGTCTGTGAGTGTTTTGCCTGCATGTATGTATGCACACCACATATGTGCCTGGTTTCTGTGGAGGTTAGAAGACGGCTTTAGAGCCCCTGGGACTGGAGTTACAGATACAGTGTGAGCTGGGAATGGAACCCAGATCCTCTATTGAGCCAACTCTCTAGCTCTTTTAGCTACATTAAAAAAAAAAAAAAAAAAAAAAAAGACTGCTTCAGTGACCATGGAGAGTTTGCAAAGAAGACAGTCCATAGCCCAGTTTTCTTAGCCCTTATGGAGGGGCTGGAGAGATAGCTTGGCGACCATGAGCACTTCTTCTTCTTGCAGAGAACCTGGACTTGGTTTCCAGCACTCACGAGGCAACTTACAACCATCTTAACTTCGGTTCCAGGGAATCTGGCTCCCTCTTTCTGGCTTCTGAAGGCAGTAGGCACACGGATGGTGCACATATATGTATGATGACAAAACAACCAATCACACACACACACACACAAATAAATAAATTTTTCTAAAAACTGCATGAAAACATTAACAGATTAAAACAAGGTTAAAATTTTGGGGTCACCTCGTCTGTACTCTCAGACAATGATCACTCTTATTCAGCTCCCAAGTAAATTCTGTATTGTACTCTTTGAGGTAAGCATTGTATTACCATATAGGCAGACAGCAGCCTGGTCAGGGATCTGAGGACAGCTCAGAGGAAGTGGGAGGTTCCAAGTCCCATGCATGGTTGGTGGTACCCTCTTGCAACTGAGCTGTCTCTTGAGTCAGCTCCAAGTGTGGGGGCAGCACAAATCTACAAAACAAGCCACTTTAACTCTGAAAAACAAACAACTTGGTTTCAGAAACTTGTCAGTTCAACCAAAATGGAGGAGCTGCACAAAATGGCATGGCCCTGGCTAACTGACTCTTCAAGCCTCCCCCACTCACTGAAGACAAGTGGTTTCATTCATTCACACTTGTCCAACTCTCGTTCCCAGGACTCACACCCCTGAGTTCAGGGACTCTTTCCCCTTTCCAACATACCTCTTCCCTCCCTTCCATGAAAGCAGTGGCTTCAAGCATGGGGGCTCACACTCACCCCTGTGAGGAGTTTGTCAGCTGAAATCAGGCACCTCTTAGGGACTACCTAAGTGTGACCAGCGTAGAGTGAGACATGGTAACTCCTGCTGATGGACTAACTGGCAGTTATGAGCCATTCAGCTTGGGTGCTGAGAACCAAACTCTGGTCCCCTGCAAGAAAACAGTACACTTTCTTAACAGCTGAGCTGTCTCTCAGGCTCCTACTTTTTTCTTCTCTCCAGGTTGGTCTTGTGCACTGTGTATTCAGATGCTGAGTTCTATGCCCCAAGACAAGGCTGCAGTCTGGACATGGCATTGTATAGACCAGTGTTCTACAGAGAATGCTCCCCAGTAATCTCTGATCAGGTAATAGAAGGCTAGAACCTGTGCCTGGGCAGGAGAGAGAGGAAGGCAGAGCTTGAGACTGAGCAGGTATCTTAGGGTTTTACTGCTGTGAGCAGACACCATGACCAAGGCAACTCTTATAAGGTCAACATTTAATTGGGGCTGGCTTACAGGTTCAGAGGTTCAGTCCATTATCATCAAGGTGGGAACATGGCAGCACCCAGGCAGGCATGGTACAGGAGGAGCTGAGAGTTCTACATCTTCATCTGAAGGTTGCTAGCAGAATACTGGCTTCCAAGCAGCTAGGATGAGGGTCTTAAAGCCCACAACCACAGTGACACACCTACTCCAACAAGGCCACACCTCCAAATAGTGCCACTCCCTGGGCCAAGCCTATTCAAACCATGACAGTAGGGGGTGTCTCAAGTAGAGGAGAAGGATTTAGGAGACAGAAGAAGGTTGCCATGAGAGTGGCTGGACCATGAGCATGTGGCCAAGAGAAGTTCGCCCTGGGACACACATGGAGCAGAGCTAGTCAGGCGAGACTAAAACAGCAAGTAACGCAGGCATATAGCTGGGATGTATGTTAGAATAGCTCAGACTCTGCCCTGCACAGTGCCAGCAGGTTATAAATAAAATACCAGGTTTCTGTGTCCTTTATTTGGGAGCTATACAGGCTAGAGTGGGGCAGTGTGGTCCTTTCAATATACTTGGCCCAGGAAGTGGCACTATTAGGAGATGTGGCCTTGTTGGAGGAAGAATGTCACCATGGGGGTGGGTTTTGAAACCCTTGTCCACTCAGCTCCTCCCTAGTCATGCCTGCCTGGATGCTGCCATGCTCCTGCCTTAATGATAATGGACTGAACCTCTGAACCTGTAAGCCAGCTGTAATTAAATGTTGTCCTTATAAGAGTTGCCTTGATCATGGTGTCTCTTCATAGCAATGGAACCCTAATTAAGACAGGTGGAAACCCCCCACAAAAACACTTCTATACTTTACATTTATTTTTTTACTTTATACGTAAGTAAAATTTGTCCTCTTCAATGTGCAATCCAGAGGCCTTTGTATCTACTAATGTAATTGAATTCTGCCACTTCCCCCAAACTTCCCCATAGTGCTTTGTAGTTTCTCAGCCCCTGGCAAACCCTGATGTAGTGGACATTCTTCTTACAGTTTTTCCTTTAGAAAGTGAAAATTATATAGGATGGACCATTTTGTGTCTGTGTTTGTTGTTGTTGTTGTTGTTGTTGTTGTTGTTGGTGGTGGTGGTGGTGGTGGTGGTGGTAGTGAAAGCCTATATATAATTGTAATGACATATTTTTGGCTATTTCAAAGAAATCTTTGCTTAACCTAAGATCACAGACTTTTAATCATTTTATAAGATATAATCCACATACTGTAAAATCAACCCATTAAAAATATATATATTTCTGGGAGCTAGAGATATAGCTCAGCTGTAGAATGCTTGCCTTCCATGTGTGAAGCCTTGGCTTTCAATCCACAGCACTGCATAAAAGGGCATGGTGAAACACCAACCAATGTAACCCCAGCACTCGGGACAACAGGCCTGGATTCAAATTCATCCTCAGCTACACGGGAAGTCTGAGGCTATCTTGGGATATAGGAGATCCTGTCTAAGTAAAATGTATAAGCCTGATGTCTTCAGGGACTTCTGGCAAGATGACTTCCTGGATTTCTAGACAGGCTTCTCTCATGCAAAGAAGGATGAAAGCAAAAACAAAGAAAAAACAACAACAACAACAAAAACCCCAAGTAGGTGCTGCCTAAAGCACTGGGGGTGGCAGGACATGACGGCTCAGACAGTGTCACGCTTACCACCCAAGCACTAGGACCTGAGTTGGTATCCCTATGTAAAAGCTGAGTGTAATGTCATGAAGTTGCCATCATAGCAGAGATGAGTGGAGACAGGCGGATCCCTGCAGCCCATTGTACAACCAACCTAACCATGTCAGTGAGTTCTAGGTTCTGCAACAGACCCTGTCTCAAAACAAGGTGGATAGCCACTGAAAAGCTTATGAAACATTGACTTCTGCCCTCACCCACATACGTGCACCTGCATTCATATGAGCACACACCCAAATGAACACATATAACACACACACAGAGTCAGAGACACAGAGACAGAAAGACAGAGAGACAGAGAGACAGAGAAAAAGACAGACACTGGAGGAACTACACCAGAGCTTCAAACAGAGAAAACCACAAAGACCCAAGATGACCTCGCCTAGAACAAAAGGAGGTGGGGGATTTCTGGAGAGATGTCTCAGTGGGTAAGAGCACTGGTTGCTCGTCCAGATGACCTGCGTTCAGTTCCCAGCACCAGCATGGTGGCTCACAATTGTCTGTAACTCCTTGTGCCCTCTTCTAGTTTCTGCAGACAACTAATATGCACACAGTGCACAGGTGCACAGGCAGACATCCAGGCAAAACATTTTACACATACAATAAAAATTTAAAAAAAAAAAGGAAGTGAAACACTTTGCGTGCCTGTTCTGAGGCTTCATTGAGATCTTCTAGGAAACAACAAAGTCTTCCTATGACAGGGAAAGGTAAGCTAGATGATGTCATCAACCTCAGAAGATACCACAGACAGTAGAAGATTTTGCTATTGGAGAATCCTACAGCCCTCAAGGACCTTGAACCCAGTATAAGGACCATATACTTCTAGCATTGCTACAAGGTAAGGAGTTCAACTCTCTAGCCAGGCCAACATTACATGGTACCATTGTCAGGCTGTAGTATATCCTGATGGCATGTCCCACACTACCTGCCCCAATGTTCTGGATTCCCTAATGAAAGACACACACACACACACACACACACACACACACAGAGACACACACAGACACACACAGACACACACACAGACACACACAGACACACACACACAGACACAGACACACACACACACACACACACACACACACACACACACACATACACACACACACATACACAGCCTTTATATTTTAATATGCCTTAACCAGCACAGTAGCTGGATCACTTCTTAAACTCTATGCACTTAATCCTCCTCCTGCTGAGAATCCCAAGTCATCACTTCCTAAACTCTATATTCTACCTTGGCTGCCCTGGACCCAGTTGGGCAGCCCTTTGGACCAAGCTCTCCTGGCTCCACTATGGCAGCTATGCCTCCCTTCTCTTCTCAGGCATGATGTCTCCTCTCCTCCACCTCTCCTGTGCATGGCAGATCTCATCTCCTCCTCTTCCTTTCTATCCCAAGCCCTGGAATCCTCAAGTCTTGCCTCTGTCTGCTCTGCCCAGCCATTGGCTGCTGGCATCTTTATTTACTAATCAGAACCAACTGCAAACAATTTTGGGGACACAAATTAACATAAGACTACAGGCAGCATTAGGCCAAACCCACTACAAATAAGTTCACTAATCTATCCCCGTACATCTAATTTCTTATAATATTACTCAATCCTCCTTTTTTCTTTTCAACCCCCTTCCCTTTACCTAAAAAAGAAAGGATAGAGAAGAGGAAAGAAAAGATAGAATTCCCCAAATCTAAGCTCTCTATTGAGTTTCCTCTTTGTCTACATTTATGACCAATTCAAAATTATCCCTTAAAATGACAACCTATCTATAATTTATAAAATAGCCATAACCAGACAGTCAAACCCAAGGAATCAGGATGACAACTCTCCATAACTTCTTCCTTTCCCCCATGCCCTTTCTCTCAGGAAAGGGTAGGAAAATTGGACAAAACTGGTTAGACTTAAGAAAGCTAGCTTTAGCATTTGTTATCCAGTCTCTGTGTGCTTAGCAAGTTCAGGGCTTAACTGAAGTTCTGACTGAATCCGTCTGAACTATTCCTGAAGCTGTTCTGATGAGGCAGGATCAGGCCGGGAGCTGGATCACTAAGCATCACTAAGGATGAATCTTGTCAGAGCTGCATCTCAGTTTAAAGGAAAGTGAAACACTCTCTGTTCCTGTCCAGATGCCTCACTGGGATCTTCTAGGAAACGACAAAGTCTTCCCATGACAGGGAAAGGTAAGTTGGATGACGTCATCAACCTCAGAAGATACCACAGGCGTGGAAGATTTTGCTATTGGAGAATCCTGCAGCCCTCAAGGACCTCGAACCCAGTTTAAGGGCCACATACTTCTAGCATTGCTACAAGGTAAGGAATTCAACCTTCTAGCCAGGCCAACATTACATGGTACCTTTGTAAGACCAAACCTACTTTTAAAAAACAACAAACAAACCAAACCAAAACAGGGTCTCATTATGTCTCTCTGACTGTTCAGAACTTACTACATAGACCAGGCTGGCTTGGAGCTTACAGAGATCTGTCTCCCAAGTGCTGTAATTAAAGGTGTGAGCCACCCAGCCTGGCATTGAACCCATTCTTGGTCTCACACTTACTGCCATAGGCACTACACCACATCCTGTACCCACTGGGGTGACTGCATCAATGAGGGATCCCCAAAATTTGAAAAGTACCCATATCTTCTGTATCAACGTCACCCTACCTGTGTAGGCCCGCCAGAGTAGCTCTGCCCTGCCACAGGACCCACTGATAGCCATGAATGCTCTATGTCTACCTTAGAGCCCCCTGAGCCTGCCTTGCCAGTGTCACTGATGTGGATCCTGGCTGAAGAAGCCATAGGGCAACACTACCATGCCCACCAAACCAAAATCCTAAGATCCATCTCCAAGGGGATGTCTCTAAGAACCTATAGCAGTTTGCACAAATGTCTTCTAAAGACTTGAGTTACGGGCATTGCCACCTGTCTGTATTTACTGAGAAAAGGCAGAACTTTTAGGAGATGGGGCCCATTGTGTTGACAAGCTTTATGTCAGCTTGACACAAGTTAGTCATTTGGAAAGAGGGAATCTCAATTGTGAAAATGCCTCCTGGACGGTTGGCCTATGGGCAAGTCTGTGTTGTATTTTCTTGATTGATGATTGATATGGGAGGGCCCAGATCACTACTAACAGTGCCACCCATGCACTCCTGGGTTGGTTCTTCTGGGTTCTATAAGAAAGCAGGATAAGAAAGCCTTGGAGGGCAAGCCAGTAAGCAGCATCCCTCCATGGCCTCTGCATCAGCTCCTGCCTCCAGGTTCCTGCCTTGGGTTCCTGCCCTGACTTCCCTCAATGAAGGACTATTATCTTAAGTGTTAACCAAGATAAATCCTTTCCTCCTCAAGTTGCTTTTGGTCCTAGTCTTAGTTTGGGCATTATTTCTGTGAAGAGACACCATGATCAAGGCCACTCTTATAAAGGAAAACATTTCATTGGGGCTGGCTTACAGTTTCAGAGGTTTAGTCCATTATGATCAGGGTGGGAAGATTGGCGGTATCCAGTCAGACCTGGTGCTGGAGGAGCTGAGAGTGCTACATCTTGATCCAAAAGCAGCAAAAGGGGACTGTCCTCCACAGGCAGGCAGGAGGAGGCTCTGATTCCACACTTGGTGGAGTTTGAATAAAGGAGAACGTAAAGCCTTTCTACACAGTGATAGACTTTCTCCAACAAGGCCATACCTACTCCAATAAGGCCACATCTTCTAACGGTGCCAAGCACTGAAACACATGAATCTCTGAGGTCCAAACCTATCCAAACCACCACAGTTTTCGTGCTTTATCACAGCACTAGAAACCCCAAGACAGCTACTGAGAGGTGTAGCCTATGCTGGTTGTATTCTAATGCTATTTTTTGGGCCCCTAAAACTGCTTGCCCTAAGACTGGTTGTCCCAGGGAGTCTGAATGGAAGGCAAGTGATGTGGAAACTTAAGGGTTCTTTGGAAAAGTCGGTTGGATGGTGTTTTGCTGGGGCAAACACATGAAGGGACATTTAGCTGAAGTGGACACAGGGGCCACTTTTGCTGTTTAAGGCTTATTGTAAATATAAAGTGGGGTGTGTCTTTCATTCGAGAACTTAAATGGTCTAAGGTGGGGTAGAAATCCTCAGTCAGCATTAAATATTTTCTACAATAGAGAGGGAGTTAGGTTATTGCTTTGTAGTGCTCTCTCTCTCTCACTCGCTCGCTCTCTCCCTCCCTCCCTCTCCTACCTCTCTGCCCCCTCCTCTCCCACCTCTGCCTCTCTCTCTCTCTCCCTCCCTCCCTCCTCTCTCCCACCTCTTCTCTCTCCCACCTCTGCCCCCTCTCTCTCTCCCTCCTCTCTCTCACCTTTTCTGCTTCTCTCTCCCCCCTCTGTTCCTCCTCTCTCTCCCACCTCTCACCACCCCCTCTCTGTGCTTCTGCACCTTCTCTTCAACCCTTTTCTCTGTGTATTTCCCTTTGCCTCAGTGTCTTAAAACACGGGAAATCATAACTTCATTTGGTTTTTAGGCAGGCCTCTCATGCGGCCTCTGCTGACCTCAACCCCACTGCATAACTTGACTCATTCATCCTCCTGCCTCGACTCCCCACACCTTGGGATTTCAGGTTTGTGCCATCATGCCTGTCTTTGGGGTTTTCAATCTCTAGCCTTTTTTCTCTATGGCTCCTATCTGTCTTCTGCTGCTTACATCTCTACCTCAACACACATACTTTTTTTGTTGTTTTATTTTTGAATATCTTCTTACTTAACATTTATATTTTTCACTTCTTTTATGGTTTTGTTTAGCTTAAAGTGTTAAAAGGAAATGAAAATATTTCTAAATAATTAAAGATATTCTCTTGGCCTTTTAGTCCCTGATTTAGTCATAGAGGGTGACTCTATGTTATGCTAAATATGTCTGTCTTTGGGCTTCTCTGGCAAGATTCTTATCTCTATTCACCTTCGGCTTCCTTAAGCAGTGAGTCCTCAAAGAGGGAAAAAACAAGACTAGAAAGGTTGCCAAATGCTATAAAAAGAATAACTTGAAAATATATCTTACAGAGAAATAAATAGAACAGTCATTCCACAGGAGATGGGAAGCCACAGAATTAGATGTTAAAAAATGGAGGTAATGACTTTATCCAGCCAGGCATGTGCACAGACCTCTAATCCCAACCCCGGCCGGGGAGGCAGAGGCAGATCTCTGTGAGTCTGAGACCAGCCAGGACTACATAGACAGTTCTAGGGAAGCCAGGGTCACATAGATGCCATGATTTTCGCCACTGGAGAAGAGCCTAGGAGTCTTCCACAGTGCTGATGGTTGCTGTAGGTATAAGGCTTGTTTGTATAATAATGTATATGTTTTATTTTATATTTCTCCTTCAAGGATTGTTCTCCCTGCCAAAGTTAATGACTCCATGATTCTAGGAATGAGGCTGTGTCTGGTGTTCCTCAGCAAAATATTACTGTTGTGACCTTCGGGACAGCCCTTAAGATCTCAGGGCAAGATCCCACCCAGCTAAGTTTATTGTTTGTTTTTGCAGCTGGCCAAGGAATAGTTTTGATTTTTAATCTGGAATGAACTACAATCCAGAAATGGATGGCACACTTGTGATCTAGATCTTAAGGCTAGAAGAACCAGGCTTTTGATTCAGACCTTGAAGAATAGTGGACATTGAAAGCTTAGTCCCAAGCATGGTGATACATATCTTTAATCCCAGGAGACAAAGGCAAGCAATTTCTGAGTTCAAGGCCAGCCTGGGACAGAGCAAGTTCTAGGTGAAGAAAAGCTTAGGTCTAGGCATGTTGGTACATGTCTTTAATCCCAGCATTCAGGAGACAGAACCATGCAGATTTCTGAGTGATGTGTTTATAAAAAGATAAAGAGAGAAAGGATGAATATGTTTTATGGGGGTGTGGTGAAGTATAAGGGAAGGGGGGTATCTCAGTGGGCCCATGCCAAGGCATTCCTTCCCCCTGAGGGACCAGTCATATGATGGTTTAGTATAGAATAGAGTTTATTCATGGCATAGAGAAGGGAGTTAAGAGGGTAGTAGAGGCAAAGAAAGGAGAGAGAGAGAGAGAGAGAGAGAGAGAGAGAGAGAGAGAGAGAGAGAAGAGGAGTAGAGGCCAACCATGATGGAGAGAGGAGGGAAGGGAATGGGGAGAGATGGGGTGGGGGGAGGGGCAAGGGGACAGAGCAGAAGCAAAAAGGGAAGAGCAAGAGACCAAGAGAGGGAGGAGGGGGCAAGCAGCCCCTTTTATAGTGGGTCAGACCTACCTGGCTGTTGCCAGGTAACTGTGGGGTGGAGCTTAGATGACAGAATGCTAACTCTGAGTTCAAGGTCTGTCTACAGAGCAAGTTCCAGGACAGCCAAGCTAAGGCAATGAAGGAGTTGGAAAACAGAAAGCTGGTGACAATGTAATAGATCAAGGGGGCATGTTCCAACTCCAGCAAGCCGAAGAACTCGGTAACTTTGGCCATGTGGCTCTGTCTTTAGAGTCGTCATACTGATTTGTGGGATAATCAAAAGGGAACCTGGGGTAAATGATTGAGTTAATATGCAATTCTTAAGGCAGTAGCTTATGCAAAATAAAAGACTGGGCTTTGGTCTGCAAGAGAGGGATAGCTATCTCAAGCAGAACACAGAGCTGTCAGCTTGCATCTATCCTTGACTCCGAGTTGTTTTTCTACCACTCCAAAACACCCCTTCCTCAGGACCCCCATAGGACAAGCTGAGGCTGGTCCCAGGCATGTAGAGACCCTGTTTCAAAACCACCAAAACCAACCAAACAAAAAAGGTTTATTGATAGACAAGAAACAACAGATTATGTTTGTCATTTGATCAGTGTTATTTCCGATTTATTTATTTTATGTGTATGGGTGCTTTATCTGCATGTATATCTGTGTACAACATATGTGCAGTACACAAGGGGTCCAGAAGAGGGCGGTGGATTCTCTAGGACTAGTGTCCTTTGATTTGGTTTTAATTTTCTATTTTTCTTTCCTCATATATTACAACCTGGCTGCAGTTTCTTCTTCCTCTCTCCTCCCACCCAATCTCTCCCCACCACCTCCCTTCTCCTCAGATCCACTCTCCCTTTGCCTTCTCCCAGAAAAGAGCAGGCCTCCCAGGGATATCAACCAAACATGGCATAACAAGCTACAATAAGACCAGGCACCTATCATCATGCCAAGGCTGGACGGAGCAACCCAGTAGGAGGAAAAGGTGCCACAGGCAAGCAGTAGAGTCAGAGACAGCCCCTGCTCCCACTGTTAGGAACAAGAACACCAGCTATACAACCATACCGTGTATGCAGAGGACCTAGGGAAGATCCCTACAGGCTCCCTGATGTCTGGGAGCCTCTGTGAGTCCTGGTCAGTTGATTTTGTGGGCTGTGTTCTTGTGAAATCCCTGACTCCTCTGGCTCTTTCAGTCCTTCCTCCCACTTCTCCACAGGACTCCTCCAGCTCCCCCTAATGTTTGCTGTGGGACTCTGCATCTCTTCCCATCTCTTGCTGGATGAAGTCTTTCTCTCTCTCTAATGTTTAACCTATACATTTTAATTTAACTTTTATTTCTTTATATGTTTTTGTTGAAAACAAATTATTCTCTCATACAATACATCCTGACCACAGTTTCCCCTCCCTCCATTCCTCCCAGTTCCTCCCCGATTCCCTGGATCCACTCCCCCTCTGTCTTCCATCAGAAAAGAGCAGGCCTCTAAGAGAGACAACAGAACATGACTAAACAGAATAGACTAAGGTAAGGCGGTGAAAGGCCTCACACCAGAGCTGGGCAAGACAACCAAACAGGAGCAAAAGACTCAGAGACACCCACTCTCACAGTTAGGGGTCCCACAAAAATCTAAGCTAACAGCCATCGCATATACACAGAGGACCTGTGCAGCTGCCTGAAGGCCCATGCTTGCAGCTTCAGTCTCTGTGAGCCCATACACACCCACTTAGCTGACTCACTGAGCCTTGCTCTCCTGGTGTCTTCCATCCCCTCTGGCTCCTAGGATCATTCCAGTCCTTCCTCCAAGGAGTTCCCCAAGCTCTGAGGGGAGGGACACAAGGGAGGCCTCCAATTTAGACTCTCTCTCTGCACCCACTCTCATCTGCTGGCTGGAGAAATCCTCTCTGATAATCTGGACAAAGCACAGATATGTGCAAACAGCAGAATATTGTTAGGAATCATTTTGCTGTTGTTTGTTTACCAGTTGTGTTTGGGTGTACTGGCTAGTTTTGTGTCAACTTGACACAGCTGGAGTTATCACAGAAAAAGGAGCTTCAGTTGAGGAAATGCCTCCATGAGATCCAACTGTAAGGCATTTTCTCAATTAGTGATCAAGGGGGAAATGCCCCTTGTGGGTGGGACCATCTCTGGGCTGGTAGTCTTGGGTTCTATAAGAGAGCAGGCTGAGCAAGCCAGGGGAAGCAAGCCAGTAAAGAAACATCCCACCATGGCCTCTGCATCAGCTCCTGCTTCCTGACCTGCTTGAGTTCCAGTCCTGACTTCTTTCAGTGATGAACAGCAATGTGGAAATGTAAGCTGAATAAACCCTTTCCTCCACAAACTTGCTTCTTGGTCATGATGTTTTGTCCAGGAATAGAAACCCTGACTAAGACATTGGGTCATCCTATGTCACTGAGCTATCCAGTCTCTGGTTCCTGGCTACCCAAGCAGTACTGGCCGTACTCTGGTAGAGTGGACCTCAAGTTAACTAGACATTGGGTTGACCACACCTACACGTCCCGACCACGTCTTGCAGGCCAGATGGTTGGTCAAAGGTTTTTGTGGCTGGGTTGACATCCATGTTTCTCTTTCAGTCATCTGCAGAATACCTTTCTGCACCAAAGAGACTAGAAAGTAGGGGATAAAGGCTCCGTGTAGGCACCAACTAGGTCATTTCACCTTCACTGAGCTGCACGGATACTGTCCTCCACAATGGGGCCCAGCTGTTAATTTGCAGAGAGTAACATTTAAATTTTATATTTATTTTACTTTTCTTACATTGACCCCTCCCCTTCTCTCTCTCTCTCTCTCTCTCTCTCTCTCTCTCTCTCTCTCTGTATGTTTTGGGAGGGGTGTCCATCCTGGGAATCAAATGTAAGTCGTCAAGCTTAGTAGAAATTAATTGCCTTTATATGCTGAGGCATTTCACTGGCCGGAATAAAAACTAATGAAAAGCAACAAATTAGAGATTAGGTTTGAAAGGGAAACTTGTTGAAATAAGGATTTACTGAGTTTACTGAGCAGGCAGGAACTCTGGTCAGGGGAGGGTCTGAAGAGTGATCTAGAGATACTAGGGAGGGACAGAGTGAAGGAGAGGGATAGGAAAGTAAGATGCAGGGTTGGAGAGCTGGGTTGGCAGCTCAGAGGTTGGCCGCTCTTCCAGAGGACCTGGGGGCTCTTTCCTGAGCCCACATGGCTGCTCACAACCATCCTTAACTCCAGGGATCTGATGTCCTCTTCTGACCCCCACAGGTTCTAGGTCCACACACATTCACTCCCATACATAAAATACAAATTTAAAGAAAACTTCAGAGACAAAGAAGTGAGGAACAAGGAATATTAATGTCACCTCAAGGAACTCCCTCCTGGAAGAAAATATGAATTACAGAACTATTTCAAGATCATACTGAGGATTTTTCAAGATTAAAGGCCACATATAAGATATCAGATTGAATATGTTCTGAGAGCCAATCAGAATGAGTAACCGGATACGTCACATGAAGACATTTTAGTGCCATTTCCAAGGAAAACTTATAAAATGTCTCAAAGAGATAAACTAAATCAGCGGAGGGAAAAATCACACCCAAGCTGGACTTTTCAATAGGAACACTGACAGGACATCAATCATGTGAGAACATGCTCAAAAACTCAAACAAAGGTAACTTTTAGGTATTAAGATATTGGTACACGTTTTAAAATGGTTAAAAGTGTTAAGAGAATTTTGAGATCAAGATACCAAGATAAAATATGTAAAGGCTATGGGAGGGCCAGGAAGAGATGGCTCAGTGAGTAAAGTGCTTAGCTCACAAGCTTGAGGACCTGAGATCAGGTCCCCAGTACAGAGCCTGGTGCAGGTGCATATACCTATACGCCCAGCACAGGGTGGGCACAGATAAGTGGATCGCAGGAGCTTGCTGGCCAGTCAGTCTACTTGAATAAATGAGCCTCAGGTTTAAAGAGAGACTCTGTGGGTCCAAGTTCTGATTTGCCTCTGGGCTATGTGAACACTGCTCAGGCAGACAAAACACAGGGGTTCTAGGCTATATTCCATCCTCGCCACCATCAGTGTGTTGGGCTCATGGGACATGCCAACACACCACTCAGGGTGGCAGAACGCAGCCTAAAATGCCCCCCCCCCCCAGCCTGAGTGAGAAACACTGCAGTCTGGAGCTGAGACAGTAGTTCCCAAACTCCAAACTCTGGGACACCGACACTGCTGGGAACCTCCAGGAGTTGGGAATAGCTGGTGGGTTGGTGATGAACGGGGCTGGGGGAGGGGGAACTCTGGCTCAGCTCAGGGGTGAGTGTCAGGCACACAGAGGGGCCTTCTGTGGGATACTTAGGCAGCATAGCTCAATAACAAAGGCTTCCTGGAGGCTGGAGAGATGGTTCAGTGGTTAAGAGCACCAACTGCTTTTCCAGAGGTTCTGAGTTCAATTCTCAGCAACCACATGGTGACTCACAGCCATCTGTAATCTGATCTGATGTCCTCTTCTGGTGTGTCTGAAGACAGCTACAGTGTACTCATATAACTAACATGAATGAATCTTTTTTGTTGTTGTTGTTTTTGTTGTTGTTGTTTTTTTTTTCCGAGACAGGGTTTCTCTGTGTAGCCCTGGCTGTCCTGAAACTCACTTTGTAGACTAGGCTGGCCTTGAACTCAGAGATCCGCCTGTCTCTGCCACCCAAGTGCTGGGATTAAAGGCGTTCGCCACCATGCCCGGCATAAATAAATCTTTTTAAAAAAAAATTTTTTTTAAAAAAGTCTTCCCACCACAGCAGCTCTTGTCCAATCTGTTATTTATGATGGAAAATGGATGCATACAACTTATTCAGGGTGGACCAGAGATTAAATATCTTTTGCAGGAAAGAAAGGGAAGCTTATTGGCTAAACCTTGTGGTCCATGTAGATACCTCATTAGCATGGAGAACTCTGGGCTCTATGCTAAGTGACCAGCTGCCAGGTCCTCTTAGTGGGGTGTCCTGGTCATGTGCTCCGGACAGGAACCCGGTTGAGAGCAGATTCAAACACCTACTGTTTTCAATTATGAGAATTAAAAGGGTTTCTTAATCTGCTCGGCTTTATCAGTGTTTCTGTCTGGTGACAAAGTTCCACTTGCCCCACAACTCCACCTTTTTCTTTCTTAAAAAGGGGCGGTGCCATTGCAGTGACTCACTTATGTTGTTTGTAGTTAAAATTTTGGGTGGGGTGGGGTTGTAAGATTTAAAATAAAGCACAACATAAGCCAGAGGGGTAACGAGGGGGTGGGGGCTGGGAAGACAAGGGATTATTGAACAATTAATTGTTCCGTGGATTGAAGTTGAGAGTGAGTTTGTACAGAGCTTGTGAGGGAATTAACATTGGTCTCAGACAACATTAGATTTATCTATATAGACACAACACTTTTCTTACTATCATGTGAGTTTCCCCAAGTTTGGTAGCCATTAGGCTCTGGCAAGAGAGTTCATCTGTCCCTGGAAGGATCCAAGGCTGTCATCTGCGGATCTCAGTGTTTGCTTGACCTGAGAGCTTTCAGTCAGTTGAGATATCCAGACAAAGGCAGCTTCATGGCTCCAGGCAGGTCCAAGAAGATGGCAGGTGGGTCTGACCTGTCGCGACAGAGCTGGGTTTTCCTCTTTTGTAGAGTTAAACCTGTAGAATTATCATAACAGGGGAGCAGCACCCCAGCAGGGGGATGTCTGCATTGGGGGTGGGGGTTGTAATGCTCATGTAGGCTTGTAACAGTTTGATTGGAATCATAACAGTGGTCTGTTGCTATAGTCCTAGAAAAAAAAAGGTTGAAGAAATTTTAGTCCTGGAAGGAATCCTTTAAGTGGGAGTTACCTGTGTTGTATTAAGGAAAGCAGATGGAAGAATTGGTAATTTATCTGCTTTAGGTAGTTGAGAAAGAAAATATCATATTAATTATGTATCCGGCATAGGCAGTAACAGCTTGTCCGTAAAAGAAAACTGGCTTAAGTAGATAGTATCATTTTCTTAATGAAGGATTAAATAATGGTTATTAACATAGTTGGTTTGACCTGCGGGGGGGGCAGGGGGAGATTAAAATGATTTTTGAAGGGTAAAAGAAATTTTAAACAAATTGAAATTTTTAGGACAATTTTGGGTTAAAAGGCACGAACATTGTTTCAGGTGTTCCTGCTAAGGAGAAGTTCTTGGGCTAAGGGTTTCAGGGGTGTGTTTTTTTTTTCCCCCTGAATTCTCAGCAGCAAGATCCCATCCATTCTGTTTTGTTTGGCGGGCTCCTTCCACCTAGGGGGAGGGGGAGGAGCCTAGGCTGCCACACTGCCGCTGCTGGAAGTTTGTTCTAGCAGGCAGGTCCTTTTTCTCTTGAATGTGTTTTTGTTTTTTCTTGACTGGTATTGCTAGAAAATCTCTCTCTCTCTCTCTCTCTCTCTCTCTCTCTCTCTCTCTCTCTCTCCCTCCCCCTCCCTCTTGTGTGTGTGTGTGTGTGTGTGTGTGTGTGTGTGCGCGCGCGCGCTGCTTTTTGTAAACCCTAAACGTAAAGCGGAAATCAAGGAAGCATTGGGACTTGGTGGGGCCAGGGTAGGGGGTGGGAGTGGAGATCGTAGTCTTTGTTTATGGTCAGTTGGACAGTCTGGATTTAGACTTCAGAGTCGGAAGGCCTGGGCCTTTGGGGCTAGTACCATGGGCCAGGGTTGCCCACGGTCTTTGTTTGATCCAGAGTTCCGATGTGGGTCTGTGTGGGCCGCCAGCTGTGGTATTCATCAGCTGGGTACACATTGTAGGTACCAGATGTTGCATTTGGAGGAGGGCTGCTCCAGCGGTTCCTGTCATACCCAATGAGACATCGAGGCCCAGTTCAATGAGCAGAGGGGTGAAGATCTCTCTCTCTCTTTACTTCCTCCCATCTGCAAGGGGAGTTCTTCAGGTTTATGGAGATAAACCTGGCAACAATTATCACGTGGCAGGGGTGGGGGAGTGTGTGTGTGTGTGTGTGTGTGTGTGCAGGAGCCTTGGGATGGGGCGTTAATACAGAAACCCTGTAGTGCCTTTGCACCAGAGGAGAGCAGGAGGGTTAACCTTACTGACTTGGTGATGGTGATATCATGGGCACATGCAAGATGGGGTCTCCAGGGGGACCCTACAAGGCAAAGGGAGGGGGAGGGTCGGGTGGTAGGTCAAAGAGAGGAATGTCCCGTGATTTCCTCTTGGGTAAGTGTCCATGGGGTTCATGAAGGGAAATGTGAGTGGGAACAGCTGCTAAACAATGGTCGAGAGAGAAGCACAGAAAAAGCATTGGGAGGAGTTGGGGTGAGTGGATAAGGGACAGAGGTCAGCTATGTATTGGATGTACTGTAGCCAGGAGAGGGTAGCTTGGAGTTCCTTCTGAGATTGATTTTCCTCTTGAAGAATATTAATTAACATGGGTAAAGACTGACTTGGAGTTGGGGACAAGCTCACAGGAGACATGTAAGTGAGCTATGGGGGTATTTGGCATAGCTATTAGGGTAGAGTTTCCCCAGGACTCCTGTTCGCCAATCATCTGATGGATCGCTGATGGAAAGCTGGAAACGAGTGTTAAGGTTGGTGAGCATGGTGCCACCACAGCTGGTGGATTCCATTGTGCAGCTCCAGTATCTGCGACCTCCTCCAAATGGGGAGACGTCCTGGAGACATTCACCTGTGTTTCAATAAGGAAAGCAGAGGAAAGGGCTGGGGATAGTGGAAATGGAATCTGGGTGTAGGGGGATCTCAGTCCTAGTCTGACATCCTTCAAGCTGCTAGTCCTGGGTTCCTATAATTTTGTTGTGTCCGTTGTAGGTTTTCCTAGCAAAGGATCTCCAGTGGTGGGTATTGGGAAGGCTAGACAGAGGCTGGGCAGTAGCAGAGTTAGTATGAGAAAGGACAAAAACAGCCAAGAGAATGGAGGAGAGGGAGCCTGTGGAGGACACACAGCCTGCGCAGCAGTCATCAGGTCATGGATGTCCTTCCAGGAGATCTTGCTGTCCCTCAGGATGTGGTGTTTCCTCTGCCTCCTCCTTCTCTGTCCTTGACCTGCCAGTGAAAGGCAGGCCAGGTTGGTGAGGTGGTATCATTTCTGGTAGGAACTCAGATAGGCTTAGGCTGGTCCTGTGAGAAAACACAAATGAAACCCCTCCCAGATGTAAGGAGAGGGTCTTGTCCTTTCCAAATTCCATCCAAAAAGATCATCGTACTAGTATGGGGGAGTTAATTTTGGTCCGTGTCAATGGAGGGAGACAGGAGGATGTTTGGAGTTTTTGTAGATGTTAAATATGTTTAGAGTAGTCAGAGCCATCATTAGTTGTATTAGGGAGATAGGTGGTTGTCTTTTGTTTTAGAAGTTGAGCTTTTAGGGTTTGATGTGTTCTTTCTACTATTCCTTTACCCTGAGAGTTGTGGGGAATTCCCGTATGATGGGCAATTTCCCAATGTGTCCAGAAGGTTTTGAATTGAGAGCTAGTGAAGGCAGGGCTGTTATCAGTTTTCATGTGCTGAGGAATGCCTATGATGGCAAAGGTGGAGAGCACAATACTTTTTGAGTGTTCCACTGTAGCCCATATAAGATGTGAGTATGTAGCTATAGTAACAAAAACATGTTTTGGTCTACTGAATTGGGAAATATGGATGACATCAATTTGCCATAAGACATTGGATTTGAGGCTTCGGAGATTGGCGCCCATCACCTGTAAAGCTGGGGTGGTGATGAGGGATGCACAAGAGGAGCATGTCTTTATTGTCCTCTGGAGCTGAGCGAGGGGGTATGGGGGATGCAGGCATGAAGTTCCTTTACATTTGTGTGTATGTGAGTGAATGGAATTGGTCTGCTTGCTCAGTGGAGGCTACGAATGTTCCTGTTGAAGTGGTTTGATCAGCAAGAGCATTTCCCTCGGATAGCAGGCCTGGCAGGGGGCTGTGAGATCTGACATGCTGGATGTAGATGGGGGAGGCTCTTTCCTGTAAGAGGCAGCTTTATCAGAGTTATACAGGTTGAAGAGATAACAAGTTAGATATATGAAGACTCAACAAACCAGTGAGAGACCAAATTCTTTAAGTTCAGACTCCATTTTAGAGAACTTGAACTTGGGTAAACTAACAGGCTGGTACCTAGCATTAGTTTCCAACTTACCCACCCCTCCCCAACAAAATCCGAGCCTAGCGCCAGTTTCTAGGCTAACCCCAACAAGACCTGTGTCTCCAGGTTAATTTCCCTCAACAAATCCAGCATTTTCACAGTAATCACCAGCAAGCCCTGCTCTCTTCCTAACACTCACCAGTGCAGAAACAGAAATTAAGTTTATGGTTTGATTCCCAGCACGAACCAATTATGCTAAAGGCCATGGGTTGGTTTTTTTTGTTGTTGTTGTTGTTTTGTTTTGTTTTGTTTTTGGCTTCACTAACACTTCCTTGGCACTACAAGGAAGGAGCCAGGAGATTGGAAGAGATTGCTAGTGTTAGTTTGTGGCCAAGCAGAACAATTCAGGAGAGACAGACAACAGGTTGAATCAGTCATCTTAGAGAAGAGGTCTGAGCTAGCACAGCTGAGTTGAGCCATCCAGCTGGAACTCAGAAAGAAGTAGAAAGGAGGAACTTACTCAGCAGTAAGTCACAGAGACAGAAAACATTCTCAGCTTAGAATAGATTTCACAGAGGCTGGAAGCTTCCAGGACTAGGCCTAGGTTAGCAGATGGAGGGAGGGAGCCTCCAAGATGACAGCTACAGCAGAAGAATCATAGTTATTTTTACAAATGTCCTCTGAGCCTTGGGGCAAGGGATTCATATAGATGTCCCATCCAGGGCTCAGTGTGAGGAGTGGGTGTGGCAGCAGTCCCAAGATGGCGCCTGGGACTGCAGCTAAGTCTTATGACTTGCACCTGACTTCCTCATACACCTGAAAATAAGCCACGACCATCGTGAGAGCTGCGCAGGTGCACCATGATGCTGGCGGTGTAAACAAGTCCATATTTGGTGGAGACGTGCCCCTGCCGCCCTGATTGGCTGAAGCTGCATGCCTGGTGAGGTGATGTGGCCTGCCGTGAGTAGATGGGGGCTGAGTGCATTTAAGCAGGGCTCCCTGGGCACCCGGGCACCTTCGAGGCGTTCCTGCAATAAAGGCTATTGAGAAGAATCCGACTGTGTCGTGTCGTTCTTATGAAGGCAGCTTTGACAACATGACCAGGTAGCAGAGCAACACCAATGGGTTCTTCCCACCGTAGGAATCCCTACTGGTGTCATGGCTGGTGGCAAAATGACCCATCAAAGGATGAGAATGAAAACTCAGTTCAGCCCAACTTAGCTGAGTTGGATCAGATTCCAGGAGTCTGATGCCCCTGTCAGCATATTTGAACACGGTATGATTTGGAAAAAAAGTTCCCTGGTATAATGCAGCCCCCGGGTGCACAAGGAGGCATAATTACTTCAAAACCCAACTCAAAGTACATGTCATTTCTTCCAAGAAGATGCGTCCTAGAGATATGTATTTAGCTTAAGGGCCTAGGGAAGGATCTGGCATGGTCTCGGTCATACAGATATCATTTGGGCTATTAGCCACCTCAATCCTGGTTGAGCTCCTGGTTATATAGATAATGTAAGAATCATTTAGACTATTAACTATCTCCAGCCTTGGTTGTGGAGGCTTGATATGGCCTGACCCGACAGACCACCAAGCTGTTAATCACCTTTAATTCCTAGCCCTCTACATGGAAAAATAGGTCGTGCTTCCTTTCCTTTGGAAAGAGAATCCTGCATGCTTAATATTTCTGGTTTCCTTGGTAATTTGTGGGCACAAAACCTTCATGCTCCCAACATCCCTGCATTTGCTTCTTGGATGACCAATCCACAGATGGTTCTGCGTACTTCCTGTAGATGCACAGTAAGTATGATCTCTGGTTGACTAGTAGTGTTTAGGGAACAACGCTGGAAGCACCAGCAGCTTAGATTCTGAAATCCTACCAACTCCTCTGGGTATAGATTCTAATCCACACGTGGGTTTCAAGGACAATACGATGAAGATGTTCCCCACAGAACTGTTTGCACTGTGACAATGAGAGGGCAAGACATCACACAAACCCTGGGTCCAGCAGTCTCCCCCGATGGAGAGCATGCACGCAGTAGAGTATGCATCAGCATTGGAAAACAGTAGCCTGGGCATCTGCACCCAGCAATGAGCAAAAGAAATAAATATATGGGGGAAAGTATACTGTATTATTTTATAGATGTTAGTAATATAGACACAGAGTCTAGAAAGATAGTTCACTGTTCTTGCAAGGGACTGGTGTTCAGTTCCCAGCATCTCACAACTGCCTGTGACTCCAGCTCCAGGGGATCTGATGATCTCCTCTGGTCTCTAAAGGCATAGCACTCATGTACGCACATGCGCGCGCGCACACACAGAGTCAAAAAGAAATACAGTCACAAGGGGGAAATGCCTCTTTTTTTTGTAAGGCATCAGTCACATTCAGGATTACATACCAAATGCATTTGAGTAGTGACCTTGGTTTGAAGAAATCAAGTGGAAATAAAAAATGAGAATGTAAAAGGAGTGAGTATAGGCTTAGACTTTTCTAAACCTACATTATTTGGGGTTCTAGAATGCTCTAAATTCCCTTCTAGTCCACTGACCAGAGAGTTAGTGGGAAAAGAAGGCTTATGGGAAAAGGAGGTTGTGGACCTTCTTAGATGTAGTTCTTTGGGGTGATTCACTCTTCGTTGTTAGGACACCAATAGTTCGGTACTAATAATAGCCAATTATATACTCAAATTGATCCTGGCAGTGGTGGCAGCAGTGGCAGCAGTAGCAGCAGCAGCAGTGGCAGAAGTAGCAGCAGCAGCAGCAGCAGCAGCAGCAGCAGCAGCATTCCTTACTACCCCTCCCTAATGTTCTGAGTTCTCAAATGAAACACACACACACACAGTCCTTATATTTTGATATGCCTAAATCAGCTTAATGGCTGGGCCACTTACTAACCTCCACATGGTTAATCCACCTCCCTTCAATATTCCCAAGTTGTCACATACTAAACCCTATGTTCCATCTTTGCTGCCCTCGCCCTCTTGGGCTGCTTTCCCTCAGCTTCTTCATGGCAGCTGTTGTCTCTGTCCTGCACCTTCTCAGGCATGATGTCTCTCTCTCCTCTCCTCCTCTCAGAAAGGCAGAGCTCCTTTTTCCTCTCTCCCCTGGTCCCTTCTTAAAGGTCCCGCCCTGTCTGCCCTGCCCAGCCATTGGCTGCCGGCAACTTTACCAATCAGAACCAACTGGGGGCGGGGTCCCTCATTGTCTTAAGTTTGGACGTGCAGATTCCCGTGCAAACAATTTTGGAGACGCAGATTAACATAATACAAGCAGCCACACCAATCCAATAGCAAACACCAAACATGAACCACTAGCAGCAGCTTGGTCCAGAAGAAACCACAAGTTTCTGCTGAACTGGCAAGAATCACCCAGAAGACCACAAGAAGTTCTCTCTACAAAGTGAAGCTCAATGCAGCCCAGCGCAGCCCAGTCCAGCCCAGTCCAGCCCAGCCCAGCCCAGTTAAGTGTTGCAAGGCAAGAATGACCGCTCATTGTTTATGGGGTTCCATTTATACTCTTTCCAAGCATCACACACCCGCTCAAGCATCCACTCCAGCAAAACATCACATGCCCTCTCACATGTCTGCTTCAGTAAAACATCCTCTCCTAAGGCAGCCTCCAGGAAAACATCATGTGACACAACTGAGTTTACAAAGAAACCAGAAATCTCCACTTCAAAGGAGAAATGGAGCAAAAGTGTATGCACTGATAGGATCATCAGGCTGGTATGAGCTGAAATATCTATGAAGAAACATCTATATTTTATTCTCCCACACATAACATAAAAAAGGAATAAAATGTGACCCCGTCATAGTGGCCTTTTTATGGTTACAAGGCTGTGGCTACATTCAGCATGTTGTTAGTAGCGTATGCCAGTATCCAGGCTCTCCTGAACGTCACTCTGGACTCTTCTTGTTTTACAGATGTGACATTCTTTTTGTTCCCTAAGGGATTCTCCCCGGCTCCTCCCATCAGCCAACCATCCTCTTTGTATAAGCAGACTTTGTGCAGATGAAATTGCATCACTGGGTAAACCAGCACAATACTGACCCCTGGTGGTCAGCTCTGATGTGCATGAAGTCAGCATGATGTGCATGAAGGGTCAGTTTGGGGAGGTTTTGGTCTTGTTTAAAACACTTTTTTCCCCCCTTTAACTTCTGGACTTTCTCGGTTTGTGGTCCGCAGCACACAGCCTTTCTTGGCTCCCCGTGTTAGCCTTTAAGTTAGTTTCCCCCTCATTTTAGGAAATCTAGAGCAAACCAAGAAGGTGAGCTTGTGAACGTGAGTAGAGTGGACAGGCATGGGCCTTGTGAGTAGCTCACTTGGGAAACAGAGCCTGTGAGGCTTGTGATGCCAAGGGAGGCAGGAGAGAGAGTGAGAAAGGCCCGGGGCTGGGGATCTGGGAAAGCACTTGAGCTGGGTGTTGCAGATGAACTGCCCCGTGGTTGGTCATCTTGGCGGAGGTCTGGGCTACGGGGTATACAGCTCTGAGGGTGCTCGATACTGGAGTGTCAATTAGCCCTGGCGATTTGAGATGCAGGTCTGGCTGTTGTCTCTCGTGGGCTTGCCTGATGGCTTCGGTAGAGCGGAAGTTTGGCCTGTTCTGCCTTAGTACCAGTTAGCCTTCTTCTCATACCCTGAGATGTGGCTAACCGTGTCCAAGGACTTGGAGATGTGAGGTAGTTTTGAAAGCTCCATCGTCTCTGCCATGTACTCTCGTCCCTGAGGAAGGAAGGAAGAAGTTTCCTAAGTGTAGCATCTCTGTGTCTTCTTCTCTTGCCTGCCCCCGGACTGCTCTCTCATAAGTTCTTCCTCTTTCCTTCCCCTGGAGGCCTTCCTCAGGTACCTTCTGCTTTTTATTTATTTTTATTAAACTGGTAGAGAGATTTCCAACAGGGGTCCTAGGCCTCTCTCCTCTTTCTGAGGAATAGGCTGATAGCCCAAGAAATAACACTCCTATTGATCTCTGCTAAGATCTTACCCATCCATCTTCTTAGGTATATTCCCTGGGATAGTTGTGACCCCAGCTCTATTGCCCCTGTGATGTATGTTACACTAATCTACAGACATGCGCAGTTTGAGCTCACTGTGGAGCTGCCTCTGGAAGTGAGGCTCCATCATGCTCCATTGAGATAGAAGCGGGTGTGTTTCAAAGTCTTCTTGTCTGGGAATGGGTGAACTAACTTTAAACAGGGAGGAAGAGAACAGCAAAACGGACCAGGACTGAAAACACCATGCTTCTCTCGTGGGCTTGCCTCCACAATCTCCTTTTTCTATAAACCTTCTTTCCCCACTACCTCTCTGGTCAGTGGACTAGAAGGGAATTTAAAGCATTCTAGAACCCCAAATAATGTAGGTTTAGAAAAATCTAAGCCTATACTCACTCCTTTTACATTCTCTCTCTCTCTCTCTTTTTTTTTAATTTCCACTTGATTTCTTTAAACCAAGGTGAACAGCCTGAAGGTTATGGCCTTAGTTAGGGTTTTATGGCTGTGAAAAGACTCATATACAAAGGGAAATATTTAATTGGGGCTAGATTACAGTTGCAGAGACTTAGTCATTATTGTTCACAGGAAAACATGGTGGCATGCTGGCAGACAGGGTGCTAGAGAAGGAGCCGAGGGCTCTACATTCGACTAGCAGGCAGCAGAAGGAGACTGTGTGCCACACAGGGCATAGCTTGAGCATATAAGACCTCAAAGCCCACAGTGACACACTTCCCCCAACAAGGCCATACCTCCTAATAGTGCCGGTCCCTAGGGGCCAATCATTCAAACACATGAGTCTATGTGGACCATTCCTATTCAAACCACCAAATTAATGTCTCCAGCAGAAGTTACTGTTGCTTGCTGCCACCTGGTATGGAAGTGTAGAGGCAGGGAAGGTGGAATTCCAGCCATGGGAAGCGCATCCATCAAGGCAAAGCTCGCCTGGGAGCCAGCTGCTGCCTCAACTTTGCTGGTTAATTTGATGGTAGCTGTACCTGTCCTATTTGCTTCTTTGTTCTTCTGTTGAAGCCTCGCCCAAGGGAACACTGCCCTGCCAGGGACTCTGTCTCCTGGAAACACGCACTGGTGCCTCGATGAAGCTTCCTTCTTTTTTTTTTTTTCTAGATGTTTTAAGTGCCTTGTTTTATGATGGTTTGCTATCTCTCTGCTGTTTGGCATTTGTATTTTTTTACTTTGGCTTGCTAGTAGTACTCACTTGAAACTGAAAATATGGTTGTCATAGAGCATTCAGCAGACCGACCCTATAGCGGCCCCACCCCGGTCAGGCCACTCACCTGGCCACTCCTCCAGCAAAGAAGCACACAGAAAACTGACAGCATCAGGGCCTTGAGCAGGAGGAGTCCATATTGCACAGAGACCAGAAGCCCCGGGGAGGTCCAGCCAGGAGAGGAGGAACTTTGGTTTCTGGAGGCAGGAGACAGACAGAGATGCCTGGGTGGGGATGTCACCTGCTCCTGTGTGACCCTAAGCCATCTCCTTGTAGCTGCCTTTTATGTGCATACGGACCCTCCATAAGCTCTGAAGGGAAAATGAATGCAATCAGGAATGGAGCCCTGGGGTCCCTAGGCCTGAGAGGAAACCAAGTTAAAAGACACCCAGTTGGAAGGGTTAAAAACCCTGGCTGGGGATCTGAACTGAACTGGGAGAAGGAACCTCCTGACCTCATTAGATAAGAAGCCACCAAGCTTATCTGGCTCAGCAGGCCAGCGAGAAGATCACAGAGAGAATTCAGCAGGCCAGCGAGGAGATCACAGAGAGACACTTCAGGGGAACTGAGTCTTCACCTTCCTTGTCTGCTCCTTCCAAGTGCCCGGCCCCTTTGCTCACTGTGAAGGTGTGACAAGGTGGTTCCTGATGATGTGACTTAGCAACACGCGTGAGTACATGAGGTTGCCCTTCAGATTTTCTGTCCCACTGATTATCTTCCTTGTTGTCTGCCGAGTCTCACTGGATTGGCATTATTTTTCCCCATTTGAGGTCCGTAACTGGCCTGCCATGTTTGTCTTTTAATTGATTCTTTTTTCCAGTCTCTTATCTGCTTGCAAACATTTCCCATAATGTTGCTTGTTGAGCATAATCCCTCCCTCCTCCATGTAATTTGTTTAGCTTGGTCCCCACGATATATGTTTTTAATGTTTTCTGTAAAAAATAAAAAATAAAAAAACTCCTCTTCTCCCAGATATCCACCTGCTATTTATTTATTTTGTTTTTTTTGGAGACAGGGTCTCACTATGTAGCTCTGTCTATCCTTGTTATGTAGACTAGGCTAGCCTCAAACTCACAGAAATCCACCTGCCTCTTCTTCCAGAGTGCTGGGATTAAAGGCATGCACCACCACACCCAGCCATGTCTTTTTAAAAATTAGCTTAAGTTTATTTTTCATAGTTATGCAATTTGAATCTGCCCGGGATTCAACACTGTGTAGAGTGGCAGATCTTCTACGACTGGGGTTCATTCTTAAATTACGTAGCTAGTCTTCCAAATAATGGGAGCTTGCCCCTACTGTTTATGGATATCACTATATGTTATAATCTGTCCCTGTATTTCCACAGGTCTGTTACATGCGTCCCACCTGGTCATCTGTCCCTCTCTGTCCTGGTACTCACTCTGTAGACCAGGCTGGCCTTGAACTCGGAAATCCGCCTGCCTCTGCCTCCCAAGTGCTGGGAATAAAGGCGTGTGCTACCACTGCCCGATTATTTTTTTTTATTTTTTTTATTTTTAGAGAGGTTTTATGTAGCTCAGGTCATCCTTAAACTCTCTATGTGGGGCAGAATGATCTTTACCCCCCCCCCCACAACCCCCTGGTCTCCACTTCTCAATACAGGGATTACAGGCATGTGTGTGGCCACAACAGACTCACTTCCTGTACCTGTGCTACCCTGTTCTCAGAGGTAACAATTTTTTCTTATTTTATGTCTTGTATGAATGTTTGGCCTGCACACATGTATGTACACCATATGCATGCCCACAAAGTCCAGAAGTAGATGTCAGACCTCAGAAACTGGAGTTATAGCCTGTTGGGGGTGCTGGGAATTAAACCCCGGCATGATCTTTATTGACCTTGTATCTGACAACATTGCCTAGCTTTTTGATGAGACTTAATGGTTGCTTGATTCAGGGGGCATTTCTTGTTTCAGGTTTTGGTATTGCTTGGTTTGTTTGTTGGATTTGGGGAAGTAGGTTGGGCTTTTTCTGTTTCTGTTTGTTGCTGGTTTTTAGAGCTTGTTGTTTGTATAGCCCTGACCTTAGGAGTTGTTCTGCCATCCAGTCTGGCCTTGGTCTCACAGAGCTCTGCCTGCCCCTTCCTCCCCAGTGTTGAGTGTTTCTATATATTATCTTGGTCATGACAGCAGTGTATCTAGTGTGCTAAGACTTTTCAAAGAAACATGTATAGGTTTTTATGGTCTTCATTTTAAAACTCCTCTTAATTTTTTTTTTTTTTTACAATCGCACCATCTTTTCCTACTCGTGGGGGTGTGTCTGGGTCTGATGGCTTCAGCTATCCTCATTTCCTTTGATGTGAAATCTCATTCTTGTTCTTTTGAGGATAATCTTTAAGTTTTCAGAATGCTTTGGTCTTGACATTCTCAAATCACGAATTAGGTCTACAGATGTCCATCTGTCTGTCTGTGTTTGTGGGAGGGGATGGTTCCTATTTCTCACAATGCCTTTATATGGGTGTGGTGTGTGTTTGTGTTTGTGTATGTGTGTGTGAGTGAGTGAGTGAGAGAGAGAGAGAGAGAGAGAGAGAGAGAGAGAGAACACTGATATATAGAATTTCTTTCTCTACCTTTTGACACAAGGGGTCTCTTACTTAAAGCTCACTGGCTGGTGAGTCTGGCTATCCCTGGAGCCTGTGAGACCTGCCTGTCTCTGCCACCCAGCAGTGGGATCCGGGCATAGATCTGCTATACCCAGCTTTGTATGTGGGTGCCAGGAACCCAAACTCAGATACTCATGCTGGCTGCTCTCATAGCAAAGACGTTCATCATTGATCCAGCTCCCTAGGCTCCTATGAGTCTTTGTTATCTGAGAGCTTCCCTTTTCTCACAATTCTGTGAACTTTATACTGATTCTTTCCTCACATATCTCTTCCTTCACATCCTTCCTCATAGCGATTCAGATTCATTCTGATCCTCTTTGTGTTTCCTACAGATCTTCCAATGCTTAGGACCTGCTCCCTCAGCCCCCATTTCTTCTTTCTCCACCTCCATATCTGGACCTGGGGGTGCCTCTGAAGAACTCGATGCCCAGCCATCCTGAGGATGGTCCTTCACTACAGGACTCCCAGGACTCATCCCTCTAAAAGCATCCCTGACTCACCTGTGCCCAGTGCCATTGATGGAAGAGTCAGTGGTCTCCTCGGGAGAGGTAGTCAGAACTGGGAAGGGCATAAAGATGGTGGCTGCTTAGAGGACCAGGACAGGCACCAAGACCAAGTTCCAAGAGCCATGAGAGGAAGTAGAGAAGGGTTAGATGGGCGCACACCTCACAGTCCCTCAGGCCAGGGCTACCTACGCCTAAAATCTTTTTTCTTATTTATCTATTTTTTACATATATAAGGTCATCAACCATAAAGGCAGGCCTCCCCTATCCTTACCCTCCCCAAACTGGCTTGCTACACGGCCCACCTTTTCCTCCTGGCAAACCTACCTGTGCTTTCTGGGAGCGGAGCAATCGTCTGCGAAGGAAGGGTTGATGGGGCTAGAAAAGAAAAGACAACTATGCATAAAAGGGAGAATGAGGTCTGGGTCCTAATCTGTGAAAGGTGCAGGAGGCTCAGAGGTTGACTGACTTACATATTTGTGGGCTGCTGAGATAACCTGACAGCCTGACTTTGAGCCTTAGAACCCACAGTGGAAGGAAAGAGCCAACTCCTCTGATCCCATATGTGTACTATGGTCCATGCCTTCATACATGCAATAATAATAGTAATATCAATAGTAATAATAATTATTATCATTATTATAATTATAAATTTTAAAAGGGGAATTCACACATCTATTCTAAGCCATTTACTGTTTCAATACTTGCATATATGGCATGACATTCAAACCAAAGTTAGCCTGTGTACTTGGCATCATTTCTTCATGGTGAAAACACTTATAATCTTTTTTATAGCCTTTTAAAAAATAAGTAGAGGCTGGAGACATGGTTAAAAGCACTAGCTGCTCTTGCCGATATGGGATGATAGATAGATAGATAGATAGATAGATAGATAGATAGATAGATAGACCATATAGAAATATATTCCCATATATAACAATCCTACTGGTAGAACATATAGTGCATATAGTACATATAGATAGGACATATAGGACCAGGGTTTGACTCCCAGCACCCACATAGTGACTCACAACCATCCATAACTCCAGTTCCAGAGAATCCAGCATCTTCCTCTGATCTCCACGAGCACCAAGCATATGTGTTGCACAGATATACTTGCAGGCAAAACATTCATATGTATAAAATAAGATGAATAAATATTCTACATTCTTAATAACCAGAAGCAAATAGCACATTATGGTCAACTGAAGTCTGTGTAGCACAGCATTAGAATTTCTGTCCCCTTCATGTCACTCAACAGTCTTCAGCCAAGCCCCACCCTCACTCCTCCTGGCTCCTCCCCCAGCTTCTGGTAACCACCAATCTATTCCAATGCCTATCAGATCAGTGTTTTGTTATTCTTGTTTGATAGTTTTTGAGACAGGGTTTCACTATGTACCAGGCTAGTTTCAGACTCACAGAGATCCATCTGCCTCTGCCTCCTGAATGCTGGAATTAAAGGCTTCCACTACCATACTAGATAGCATTTTTTTTTTTAAAGTCAGGGTTCTATGTAGCCCAGGCTGAACTCAAACTTACTTCATAGCTCAAGATGGTGAACTTGATATCTACCTGTCTCCACCTCCTAAGATCTGGGACCATAGGCTGGTAAGATATATAGTAGTAGTTCCAGGCTATGATTATGATAAAAACTACTAATTTACATTCCCAGCAGCCACACATAAAGCTTTCTCCAAGTCTTCTCCAGCACCCTTTATTGCTTGTCTTTTGGGGAAGGGTGATTTTTTTTTTAACAGACTAATATGATATCACACAATGGTTTTTGTTCATGTTTCCCTGGTAGGCAGTGACATTGAGGGGTTTTCTTGGCCATTTGGATGCTATTGTTTGGTTTGGTTTTGATGGCTGTTCATGTTGGCAGGGAAGCATTCTGCATAGCAGAAATCAAATCTGGCCACCCAGTGGGAAGAGGGTTGTGGTAGACCTGATAGCACACTTTATTTCTCTCTATCTGAAGCCCTGAGTGGAACTTCCTCATTGCTCTAGGGGACCCACCCAAGGGGAAGGCCCTATGGAGTCTTAGGCTCCTCAACCTGCCTGACCGTTACTCTTTCCTCCTTAATAACCTACTCATCTTAGTTTGGAGCCAGATGGAGGAAGAGTGGGTAAGGCTATAAAAGACAAAGAGAAGATGACTGTGTAGGATCCTGAAGGGAAAATCAAGTCTGACCCCCAAAACAGTGACAGGATGTAGGGGGGGCTTAGAGCACATGTCAGGGGCTAGAAAGCTAATGACGAGCAGGTGATCTTCCTGAGATGATTTTGCCTTAATTTAAAATTTATGATGGAACTCCAGGAGGCAAGACCCAGGAGAAAATCATTTTAGGAAAGTCTCTTGCTCTTCATATGCTTTTCCTGTTGTTATCACATATATAACAATCACTAGGTATTAGCCCACCCTTTTGAGCAGATCTCTGCAGAACGTCGAAAATGTACTGTCTAGTAGTGATGCTGTTATAGACAAATAGATGATTTCTTTATCCTCAATGGCGACCATATAAGAATTCCTAAATTTACAGTAATTATTAAACTCTTTTAATAATACTATTAACTCCTTGCTGATAGCCAAAACTGCAGTGAGAACTCTACCAGTTTTCAATGTCACTAGTTAATTGCTACAGCTATTTTACAACTCAGAGCACATTCCAAGAGGTTGTAAAACCATTAACCAAAGGTTAAAAAAAAAGGGGGAATTAATGATTTATTATAGGTGCTAGGACAGAAGATAAAATAGCAACTAGGTTTATCTATACAAATCTTTACTAACAACTTAGTTATGGTTTTTAACTCTCCATGAATCTGTGGAGCTGTGACTGGTGTTTAGCCAGATAATTACTCCTAATGGATATGCATGTAAACATTCTCTGTTGTAAACTTCCATTTTGATTTATGATTGGAGCTTATGTTTAAACATGTGATGACCTTTTTGAACATGTGATCACCATGTATTCTGAAAACTGTTTAAAGTGCTGAGGACAAAGAGAAGAGTCAGAACTGAGCTGAGGAGAACTTTTTAGACAGAGCATTTTTTTTAGACATGATCTGAACAGAGCTTCTTAGAACAGAACTGAGGATAATTTTTTCGTCAGGACACAAGAGAAGTTTTCAGACAGAACTGAACTTCAATAAGAACTTGAAGTAAAGGCACAACATTGGAGAAAAGGCATTGAGAGTAAGAGCATTACTGTGGCACCAGAGCAGGAGGAGAGCAAGATTAAAGGGAGAGTGCAGAGTGCAATAATTTAGAAACTATAGGAAGCATAATAAATTAAGAGAGCAATGTGCAGAATGCAGAAGAAAACAGGGAAAGAAGAAAGAGCTGCCGAGAGAGCAGAAGGAACAGGCAGCCTTCTCCTTACCATGGGACAAAACAGGTCCTTTCTTAAGAACAAGGCAGGCTTAGTCTTATTAAAAGGAACAAAGCTTCCTTCTTTAAAACCTGGGTTTAATTCATTTAGCACTGAAAGGGTAAGAGCTTTTTCTTTCTCTATGCAATAAAGATTGGAGCTCATTTTTCATCCAGAGTGAGTGAATTCTTTCTGCACGGTTGCTTGCTCTTTTGCTCCAAATGCATATGTAAGCATGGGTGTGTGTGTGTGTGTGTGTGTGTGTGTGTGTGTGTAACTGTGAGAATGTATGAAACTTGGACCCAAATGGTTTGAATGGAAATGTATAAATGTGCATGTGGGAATCTGTGTTTGTATTTATGTGAGTTTATGCATATTTGCTTATGTAAAAGTTTTTTCCTTCCATGAACATGATTTTCTTCTCCTGGTTCAATAGAAGTAAGTTTATTGCTCCAAACTTCCCCTAGCCTGACAAATGAGGGGCATCTAGAAAAAGGGAAAACATCTCTTGCAATTAACCCTTTACTTAATCTCCTGCTGTTTTAGGATGAGGTGCTAAATGCCCGAGACTGCAGTTTCTAGCCTCTGAGGACACAAAAGTCAGGTCAGCTACAGTAGCAAAGTAACTTAGACTTAGACAAGTCAACTTTTTATTATTATACAACAACTCTAAGTATCTCGCAAGACAAAAGTCTTACCCTATGCCAATCCTTTTCCCCCTCTGCTGACTCAAGGAGAAGCGAGAACAAAAAAAGAGGACCATGCCAGGGTTGGCCCCTGGTAAGGAAGACCTCAGGGGCCCTTGTGCCAGTAGAAATTTGTAACTCAGGTCTGCCTAAGTAAGAAAGCAAGTAGGAGGGCTGAAGAGATAGCTCAGCCATTGAGAACACAGATTCTTGCAGAGAATCTGAGTTTGGTTCCAAGCATCCACATTGAGTGGTTCACAGCAACTTATGACTCTAGCTGCAAGAGGCTCCTAGTCGCTGGTTTCCATGGGCACTGGCACACATGTGGCATGTGCCCATGAGTGCACATAATTTAAAATAAAAACATTTCAACTTTTTTTTTGAGACAGAGTCCCACTATGTAGCTCTGGCTGGCCTGGACCTCACTATTTAGACTAGGCTGGCCTCAAACTCAGATCCACCTGTCTCTGCCTCCCAAATGTTAGGATTAAAGTTACACAATGCTAGTGTAAACTAACTAAGAGTCAGAGAGAGACTCCAAGTGCCTACCCCATGAAACCTAAACATTCTTTCTCAATGAGGAGCCAAGCATGACCGAGATGGGAAACTGTCTCTCCTCAGTCAGATCAGGTGTCAAAATTAGGGGGTCACAAAGAGAAGGGATCAGGGATATGTATTGTGCTTGGTCTGTAGAAGAGGGTTGTATCCCCAAGAAAGGCCTTACCTGGCGACACCACCAGGCTGATGTTTCTGAGAACAGTTACTTCTCTGAGGGAAGGATAATATGGACCACACCAGTAGAACGCTGAGTCATCCTCTGTTAGTTGAGTCATGGTGATGTTGAAGAAGCCAGCTTCAGGATCATCCCAGATTGTGTGCTGTAATTCCCTGGCTGCTTTCCGAGGCTCAGAGGTAGTGACCACTCTCGTACATTTACTTGGGGCTGTTTGCCGACACCACGTTTTCAGCACATAGGACTCCTCCTTAGGCTTGTATTGGCACTGCACGGAGAGGCTCTGTCCTACCATTCTATGAAGCTCTTCAGATACTGTGGACCCCCAGACACCTGGACAACAAACTGTCAGGTCAGAGGTCAGAGCTCTAGCTGTATGCATTCGTTTCTGGGGCTAGGGAAGCCAAGAGGCAATGACTTCCAACACTCAGACGCACAACATGGCCCCAAAGCCAGCCCTGGTCACAGGGTCAGCCTGGTTCCTTGTCCTTTTATCTATCCCACCTCTCAAACCCTTGTACAGGGAATCATCTCACCTGAGGCCAGGAACACCAGCTGCACAGGGACCAGGAGCAGTTGTGAGTACCTCCAGGCCATACCAGTCCAGATTCTGTCAGTAGAGGAGAGGAGAAAAGGAGGAGACCTCTGAACTAGGCAAGTCTTCCCCTAAGTCTCATCATCTGTGAGATGTAAGAACCAAGGAAGATCAGAGCTTTGATTGGGGAAGTAGCCAGTCTGGGAAGGCGGGCTTATGGACCCATAAGAGGAACAGTGGCCAGGCCTGGACTGGGGACTCCTAACTGCAGGGTCCATCTCGTGGTTGACCTAGGTAGATAGGTTCTGTGGACACATGAGAGGAACAGTGGACAGGCCTGGACTGGGGACTCCTAACTGCAGGGTCCATCTCTGGCCCTCACTCTTCACCCCTGCTCATCCGTGTCCCATCTCAGCCATTCCACACCACCCACCAATCACACTCCTCCATTATTGCTACAAAAAAAAAAAAAAAGAACATTGTAGAAAACAATATGAGAAGTAAGAGGCCTGTTCCTCTTTTCTTTTTCCCTGAGAAAGGTCAAAGGTCCCTAGAGGTGTGCCCAGAGTCCTGGGAATCCCCATCACTAAGATAAGTCAGGGCCCTCACCTCCAGTATGTTGTCATCCTGGAAGGTTTGTAAGCCACCAGACTCCAATGCCAGAGTGTAAGGATGGTCCCTTGGAAAGGGGGAAGTGGGGCTACTGGGAGGTAGAGAACAATGAGAAAGAATTGTCAGAAGGGAAGTCAAGAGGGAGGGACCTCTTAAGGGTGAGAAAGGAAGCAAGGGAATTCATGACCATGTTAAAGGACATGTGAGTGGGAGAGTGAAACCTATGAGAAAAATTATCTCTCATTAACATCTCACCTGCAAAACTGTGTGGAAGAAAGGGTGACCCAGGCTGGGTCTCCAGGGTTTAAACCTAGCTCGACCAGAAAACAGGCTGCCTTTCACGGTCCCACAAACTGTCAAGATCTGAGAGACTGAAAGTGGAGTCAACAATCAGTAGCAACCAGTTAGGGAAGGTATATGCACACCACATCAAGGGAACCTCAGTCTTTCACTGGCGAGCCCACAGTAGCAGCTGGGATACCACTGGCTATCAGAACACCTAAATTCTTATTGGTCTTCATGCATCTGCTCCACTCCCAGGGACTCTAGGGACCTCCTATGTAGCAGTTGATGGATGGCAAAGCAAAGAATAAAAAAATCTAATGGCCCTGCCTTGTACTTATGAGGGAACCAGAAGTGTGGGATATAAACGTCATTTGTTTGAGTTGGTTTGCAGAGCTGGAAATCAAACCTAGAGCCTTGTACATGCTAGTAAGAAAACAGCTCGCCATTCCACCAAGCTACATCCCCAGCCAAAGCTTTAGTTATAAACTCAATCTTATCTTCCCTGAATTACTGAACCGAAGTATTGGAATCAAATTTTATTTTTTCTAACGTCGTCACACAAGAGACTGAAGCAGTTAAGAAAAAGCATGTGTTGCTTTTGGAGAGGGCCAGGGTTCAGCTCCTGACAACCATGTCAGGGGGGCTAACAACCACCTCTTACCGCAGTTCCAGGGGATCTGACGCTCTCTTCTGGCCTCCTCGGGCATCCATATGAACAAATCCACACAAAGATACATACACTTATTCATAAGTAAAAACAAGTCTTACACTACACAAGATATTTAGGAAAATACTTTCTTCTTCATGGAGAACATTGAGATGCGTCATTATACATTTGTCAGTATCCAGAGAGTGCAAGACACCAACAGCAGATCCCAAAGAAGCTAGTCTGAGCTGATGGTGCCATGTCAGTGTGAGTTTACCCAGTGTAGCAAATGCACACTGTTCTGTAGGGACAGTGCTGTAAAGGGAAGATCTGTGCATGGGGAAAGGCTGGGAGGGAAGGTTTTTTTGTCTGTTTGTTTTTGTTTTTAGCTTCCTTTCATTTCTATAATAAAATGCACTAACAAAAGCAACTTCAAGAAGAAAGCCCTGATTTGGGCTCAGAGTTTGAGAACATAGCCTGTTGAACTGGGGAAGTTAAAGTAGCAAGAACTTGAAGCAGCTTGGCACATCGCAGCCACAGTCAAGAAGCAGAGAACAATGAATGCATGTCTCCTCGCGTTCAGCTCACTCTCTCCATTTCCCATAATCCAGAGTCCCCCGCCTAGGCAGTCATCATGCACCCATTGGACAGCTGTTAGATTGATTGGGATGATCTATAACTCCAGTCCCAGGCTGTCTGAGGCCCCTTTCTGGCCTCCATGAGCACTGTGCACACATGGTACGTTGACATGCACACAGACAAAACACTCATACACTATACAACATTTTTTATCTAATTTTTTTGTGGTACTTCCTTCTGCCTCTCTGCTGAGGGTGTCCGGATGCTGCAGGCATGCTGACCCAGAGGAAGCACAGCAAAAGCCAGAATGGGAAGTCCCACAGCCTGTGTTTCCCTTTGGGGCATCAAATGCTTAAATGAAGCAGCTCTCTGAGAGGATCTTTGCTTGGTCATATTGCTTTATTGGGAGTGGATGTGGGTGCACACATTTTATTCAGAGTGAACTAGGGTTTCTATACCTCTTGGGGGAAGGGCTTGAGAATACCCAGGAAGGGAAGGTCATTGACTGAAGGCTCAAGGCTATCTAGATACCTCAGCATAGAGAGGGACTCCAGGTATTGTGCCACATGACTGAGTGGCTCTACTCCTGCCATTCTGAAATCTCTGGGATTCCTGGGATTTGAGCTCCCCAGCCTTACCAGTTCTTATGCCTGTCTGGTAGCACAGTCCCAAATCCCCTACAGCTTTTAATGTGTATTCCCACATCTATTACTCATTGTCCTGTGGCCATGAAAAGATACTGCGATTAAGGCAACTTATAAAGGAAGACATTTCATTGAAGGCTTGCTTACAGTTTCAGGGGCTTAGTCATCATGGCAGGGAACATGGAGGCAGGCAGGCATGGTGTGGCCGTGATAGCTAAGAGATTCATCCTGGTCCATAGGCAGAGAGAGAAAGAGAAAGGCAGAGAGACCGAGAGAGACAGAGGCAGAGAGAGGCAAAGAGACAGAGACATAAAGAGAAAGAGAGAGAGAGATAGAGACAGGCAGAGAGACAAAGACAGAGACAGAGACTAGGCCTGATATGGGATTTTGGAACCTCAAAGTTCACCCCCCAGTGACACACTTCCTCCAACAGGGCCACACCTCCTAATCCTTTTCAAATAGTGTCACTTCCTGATGACTACACATTCAAATATTTGAGCCAATGGACCATTCTTAGTCAAAACTCCCACTTTCCACACCCTGCCCCCATGACTTGTGGCCAAATCATAATGTAGAAATGGTTTCAGTCCAACTTCAAAAGTTGGACCTATAGGCTATTGCAATCTCAATATTGCTTAAAAGTCCAAAGTTTGACTTTTTTTTTCTGAGACTAATGGCAATTTCTTACTGTAATCCCTTATAAAATCAAAACCAAGAAGCAGATCAAATGCTTCTAACATACAATGGCATAGGACATACCTTACCATTCCAACATGGAGAAAGCGAGAATTCTGAACCAAAGCAAGACCAAAAACCAGCCAGACAAACCCCAAATTTTGCATCTTCATGCCTGATGTCCAAGTGGCAGGTATCCCACAACTTGGAATCTCCAACACAGTCCAGGCTTCATCTTCACAGCTTCATACAATGGGCATCTCTGGGCATCCATGCAGACACACCCTTGACATATACCTACCCTTAGCAGCTTTCCTTAGCCAAGGAGGGAGATTCTACAACCCCTCTCTTGTATCCTTGATTCTAAATCAAGAACCACATGACTAAAGCTGTCAAGCTCTGTTGCTTGCTATAGCTGGACCAAAGGCCTTTCATTCAGTTACATCTGTATCAGTTACATCTGTATCAGGTTTCTGCTGTTGATGGCTTCCTTCATGCTTAAGCTTTTCTCTAATTCTTCTTCACATGTTGGAAGTTTAGCTCAGTACAGTCTTACTCTGAGGTCACCACTTAGCCTACTTAGTATCAGGCTTTTCTTTAAACTTTTGTTTTGTTTTGTTGTTGTTGTTGAGACAGTGTTTCTCTGTGTGGCCCTGGATGCCCTAGAACTGGCCCGGTAGACCAAGGTGGCCACAAACTCAGAGATCTACCTCACTCAGGTGCCTGAGTGTTGGAATTAAAAGAACGGCCGACCACATCTAGATTTCTTTAAACTTTTTATCTCCCTAAGTGCTGAACTTACCTCAATTACACTTCTTGGAACTCCTTTTTTCCCTGCAGACAGACCATTTTATATTTCTTTTTTCTAACATACTCCTTTTCTGTAGGGTTGTTGTCCTACATCCACTCTGCCGCAGGGCATGGCTGCTTGGGGAGGTGAGATGTGGAAAGCTTGACTGTGCTTGTCCCATGCCATCACCACCAGGGCTGATGCTGGGCTGTAGGAAAGCCCCAAGATACCACACAGCTCTGCTGGGAACAGCATCTAGCCCCAGGCTGGGCAGCAGGGCTGGGGGAGGGGAGAGCTCCCTCTAGTCCCAGTGGTAATTATTGGCTTGGTAATTGTCCTTGGCTTGTCAGATACAGGCTTGGTGGCCATTGTGGCTGGGAGCTCAGAGAGATCTTCTATGAAAAGAGGCAGTTCATGCTTCCAAACAGTTTATTGTTGTGGCAGAAAATAGATAAACAAACCCATATCCCACTTCTCAGGGTGGGCCTGAGATTAAATACCTTTTGCAGGGAGGATTGTCTGGGAAAGGAAGCTTATTGGCAAGGCCCTTCAGACCTCTAGGTACCTCATTAGCATGGAGAGCAATGTTTTGAGCCTGTTTAATTGTGGTCAGGTCTTTTTTTCTATTGTCTTGGTCTGAGATGTTAGGGATAACTCATCTATATGTGGAAGAACTTGGGATATATGCCCATACAAGACAAATGGCCACAAATCTCTCTGGGGGCAGGGAGCTGCAGCTATGTGAGAAGGGTCTGGTGCCAGGAGCAGGAGACGCTCCTACCATCCCTTCAGGGTCTTTAGGACTTCAAGCAGTGGCCACTAATAACCACACTCTACAGTTGATATTAGGCTGTCTTGAAATCTCCTCTGCCAACACCATTAATTCAAAGCCCTTTAATTTAGCCCCAGGCAGATTTTTGGAACAAAAGAAAAAGCAGCCACATTCTTTGCCAAAACATCACAAGAAACGTCTCTAGTTCACTTGTGTACGTTCTTCTCCTCTGAAACCTTTTACTCTCAGCCTCCACAGTTCCAATTACCTTCAGCACTGTCTTCAACACTCCTACTAGGATGTCCCATTAAGCCACACTTAAAAGTATCCAACTGCTTTTCAAGTTGGAAGTCATGTATATTCTTCCAAAAAAAACATCATGGTCAGGTCTGTCACTGCAATACCCCACTTTCTGGTGCTACATCAAATAAATAGACAAGATAACCTTTCATAGAGACTCTCAAGAACTAGTCTTAATCTAGACAATCCCTCACAGATATGCCTGGAGGCTTGTCTTCTATGAGATTTTATATTGCATCATGTGACAGTTGGCATTCACCATCACAGGAGGGATACAGGAACAGTAAAACTGCGTGAAAAAAAATACAATTTTTTTTATTATTATCAGAAGAGAGATAGGTTACATCATATAGGTTTTACCAGTCCACAGCATGGCAGACCTGGTTAGCAGGAGAGAAATGGTGATAAGATTTTGAGGTGAATTCTCTGTGGGTCCTGCTTAACTGCTCCACCAAAGGTCCAAATCTCTCTCAATTTTATATTCTTCACTGATGTCTCATGAGCCTCCTTCTACACAGCTCTCCTCAGAGCTGTCCTCTGGGAGTATCATGTGCTAACTAGAGTTCACAAGGAGAATGTAGGAAGGCCCAGATTGTCCCCAATACAGAACATCTGGTATGTTGTTAATAGATAAGGGAAGGTGTGCTCACAGCTTGTAGCAGGAAGGCTACTGTTTCTCAGAGACTCCCTGTACTTTGGATGTCTTGGAAGGCTGTAACACCTGTGCAGGAAAAAAGGAATAGACAAGCTTTAGAAAGTATCAACTCAATTGGAGGCATGATGGTGCACACCTTTAATGCCAGCCCTCAGTAGGCACAGGTAGATGAATCTCTGTGAGTTCCAGGGAAGCTTGGGCTACATAGTGAGACCCTCAAACAAACAAAACTAGAAAATATATGACTAGCACAGAGAGCTCAGGCTTGAATGGAAGGACAGATAGCCCACCCTGATGTCTCCACCCTGCCTGTCCCCATACTTGGGTCTTCCTAGCCAAGGGAAACCCACTAAGCATATTGCTCCCAGGATCTTGGCCAGTACCCTGCATTATGCCTAGGGCTGGCCTTACCTCTTGACCACAGAGCCCTCTGAAAAAGACATCCAGGGGACAGGTTCTGAGGAGCCTTTGGGACCATTCTTATCCACCCCACTCCTGGCCTGTCACACTTACCTTAGGCCCAGCTTTGCAGAGAAAGACAAACAGGACTGAGAAGACCAGGCCCTTGTTTAGTATGAAGCCACACGTCAGAACGATCACCATCACTGGCTTCCCTGTGAGATCAAAGGCAAGTGTGAGCACTCCAAGAATGACTTTACTAAATCTAAGTGGACATGGATTACCTGCCTTCAGGGCTCTGTGGTTGGACCTGCTACCTGCCTTGCAACCTGAGAGTAGACAAGGGGTTGCATACCCTTGGAAGAAAAGGCCTTCATCTTTCCTATGATCCTCATGTACCAGAATAAACTGTTTTTCTGTCTCTGCTTGCCCCCCAAACCCCCATCTTAAGCTTCCTGGACATGGTTACTAGTTGCAGGCATCTCCACCAGCCTCTCACATTTCACCTGACACTAATGTCTTTCTCTTCAGTACTCCCCAACTCTTCTGCTGCCTTCAAAGTGTCTGGTTCCTAATCCTTTCCACGGTGCTACTTGACAAATACTATGACCTGGGAAGAGATAAAGACTCTTTAGGAGGGTTAGCAGAAATATGGCCTCCACTGGGTGCCCAGATATTGTTGATAAAGTTGGACAGTGTGCCCTGTTCTTGAGAGGCTGTTTACCCAACCCAACTGGCTTAACCTGAGCCAACAAGGAACCTGACAGTGTGGATTTTTTTTTTTTTTTTTTTTTTGTAAGCTAGGCAGCTCTCTTCCCAGATCATTATCATAAAACTATCTGAAGAGGAAGGGAGGTTCATTGGGTCCTAGAAGGTCAAAGATGGGATATCCACTTCTCAGCCAGCATCCCACGCTGCACAATAGATAAGAAACATCCAAGTGTGACACTGGACATCAGGGCCAGCATTGTGTCCAGGTCTTCTAACACCACACCTAAGTTATGCTCATGACATGGTGCTGGTATCACCCTTCCGAGTCCCATATAAGAGCCTGGCCAAAGGTCCCAACACTGAGTCCATCATATCCAATCCACCTGCCTGCCCTGGTCATAGCCCCTCCTGCTGAGAGTATCTCTGGTTCATAGTGGCAGTCCTAGGTGGGTTTCTATTGCTTTGATAAAAACTATGACTGTGCTGGCTAGTAGAAATTAGTGGTGATTAAGACAAGCTAGTACCAGGAGTGAAGTATCTCTGACAGACCTGACCAGAATATGTAGGGGAGAAGGTGAAAGGACTTTGGAACTCTGGACTAGAAAACCCAATGAGTGTTGAGAACTCAGTGAGCTGTTCTATAGGACTTTGGAAGATAAGAATGTTGAAAGCAGTGCAAAAGATAAAGGTCTATGAGATTTTAAAGGGAAGCAAAGACTCTATTGGGCCTTCTGTGTGAAGATTCTGTGGTTATAGTTAGCTGAGACTGAATAATAAGCTGTGATTAACAAGAGACCAGAACCACTAAAGTAAACCCTTTGGACAAGTAAATCCTTTGGACAAGTAAATCCTTGGACAAGGATGCTGATCATCTGGGGCTGAAGAATCAGTTGTGACTAAGAAGAGACCAGCACCTTTGACTTGAAGTCTTCTAAAATCTCTTCAGTATTTCCTCAGAATCAACACACAGAAGTTGTGTTTCAGAAGCTGCCAAGATTGCCCCTCATGCTGGAAGCCGAATTTGGTAGTATAAGTGCCACTCACATGTATTGGTTTTGAAGGCATGAAGGAGTTGTGGAGAGCAGGAGAGGATTGGCACTGTGTCCCTGAAGAGAGCCCAAGAGATGCTACTGGTAAAAAGTCTAGCCTAGCTGCAGCAAGACACACCAACAGTTTTGGAGATGCCAGTACCGTGGGATGACCACAAAGAGTAGGAATAGCAGTGGAATGGAGCCAGCCAGAGCCTGGAAGACCAGCTGTGGAGGCTGTGGAGGGCAGAGCTGGAGAAGTGACCCAAACCTCTTGGAGAACCCTAAGAAACCATGAGTGAATATTGGATACTGAATTGCTTACACAGGCGAAGTTTGCTTTGCTTTGGTTTGATTGTGACTGTGCCCTGGTTCTACCCTCTTGAAGTAAAAATATATTTTTTGAAGTAAAAATATATTTTTTATTTTTCCAGGAGACCACAGTTAAGAGACATTGATTTTTAAAAAAGCTTTGTATTTTAAACAGGACTGTCTATTTTAAAGAGACTGAATTTTTAAGTCTTTGAATTTTTAGAGACCATGGGACTTTTAAAGTTTATAATGCTTATGCTGTAATGTTGATATTCATGTGTGCCCTTTGGGAAGAACAAGAAAGGAAAGTTGTGACTTAACAGAGATGCATGTGTGTGTCAAGTTGACACGGGGTCAATAAGCAGCATCCTCCATGCCTTCTGCATCAGCTCCTACCTCCAGGTTCCTGCCGGGTTTGAGTTCTTGTCCTGACTTCCTTCGGTGATGAACTACTATGTGGAAGTGTGAGCACAATAAACCCTTTCCTCCCCAACTGGCTTTTGGTCACGAAGTTTCATCTTAGCACTAACAACCCTAACTAGGATAATGACCAAAAGCAACTTGGGGAGGAAAGGTTTTGTTGCATCTTATACTTTCAGATCATAGTCCATCATGGAAGGAGGTCAGGCAGGAAACCAAGTCAGGAACCTGGAAGTGGTAACTAAAGCAGTGGCTATGGTGGGGGGCTGCCTGACCACCTGCTTAGGGGTGGCACCGCCCACATTGGCCTGGACCGTCTCATTTAACCTTAGAAGCAATTCTCTACAGACAAGCCCACAAGCTACTCCGATCCGAGCAATCCCTCAGTCGAGGCTCCCTTTTTCTCAGGTGACATCTGGTTATGTCAAGTTGACAATAAAGCAACGAGGACATATAACATCCCTATGTCCCATCCTCAGTACCAGAGAAGCAAGAAAAGACGGAATGAAAGAGAATAGAGGAATGGAGAAAGGAAGGGAGAGAAGAAGGAAGGAAGAGAAGGGGAGGGAGGAAAGAAGGCAGTGTTGAGGTTTTATCTTTTACTGTTTATTGTAATGCTAAGTGCTGGCCCCCAAGATCTAGCATCTGCGCATAGCCTCTGGATCCCTGCCCCCAAGATAATTCTGATTGGTGAATAAAAATGCCAGCATCCAAAGGCTGGGCAGAAGAGAGATAGGTGGGGTTGAGTTTTCATGGGCTTAGAGAGAGGAGATGGGGAGGGGAGAGAGAGAGCCTCTATGGGACAGAAGCTGCCATTGGGTTCAAAAGTGTGCAGGAGAGGAGGAAGGAGCTGCCATCAGTTAGCTGAGCCATAAAATGTGGCCATGTGGGCTGTTCAAATGGAGCTAGAAGCAGCTCAGATGAAACATAGAAAGTAATAATGGGGTTACGGTTAGAGAGTAGATTGTAACAGCATGAAGGGTAGGCAGCTGCCCAGCTATTGTGTAGGTGGATTTGGCCCAGACTTGTTAAAATGTAAAGGCTCTCTCTCTCTCTCTTTCTCTCTCTCTCTCTCTCTCTCTCTCTCTCTCTCTCCTCTCTCTCTCCTCTCTCTCTCTCTCTCTCTCTCTCTCTCTCTCTCTCTCTCTCTCTCTGTGTGTGTGTGTGAGAAATTTTCAAAGTGTTTTTTACAAGGGAGGAGGGGAGAGAGGAGTGAAGAGGGAGGGGGGACAGGGGAGGGGTTGGGGAGAAGAAAGACTTGCTCTCAACCTAGCTGAAACTAAAACTAAGACAAAGAACTGCACCAAGCTGACTCCACTGTCCCCTCCAGAGCACTGTGGTCACCGCAGCGCCCTCTGTGGAGTTATTTTTCTATTTCTCCTGCCATCCCTCCAGGCAGAGATAACCTGTGCCAGATGCCACTCCTCAGCCATCTTAGTTTATGGTTTCTCCCATCCCGGGAGAGAAGGCAAAGGAAGCTGTCACAGCACCGCTTCCTGTCCCTCCCAGTTTGCAGCTGATAATTGTCCATCCTGTATTGAGCTCGGTGCAGTTCTTGGGCAAGATAGTGGACTCGGGCGTTCTCAGCGACTTTTCTTGTAGCTTTTAAACTAGGACTTCAGCAAAAGGATGGGTGGAAATGAAGTGATGGAGTCCGAGAATGTAGTGCCTGGAGCAGGTAGATTTGGCCCAGTCTGAAGTACCAGTGAGACCTTTAGCTCCCTGTGATCAATACATACAGAGGAACCCAAAACATGGCAGCTATCAAATGCCATAATGGGGAAGCCAGACTGACGAGAGCTCACTGGCCACCAGAGAAGGTACGGGACTTGTTCAAGGTCACTCACTGAGCAGGTTCAGGGCAGAAAGCAAGCAAAGCTCTAGAATCTTCCAGTCTGTGAAGCCTCACTTTGTTCTGTCAAGGGTTGCTAAATTAGTCTTTGCATAGCTTTCAGGAATGGGTTAATGACCTGAGCTGAGGGCAGGGGTGATGTCAAGTGATTCTTCTAGAGTTTGCCTTCCTGTCACTGCCTGGTCTCTTTGCTTTGTTGTTTCCTTTGTGTATATTGGTATGAGGGGACAGAGCAATAGGGGTCTCCCTCAGAGTTTCTCAAGCCCTCTGCTTTGTGCTTTGTAGCCTGGTTGGCCTGGAACTTGTTGTATAGACAGGCTGCCCTCAAATAAGAGATCCCCCTACCTCTGTCTCTTCGGTATTGACTTTAAAGCTGGCACCGACGCCTTCAGCCTTGGCCTTGTTTTCTCTGTTTGGCTTTTCCCCCACGTTGGGGAACAAGGTCTCTCTTTGGGACTTGGGGCCCACTAATTAGGCTAAGCTGCTTAGCCTGAGAGCCTTGGGGATCCTCCTGTTTCTTCTCCCCAGCACTGGGACTACAAGCAAATGCATCCATGCCCAGCTTTTTATGAGGTACTGGGGATTGAACTCAGGACCCCAACTTAGTTATCCCCTCAGCCCAGAGGTGGTTTTAATGTAATGTTTGTTTGTCTCCTTTCCTTTCCTTTCCTTTCCTTTCCTTTCCTTTCCTTTCCTTTCCTTTCCTTTCCTTTCCTTTCCTTTCCTTTCCTTTCCTTTCCTTTCCTTTCCTTTCCTTTCTTTTTCCTTTCCTTTCCCTTTCCCTTCTCCCTTCTCCCTTTCCCTTCTCCCTTTCCCTTCTCCCTTTCCCTTCTCCCCTTTTCCCTTCTCCCCTTCTCCCTTCTCCCCTTCTCCCTTTCCCCTTCTCCCTTTTCCCCTTCTCCCTTTTCCCCTTCTCCCCTTCTCCCTTCTCCCCTTTCCCTTCTCCCCTTTCCCTTCTCCCCTTTCCCTTCTCCCCTTTCCCTTCTCCCCTTTCCCTTCTCCCCTTTCCCTTCTCCCCTTCCCTTCCCTTTCCCCTTCCCTTTCCCCTTCCCTTTCCCCTTCCCTTTCCCCTTCCCTTTTCCCTTCCCTTCCCTTCCCTTCCCTTTCCTTTCTTTTTCTTTTTTTTTTTTTTTTTTTTTTTTTGTTTTTTTTGTTTTTTTTTTTTTTGTTTTTCAGTGCTCTAAATTGAATTCTGGACTTCACACATGCTAGGCAAATACTCCAGCACTGAGCTACATTCCAGCCCTCAACTCTGCCTACAGACTCTATGTGATTCGATTCAAGCCTAAGCCTGTTCCCATGAGACGGTCACATGTTGGCCTCTTGAACTCACATCTCCCACAGGGGGTTATTGAGGATACTGAAGCCGAGGCACCAGGACCCACTTTCCACAAGCCACCTCCCCACATGGATAGCCAGGCTTTTTAACAAGGAGGAGGGGCCAGCAGTGACGTCACCAATGAGGACCACTTGGAGAGCAGTGAACTTCCGCTCTTCACTGTCTGTTCTTCTTCTCTGCTCTTGTGGACTCCCTGAGAGAGGCTGCAGAGATGCGCAGTGTTAATAGTACTGGCTGCTCTCACAGAGAACCAACTATCTAACTATCTAACTCCCTAGGACACTGCACATAAATGGTATATGGACATATATACAGACAAAACACTCATATACATACATACATACATACATACATACATTTTAAATTTAAATGAACTGGTCATCTCTTATAGCTAGGCAAGGCTTCCAGAAGTGGGATTAGATTATATTCAATTGAGCTATTGACCAAGGGGGTCCCATGGAAATCTCTACACAACCTATACAAAAGGTTGTTCTCTGCAAGTTGACATCAGGGCCCTATTACTGAGGGCAGCATCCACAGAACTCACTGAACATGAAGTCAACCTGGTGCCTACATGTACATCTCACCCCTAGGTTCTAGTGTCTTTAGTTTGGGAAGATTCTCTGTGGACTACTGAAAGAGAAATGTGGACACCCACCCAGCCCAGAAACCTTTGATCTATAATCTGTCCTGCCTGCAAAATATGCTAAGGCAATGGTGACACAGAACTTGTGAGAGTAGCCAATCAATGTCTGGCTTGAACTAAAACCCACACTACAAGAGAAGGAACCCACACCCAAGCAGTGGCTAACGAAGAACCAGAAACTAGACAGCCCAGAGACCTAGCATAAAACCAGTAAGTAATCTTTAAAAAATAATCAATAAAATGATCCCTAAAGATACTCAGTTATACTCATCGATCAGTGCCCTGTCCAGCTGTCCTCAGAGAGGTTTCCTCTGGTGGCAGATGGGAACAGATGCAGAGACCACAGCCAGACTATGGAGAGAGAGAGAGAGAGAGAGAGAGAGAGAGAGAGAGAGAGAGAGAGAGAGAGAGAGAGAGTCTAAACTGGAGGTTTTCATCAAATCCTTTCCCTCTGAGCTCAGAAAAACCCTTCAGAAGAAGAGATGGAAAGATTGTAAGAGCCAGAGGGGACTGAGGACACCATGAAGACACAGCTCTTTAAATTAACTAAGCAAGGCACTTAGGAACCCTCAGAGACTGAAGCAGCAAGCACAGGGCCTACAGAGATCTATGGTTCTTTGCATATATATTATAGCTATTAGCTTAGTATTTTTCTGGGACTCTTGACTGTGGGAACTTCTCTTACACTGTGTGAAGGTGTGTTCCTGTGTTTTCAATTGTTAAATCTGTACCAGCAGAGAGCTAAGTCTGGCAGGATGTTGGTACTGTTATTTCTATAGCACATTACTGGTTGTCTGTATGTAAATGCTTGTCCTTCCTCACTAGCCCAAAAGATGAAGGTCAGGTAGCCCTCAATGCCTACAGGCAACCTAAGATGTGAACGGGCTTTGTCTTGCCGCTGATTGGTTCAGACTGGAATATGGTTCCATATAATCGAGAGCTGGCAGCTGGATCTGGGGCAGGAAGTGTGGGGGCGGGACTTCAGGGCAGAGAGAAGAGTTGCAGGAGCTGTAAAGCGATGGAGCAGATTCAGGAGAAACAGAACGAAGACAGAATGGAGATGTAAGCAGGCACTGAGAACCACACAGGGAGGCAAGATGTCGGAAAAGCCAAGGCTAAGTTAGAGAGCTAGCTGAGAGACTGCCCAGCAGAAGGCCAACAGTTTTCAACGATGTAGAGGTCTCCATGTCTTCATTATAAACCACAAGTCAAATCCATGAAAGGGAGCAGGTGGCTCTCTGACTCTTGTGCCTGCTCTTGGGACTCTCTTCCTCCTGTTGGGTTGCCATGTCCAACTCAGAGATAGTTTTTCTTTTGTCTTATTATGTAATATGATGTCATATATATATATGTTATCTTTGGCAAATTTAAAAAAACCTAAAATCTTAATAAGCAGGTATCCTATTGTTCAAACTAGGCCATTTCACAATTGTACCAGGGACTTTTGAGAGGGGTGGGCCTGTGGGGGTCCTAACAGCTCGATGATCTGCAGGGGAACACAGTGAATGACCGCAATCCTGAGTCCTCCTGACACAGAGAGGCAGTGGGACAAATAATCAGCCGCAGGCGTGGCTCGTGACAGTTACCAGCTTCTCTTGCAGATTTCCTGACGTGGAAGTAGATGGCTTTTGAGTTCACCACATCCAACGTCCTTGTCTTACAGACAATAAATAAATAAATAAATAAATAAATAAAAAAAATAAGGCACAGAGAATGTGACTTTCCTGGTGTCACACTATGGAAGAAGGAAAGATCTAGAATCCCCCCCCCCCCATTACCCTGAGCTGCCTCCTTAAAACAGCTCCTCCTGGAAGATAGGGTCCCTGCCCCACTATTGAGCAGGAAGAGACTCCATCTGAACGTTCACCGGAGCTCACCTTGACACCATGCCAGCCGTATCCGTTGACGCAGAATGATAACATTGTCAGGAGAGAGGTAGACCACACACTGGTACAGCCCCACATCTTGCCTCTGCAGCCCAGTCACCGTGACCTTGACGACAGATTCGGTGGGATAATCCTCCAGCAAGTACTTCCCAGCCCTGGCCACGTTGAAGTCTGCCTTTCTGGTGTTTGTGAGCACCAGAGTCTCTGGAGAACCGTGGCTTCTGACCCGCTGCCAGGCCTTCAGGCTCAGTGAGTATAGCATGATGTTGTAAGGACAAGTCAGGGTCAGGTTCTCGCCCTCCAGAAAACACTTGTGTTCTTCCTCATCTCCAGCTTGGAGTCCTGGAATAGGAGATACGTGTTTCATGGAGCCAACTTGCCTTCTGCTCCAGCCACACATTGCTGGGACACTCATGACCCCAGCAAGCATGGCAGGGGAATCTAGGAGCGCTGTAACTATTCCAGAGCTCTTGATTGCTCTATGTGTGTCTATATCAGTTAAGTAAACCAGGCAAAATATCCAGAACAGGTGATTGGATCTAAGCTGTGTGTTTGCAGGGAAGACTCAGTCTGCATCTTGTAGAGTGGGAAATTTTTATATTGAATGATTACAAAAGAGCTTTACCAGATTGCATCACCATTTCTAATTCTAGAAACATGTGTGTATGTGCAGGCAGCCATCCACCATCTGCCTTCCTGCCTTTCTCTCTCTCTCTCTCTCTCTCTCTCTCTCTCTCTCACACTTTTCTGCCTCTGTGTCTCTCCATGTGCATCTCTCTGTGTGTCTCTTTCTTTCTTTCTTTCTTTCTTTCTTTCTTTCTTTCTTTCTTTCTTTCTTTCTTTCTTTCTTCCTTCCTTCCTTCCTTCCTTCCTTCCTTCTTTCCTTTCTTCCTTTCCCACCTCTCTGTCTGTCTCTGTTTATCTATTTCTGTCTCTGTGTATCTCTTTGTCTTTCTCTCTCCCCACTCTTTGTTTCTCCATCTCTCTCCTTCTCTCTCTCTCTCTCTCTCTCTCTCTCTCTCTCTCTCTCTCTCTCCCATCTATCTGCCTCTCTATCTTTCTCTTGTACCTCTCCCCTACCTCTCTCAGCTGTGTGTCTCTATGTGTCTCTGTCCCTCCCTCCCTCCCTCCCTTCCTCCCTCCCTCCCTCCCTCCCTCTTTCCTTCATTCCAAGATCTCACTTTGCAACCCAGGCTGATCTGAACTCAACATATAGCGTAGACTGCTTCAGATTCCCCACAATCCTGCCTCAGCCTCCCGACTGCTAGGATGACAGGCATGTCCCACTATTCCCAGTTCTCTATTGTTTTCTGTTGTATGTCTGGTGGCCCAGACATGGCCGTTCCTGCCTGGCACACAGAACTTTCTGTTTATTCCTTGTATCCTTAAGTAGAAACCCCCTTCAACCCCTGTCCATCTGTCTAAGGGGGGCATCCACCAGACAGTGCCAACTGCATTAATCTTTTTATCCTTCTTGGTCTGTCTTTCTTGCCATGGGTGGGTAGTAGGTTACACTACTACCACCATGACATATTTTATGATGTATTTACTGTGTGTGAAATACTGAACCATGAGATTTCCATCAACCTGTTGGTTAATTTGGAGGATATATTTCTTTACCTGCCCTTTATGTTGCTCCGTGGTTGATTGTTCCTTTAAGGGAGATTTGCCTCCCTGGTTTTACCTCTAGGTGAGAATCAACACATCGCAAGAGGGTTGCCTGGTTACCACCACATAACTTTCTCTACTTCAATATGTCCAAGAAGAACCTCCAACTTGTTTCACAGCCCACTCTCTGCTGCATCAGGAGGGATCACCAATGTCTCTGTCCATCTCTTTCTCAATACTGACCCATCTCTAACATATACCCTGGTCTCCACCCAGGCTGTCTTGAGGAACATAAGTACACTTTTAGCAGCTACCCCCCCCCCCCCGGCGAGCTTCATCCCTCTTGTTGACACCCTGTCCTCTAGCTTCCTCACCTGCCTCTCCTTACCCGAGACACAGAGCATCAGCCCCAGCCATAGCAGCAGCGGTGACATCCCCCAGGTCCCTGCCTCCTCTGTATGAAGCTCCTTCCTGGTGTGCTAACTGCCAATGGCCCCAAGGCAAGTGGCCAAATCACTTACAGTTGCTGGAGCATGCTTCCCCACATAGAAACTGACCGACTTCTGCTCTCACAGGTTCCGCTGTTTTGTCCCATTGAGAAACACCAAGGGAAATGTGACAAGAGGAAGCTGCCTTGGGAGACACAGGAGGGGGAAAAGGAGAGAACCCCATTTTTTGTGACACCCTCCTTCCTCCTTTGATGCCACAATCTGTTGAGAAACGCTCTGTGGCTGGCTGCCGTTCTCTGCCACACCTGAGGTCCCTACACTGTTCCACTCACTGCCTCTGGATACCAGAACATTGTCATATCCACGACCCCTCACACCGTCCTCCCCAAGCCAAGGAGGCTGAACATTCGGATTTGCTCACCTCCCAAAAGCAGGAGACAAGCAGATGTCATTATTAGACATCATTCACTTTGTTTTTCTGACACAGCATCTCTCATTGGCATGAGCCTCACCAAGAAGGCTAGGCTGCCTGTCTCTGACTCCCGAGGGCTGGATGATGTACGTACACCACACATCTGGTGTTTTGTATGTGGCTTCTGGGAATCAGGTCCTTGTGCTGCTGTGACAGGCACTTTACCAACAGAGGCCTCTCCTCAGCCTTTGACTCATCTTTCATCTCATTGTACCCATAGTTCTCAGTGAGACCTCATAGCTGGATCACTCAGGAAGCTAGGCATGCACAGTCACAGCTGGGTTCTACCCTCAGAGGCCCTGAATTCACAGGCCTGCAGAAGGACTGGGAATCTGCGTTTTAACAAGCGGCCTCGGTGATTCTGGCCTGAGAATCCAACTAGACCAGCTACCTCAGGACACGGACACTGCACGACACTAGAACACTCACCACAGTCACAGAATCTCAACTGCTTTTATTTTATTTATTTTTCAGTTTGGGATGGGATTTCACAACAAAGTCCAAACTGTCCTTGAATCCTCAGGCCCCTTGCCTTAGTCCCCCAAGTGCTGGGATCACAGACATGTGTCATTGTTCCAGTTTTACTCTGATGCCCTGGGAAGGCACCCTGACCCCACCCCCCAAATACAACAACAACAACAACAACAACAACAACAACAACAACACAGGTCACAGTCCCTTATTGTGGAGAAGTCGAGGCAGGAACTTAAGCACTAGTCACATCATATCCATAGTCAAGAGCAGAGGATAAACTGGACCCTTGGGGTCTGCCTGCTTCTGATCAACTAGGCTTCCTTATTTTTATACACAGTTGGGACCCAGTGTATGAAGTGGCACCAGCCATATACAGGGTGGATACTCCCACCTCAATTAACAGCGAAGGCAATACAGCACAGGCATGCCTGCAGGGGACAATTCATCAACTGAGGCTCTCCTCCAGGGTGGTTTCTGGACTACTGCAAATTGAATAACCTAAGAAATATGACAGTTATCATACAACGTGTGTGTGTGTGTTGTTATTGTTTTTTTGTTGTTGTTGTTGTATCTGAAACAAGGTCTCTCACTGACCACAAGAGGGTCTCTAACTAGTCACTAAGCCCCAGAGAACTGGCTGTCTTGGCTTTCCCAGTGCCGAGATTATAGGTATGGCCCGCCCTAAGCAGCTTTTTTACATTTTGCTCTAATGGCTTGAACTCTGGTCCCCAGGCTTTCTTGGGAAGCATTTTAGCCCCTGACTATAAACCCCTGCTTGATTCTTCAGTCAGGAAACAAACCTACTGAGATGAACAGCATCTGCACCAGCCCTCCAAAGACGTGTCCCAGAGCACCAACCCAAAGTGGATTCCACTGCGGCCTCTCCCAGCAGACTGGAGATTATGCAGCTGTGAATACCCTGTGCTCAGCGATGCCACCCCAGGGTGGAGTTACACAGAGAGCCACGTTCACAGTGAACCGTCCTTATGTGACAGAAGCACACCTTAAGACCTGGGATCTTCACAGGAGGTGGAAGGGAAAGTCTCCCTGACAGGAAAGTGCTTTCCTGATATAAGATACGTGGTTCAGCCACTCCTCGGCCTTCTGGGTGCGATCAAGTGAGCTGGATGCTTTGTGGTGATGCGGTTTGATCTTGGGAACCTTTCGATGAAGTTGATTCCAGCCACTGCTGAAGTAGAAGGAATGGATCTACCATCCTTTTCCCACCCAAAGAGGTGGAAACAAGCAAATGCCAGTGTGTCCTAGAGAAAGCACAGGAGCCACAGGGTACCCAGGCTGAGACTGAGAGGTGAAGGAAGGTGAGTGGGAGGTAGACTCACACAGGGGGCAGTCTGAGATAGGATCCTGCCCCCCCCCCCCCCGCCATGCTAGACCCTGTCTCAGTCCAGGCAAAAAGGCATTCAGCTAGCAGCAGAGTCTGGCTCCCCATCTCCCTGCCTCTGGAGCTCTTGAGTAAGGGAACTCTCTAGATTTCATTCCTGCCAGGAGGTGATGGCCTGCTACCCCTGTGGCCTTACTCTGATCACATACACTTTAACCCTCATGCACTGAGAAGTCAATAATAAAATGCACACAGCATGTTGATGCCATCCATGTACTGATTCAATGCTACGGATACTATCTCTTCCAGGTGTTTCCCAGGCAACAGCATCCAGCTTAACTTGATTTCTCTCTCCCAGTTGCATTATTGTCAAGGTAGGATCATGTCTTCTTGGTCCATGGTTGGGAGTGTTCAGAGGACTACAGATGAAGACAGAAATCTGAGTGTCTGACTCCCAGAAAGGAAGGCCCAGAGGTAGGAGGACAGGCTGCTTCATGAGCAAGGGCCCTGCTAAAATGACTAGAATTGTACCATCCAGGAGAAGGACAAGAGGTGGGGATATCAGTGGTGACCATGTAATCTTCTTGACTCCCACAACAAGAGACAGGGGGAAGCTCTGGAGTTTCTCTTTATTTCAGGCCAACCCAACTATTTAGGGGGAATGGCCAGAGTGTTCTGGGAATGGTTTCCCCTTTTCTAAGGGTGCAGAGCACATCCCCAAGATGATGGATAAAATGAGGAGAGTGGACAGGGTCAGCTGAGGATATCCTGAGCCTTAGACGTCACCGGTGATTACAGGTTCAATTCATGTCATAGCTCCTCCTCAGCCCCACCACCTCAGCTCCTCCTGTGAAATAGACACCGCTGAAGGTCACTATTGTATAGCTTCAAGTTCTGTCATCCAAATGTCCTCTTTGTGACAATGAATAAGATGATGAAAACCAGGCTCTTGCTGAGAAGTCCACAGATGACTGAAATAGTAACACTGGATGTGGAGACACTGTGGAGAAAGGGGGTTGAAGGTTGGTGCAATGGACATCCAAACCATGGAGTAGAAAATTCTTCCCACACAATTTCAACCTAGGTCCTTCCTGCAGCTTCCCCACAGCCTCTGGCCCTGTGCCATTCAGAGGGTCACTTCCTAGAATAACCAATTAGACAGTGGAGAGTATAGAGCTCAGGTCTAGGAGATGCATAAAGGAGGAAGGGCTAACGCTGCATCTTGGCCTTCTCTGTGGACTGAGTGAGGCTCACCTATAGGGTATGTCACCTCTGTGGTCAGCATTCTGACCCTCTTCTGGGGAGAGTCACTGAACCTTTAGCTTCATTTCTCCATCCAGAAACCATGAAGACCCCAACCTCACTGACAAGCCCTCTTTGGATTTGTCATAAGTTTAGCAAAATGTTTCTCCAAGATCCAGGTTGAGAGCAACAGATGTAAGAAAGAGACACACAGAGGAGAGAGAGCCCTGCCTGACCCTGGGCAGATAGGGAAGTAGAAGAAGATGCACAGACTCTGCATGATGGGACACAGAGACAAAAGCAGCACACGACAATGAATCAGACAAAAGCAGCATGGAGTACTAATGACATATAATTGTGTGTGTGTCGGGGGGGGGGTGTCTCTGCAAACCATGGGCAGCAGAATTTCCAACTGCATGAGGAAAGAAGGAAGTCTGGATCTACCAAATTCAGTAACTGGTGTTAGTTGAAACTTCTAGGGTCTGACCCTGAGCAGTTTATTTTAGGGATACTTAACTATAGCACAATTTAGGGAAAAGAGTTCTCTGATTGTAATTAACTCAATCCTATGTCTACAACAAAGCTTAAATAACATTATGACATTGAAACTCTTTTCAAAGTACAATGACATCTTCCATGAAGATGGGTTCTATTGACTGAGAAACAATGCTCAAGATAAGGATCTCAGGAGAAAGTCAGAGATTAAAAATAAAAGTCAGGGTGGAGGGAGGGGACAGCCAGTCAGGTGTGATGTAACCACATAGATTGTGAGGGCAGAGGTCATCATTCCCAGATTTTTGGCAGAAAATAGGCTTTTCATCTCTTCCTTTGAAGAGACAACATTGCATGCTTAACAATACTGCTTCCCCTAGTGCTTATATGTAAGTACAAGGCCCTCATACCCTCTACATATAAGAATTTAATGGCGAACAAAGCCAGACATGGCTTATGCCAATAATTCCAGTATTGGGTTGGCCAAGGCCAGAAGATCACAAATCTGCAGCCAGCATGGACCACAGAATGAGACTGCGTCTAAGTAAATAAGTAGAATGGAATGGCTTAGTCAATGACCTGCTTATTAACTACAGCAAAGATGGCTTAGTGAATAAGTATAGTGCAGTTATACAGAGCAGTGTAAAGTTCTGTTGGTCTGCGTCCAGACTGCAATTCTGCTCCAACCATGGCTAGTGAGTGATTAGATGTATAGAAATGTAGACATGTAGATGTGCAGAAACAGAGATTAGATAGACACAGATATAGATTAGATAGATGCATAGATATATGGTGTATATAGTGTAGGTGGCGGGTTCTGATGCTTTGATCAGGAATCTGCTCGTGAACACTGAAGGTCCTGTTCACCAACTGGTTCTTGATCAATCAATAAAGATGCCAAAAGCCAATGGCTGGCAGAAGAAGCAGGACTTCTTGGTTCCCTCAGGCAGGCTAGGAGATGCTGAAAGAGGAAAGGGAATTCACCATGTTTCAGGGGGAGAGAGAGCCATCTGCCATGTGAGATCTGGAATGGAGTGGCCATTGGCCACTGTCCCTAATTGGGCCTGGGGTAGCAAACAGGAGATTAGAAATGCAACTAAGATGAGGGCAGATTTAGGGGGCTTAGCAAGGAGAATGTAACCAGGCAACTAAGTTGAGGACAGATTTAGAGTGTTGAGCTAGGAGTGAAGGGTGAGGCAAGCTAGCCACGGGAGGCTTAGAAGAACCCAGACACTCAGCCATAAGGTAGGTTAAAAATAAGCATGTGTGTGTGTGTGTCTGTGTGTGTGTGTGTGTATAAACTACATGCTCTAATATGGGTATGTAGATATAGAGATGATTGATAGATGATAGATAGATAGATAGATAGATAGATAGATAGATAGATAGATAGATAGATAGAGTGGAGGTATCATGGGAAATTGCTAGGAAGTAGAATTGATCTCAAGTAAAGAATAAATAGAAACAACAATCTTGAAAGCAGTACATGTAGTCATGCAAATGGTGATGAATTGGGGTAACATCCCCCTGTGTGCTGACACCCACTCCAGCTTCCTTAACTATCTCCTATCAGGGTGACAACATCCCCAAGGCCACTTGGCAAGTTCAGCAGCTGACAGTGCTAGAGGGGCACCAAGTACAGGGAGGCGGCTGCTGTCTCTCATCTTGTGGTTACCACAGTACCTTCCCTCGTCCCAACCTCAGCCCCCAGAGTAACCTGCTGCTAGAAAGGCCCTGCTTCTGACCTTTGCTAACTGCACTGCATCCGAAGTCTAACCTGGCAATGTTGTGTTGTGTTCCTGGAGCTCTGAGCTATTGTCACGTACTGGGCTCCAGGGCACTTCCCCTCATAGCAGCTCTTCACCTATCTCTTTCCTAGGCTTTGCCCAGACTGTGGGGCCATGAGGTGGTGGGACTCCATGTACCCATGGATTGCTTAGGGCCTCCATCACCCAATGATAGGTGCAAGAATAGATATACCCCAGGCCTGCTGCCTCTAATAGAAGCAAGTTCAGGTGTTACCCAGGCTCCCTTGCAGGACGCAGACTATGGCACACCCACCACACATCCTCATCCCCACATCCTTTCAACACAAGGATGAAGAAATGAAGGGTGTCCAAACCAAGAGCCAAGAAAACATACCTGTCAGCATCTGTCCCATTTATGATAGTGACTCCAAGACCAGGAGAGGAAACAACCGCAGTGGGCTTGGGTAGGGATCGGGTTGTAGTTGTGTCACTGGGTGAGTATTTTGTGGTAATAAGGATGGGACGCTCTGTCAGCCTTGTAATAGGAATGATGACAGGAGTGAACACATCTGAAGAACCTGCAAGAAGACACAGGAGGTGGATAGATAAATGGGTGGAGAGATAATGGATGGGTGGGCAGATGGGTTGGTGGGTGGATGCATAGATGGAGAGATAGATGATGGACTGATGGACAGATGGACAGATGAGTAGGTGAAGAAAGATGGAGCTGAGGAGGGAAATAAACATGGCCATCCAAGAAGCAAGTTTTTCTTTTTCTAAAATCCAAAGAAATAGTGTAAAGTCATCCTGAGCCTGAGGCAGTAAAAAAGGAATGGAAGGAGAAAAGGAGGAAGGGTGGGAGGAGGCATGAGGAGAGACTTCTTGGGCTGTCTGAGTTGTGAGCATTCTCTTGCCTGCTGCAGCTCATTCTCCACCCGCCCCATCCTCTCCCTGACACCATTCCCACTACCTCGGTAAGTCACATCACCCTCAAGCTGTCCTTTACTGGATATTGTGATTGAGATCCATCTTGGGTTTGGCACAGTCTCTCCTTGTTCTCAGGAGGCCTGTTCCTTCCCTCTCTGCCGTCCCTGACACATCCACTGTTACTCACTGGGGATGTAGAACCCAGCAAGGCACCGCACCGACTCTTCCTTAGAAAATTCAGAAATTCACAGTGGGGACTTGTAAGTGCATGATCCCTACAGAAATGATCCTAGAAACTTGTTCCTGGTAAGCAAGTGTCACTTCAGGTCTACTGAGGCAGGGTCTGCACTTGAAATAAGGTCTTCATGTGGTTCATGCCTACAGCAAGACCTAACATACATAGTTTCGAAGCCCATGGGAGGGGCACCGATGACATCTTGGGAGGAGGATAGTAGATTGCTAGAGGCTTCCTCAGAAGAGAACATAACAACCATGATTACAGTACCTACAGACAACCCACAAGCCAGCAGGGTTGCAGTGTTCACATCCCAGTCAATTCAAGGACATGCACACATAACCCAGTTATATGGGCCACAGATACATGAGACCAATAGACACCCTGCTGATGTCAGCCTCAGGCCAGACGGAACCTGAGACCCAGGCTTTATGTGCAGGTTGCATATGCAACTTCTTTCAGACAGCGTCCATCTGCCTTCCAGGCATATCGCCAGCCTGTCCAGGGGTACGAGATGTGCCTATGATACTACAACCACCACTGTCACCACCACTAAGACCTCCTTTGCAGCTTAGTTGGCACACAGCACTAAGCCTGCTTACCTATCCTGTGGACATCAGCCACCAACCACCAAGACCATGGGAGAGTAAAATGTCTGCTGAGATTAGTTAACACTAATCTAGCACAGAGAATTAGAAACAGCCTTGTCTAGGATATGGACAGAGTGACTACAGTTACCCCCCAGGTAACGGGAGCAACCTCCTGCAGCCAGTCACCCTACCCCCCATCCCATTCTGCTAGGAGTTAGACTGATCCTGGACTTTCTTAGAGACCTTGATGAAAAGACTCAGGGAATACAAGTTCTGTGTTCTTGCCCAGGAACAAACTTGGAAAGGTTTGCTCTGAGGCTAGGGCCAGAGCCTTGAAGGACTTAAGGTTATCAGCTCCTGGCAACCTGTGAATCCCCACTGAAAAGACTGTGGAATTTGACAGTCCCATGGCTGATGAGTGCTTGGTCAAGGGTACACTTGAGACTTCCTGTGTTCCCCTCATGCAATATTGTTTGATCCTGTTGTCTTTGCCCTGTTGTATGATAGCTTTCTGCATGATGTCTCAGGTTTCCCCTGCAAACCACATAGATACTGTACTGTTTGTTGTTTGTTTGTTTGAGACAAGATCTCACTATGTAGTTCTGGCTATCTTAGAACTCACTCATATAGACCAGGCTGGTCTTGAACTCATAGAGAGCCACCTGTCTCTATCTTCGCCAGTGTTGGGAATAATGGTGAGGGCTCCCATGCCCAACTGATACTGTACTTCTTAATCAACTTGTTTGGCATAAGATATAGCTTGTGCAAGGCCTCCTGAGGTCAACTTTCCAGTCATTCATATATAATTATTTATAACATATAATATATATTATTATTTCTGATCCCCTGGTTCTCTCTTTGAGATCATCCTCCCACCAGCCATTTCTCTTCACAGCTGGCTAATTATGATCTGAGAAGTTTTTCTCAGCAGGATACCTACGGGCAGTCAAGCTGTTATGGATGGCCAAGTAGCCATCCATGGTCAACAAAGCAGCTATGAGCCTTAGTCTCTCTCTTGTTATCCCACTCAGACTAGATCCTACAGCCACCGAGTCAATATAACCAAAAAAGCAACATCTATGGTTGGCAAAGTTCATTTCCAGAAAAACCACCTCAGTAGCATGGGTGTTTATGGGCAGGAGTCTAGAGGGTGTCCTGGATCAGGAGAGAGTTGGAGCATGAGTGATCAGGAAAGTGTGGGGATTTAATCCTACAGGCATGAGTAGAGGAAGGCAGGGAGGAGAATGGTGGAACAAGCCCTGGAGAGTGAGATGGCTTCATTAAGCCTGGTGGATCTGTGGATGAAGGGGCCAACCTTGATTTATTATAGATTTCCCTATGAATCCTAATGAAGGCTCTGCCTGCCAACAATGCAGTCTATGTCCACAGATTAAATGACAGTGGGATTCAAGAGAATCTAGCTGATTTCTTTAAGCATTGTGAGGTTGTTAGGATGAGAAAGAGAACTTGGCATCCCATTACGCACATCTACCTGGATATGGAAACAAGAAAATCTGAAAGGGACCCACGGTCTCCTAGGGAGATCTGCCAAACTGCCAAGGTTGCCATGGAGAGGCTTGATGGACACTTTCCAGACAAACAAACTTAAAAGTCTCTCTGGCTCGAAAGAAGCCTTCAATGAACAGCACGTAGGGTAGTGTGCTGCCACACTGATCTGCAGAAATTCTGGAGGATCCATAGGTCGCATAGGAGGTCATGGGGGAAACAGAGGAAGATTCCCTCTAGAAGGACTCTGAGGTTCCAGAAAGAAGCCCCTCTGGAAGAGGGACTGTCCAGCATTGAGCAAGAGACTGGCAATGTCCCAACCCCAGCGTTGAAACTAGAACCTTGCCTGTAGAATAGAATGCAACCAGTGTGAGTCTAAGTACATCCTCTTTGGCCCTTCCCACCTCTGAATGGTGACTGTGAGGGAGATGGCATCAGCAGCACATAGGGAGGGAAAGGTGGCCTTAAAAGCTCTGGCAGTCTTTGAGGAGCATCCAGAGATTGCCTGTTAGGTGGCCGTGGCCTGAACTGACGTGACTCATGAAAAGGAAAAGAAAATGGCACCATGGGTTCTCCTGGACCTTAGAAGGAACAGATTTTATTTTTTTGAATCAGAAAATGTCCTAAATGTATAGTTCTGTATTTATAAATTGGCTACAACCTTGTTCTGCAGAAACATTAAAGCAAGCTACATGGTTAGTTAAAGGAGAAAGGTTTCCTAAGGACATGACTTCTGATTATCGGTCTCAGAAACAGAACTAAATCATATCCCAAGTCTACTGCCCACCTTTTCCAAAGGGGAATCGACGCACAGGAACCCCTAATTATTATCGGACCTGGTGCCTGCCAAGAGCCTTGAATGGCAGACAAGAGGAGCTCAGAAGAAAACCTGGCTCCCAGGAATCAGAAAAACCGCCCCACACAGCAGGACTATCTTGTCCCTGCCAAAGATATAATGACACAAAGGCTTTTTAATGTTTTCGAGCTTCGGCCTGCTAGCCAGGGCAGTCTCCTAGCCATGCTACACTTATCCTGGCGCTTACATCTGGCCATGTGTCCAGCTCTGCCTCTCTACTCCGCCCTGGTCAGACCATTTACCCCTATCCCTGGAGAATCTTCTGCACCTCATTTCTTCTCCCATCATCCCTCTCTCCAGAAGTTCCACCCTATACTTCCTGTCTAGCTAGTGACTGTCAGATCTTTATTACAACCTATTGGATACAATTCTAGACTCCCTTAGACAGGTGAGGAAGGGCTGGATATTTATGAAATAGAAAAGCCTTGCAATGGACCATAGAAATGCCAATACGAGAATTCTGCCAATATTCAGCAGCGCTGTCCAGAATTAACAATTGATTATACAGAGACACACCTTCACACAGTGTACCCCAATAGCTCCATTCATGTCTGGCCCTCTCTGCCCTCTCCTCACCCACTTCCTGGTCACTCACCCTTGGTCACCACCAGGCGGACAGGATGGAAGAGCACAACAGGGTCATTCGGAGGATGGTAAATCACACAACGATACAATCCAGAGTCTGTCACTTGAAGGTCAGTCATTTGAACTTGTAGCATGGCCTCACTAGGGTCATGTTTCAGGGTGAACTTCCCCATGTGGACTTCACTGGGTCTTGTAAAGGGCCTCTGTGTGACCACCAGGGTCAAGGGTTCCTTCCCGTCTGGTAGTCTCTGCCAAGCCTTCTGGCTGTTGGCATACTTCATGATGTTGAAGGGACACTTCACTGTCAAAGTCTGGCCCTCCACTAGGTCATACCTTTCTTCCTCTAGAACAATGGCAGCTTTGACTTCTATAAACAGAAAAGGAGAATCAGGCTCTGTAGGGAATGACGTCTGTCCAAACTCTCAACTGGGAAGGACTTGTTTGGTGTTTGTTTTAGTACAAGAGTCAATGATTTGTGGTCTGTGGAAACTGAACTTGATAAATAACGCTTTTGTGAGTACATGCTATTGTGTGTGTGCATGTGCGCAAGCCTGTCCTGCCCAGAGGCCCACCTCAGGTATCGCTCATACCTCAGAATACTGTCATTTAGCTGTCTCATTTTTTCCTAAGGTCTCTCACGTTTTACATGGAACTGGACGACTCAGCTGGGCTGTCTGTTCAGTGAGTCTCAGGAATCCAGTTCTTTCTGATGCCCTAGTGCCGGGATTAGTGATGGGTCTGGCTTTTTTACGTGGCTTCTGCAGATCTAACTCCGGTCCTCATGCTTGTGTGGCAGCACTTCACTAACTATGTTGTTTATTTCTCTAGCTCTACATGATCCTAGGGAGATGAAACTGCCTGACTGGAGACCAGTGCATAATGGGAGAGAAATCCTGCGGGAAGGCACTTTCCAAGGTAAAGACTGGATACAAAGACATTCTCTGAGCACAGGAAGTTTGGGGGCGGGAGGGGGGTGGGGGGGCTCCATCTAAGTCAGGACGAAGAGACACCAAGGAAGCATCAAGAAAAAGAAGTAATTTAAGGCTTCCTGGGCACGATGGATGGGAATTCTGCCTGTCTGGCATCATTTCCTCCCTTCTTTGAGTAACAAAGTGCTTGGTCCTTTCTTAGGGTAGCCATCCTTATATGGCTCAGCTGAGGAGCCTGCCCATATTCCCAAGGACACACCCATGAGGAGGCTTAAACAACCCTAAAACCCTGGCCACACAGATTGGTTTAAGAATGGCGTGAGACTAGGATGAGCCACCTGTTCTCTGGCTATTCAAAAGCTTATGTGGAGGTTGAAGGTCCTCAGGGTGTGAAATTCCAGTGCTATAGGAATCAGCTGCCTGAGAGTAAGCCAGACAGGCAGAGGGAAACTGGAGGCTGGGGTACAGGGAGACTGACAATTGACTTGTGGTCCTAGCTGTGTTTTTAAGCCAGCACAGCTGGATTCCCTGGTACATAAGGCAATAAATCCCTCTTATTTTTGACAGAAAGCAGCCACGTTTTATTACTGGGTGTAAGATGTCCCCTACTGGGTGTCAGGGTCCCCCCCCCACTGGGTGTTAGGTATCCCTCACTGGAGGTCAGGTGTTGGAAAACAGTTTCAGTTCTTGTAAACAGGAACATGAGTGCCTGGATGTCATTCTCCAACAAAGGCACTGACAGAATGAATGCCAGAGCAGTGAGTTGGCCTTTCAATTCCCCAGACTTCTACTGCTGCTCTTACTATAACTGCCACACAAGCACACACACACACACACACACACACACACACACACACACACACACACACATAAACGCAGGCACTTGCACACAGTCACATATGCACATAAGCACATACATACACATATACATGCAGACACATGCATGAACACACATGCACATACATGCACATATGCACATGCATACATTCATCTTTGTAAGTAAGCACATGTACTCACAGACATGTGCATGAACATACATACACACTCGCAATGCACACACTCACACATCACTCAAGCACATGTACACACACACGTACACACACACACACACACACACACACATGCACAAACTCATGCAGCCATGAACCACCCACACAGACCAAGACTTACAACTTTAGTAGAGCCCTTGCCTGCCCATGTGGGATGTCAGGTTCCAGAAGGCTTGCTCTGTCCTCATCTGGCCTTGGTAAGATTCCCCTCAAGCATCCATGGGGGATTCTATAGGTGAGCCTGGCTCAAAGGCCAATTAGATCTCTAAGGAAACCTTGTCAATGGGGCATCCTTGCACTCTCCCACCCACACAGTGATGGTGCACACCAGTAATCTCAGAGCTCAGGAGACTGACGTAGGCACATCAGGAAAAAGTTCAAGAAAATCCTCAGCTACATAATAAATGTGAGGTCAGCCTGGGCTATGTGAGGTCCTGTCTCAGAAAAATATAAAAAAAGTTTTGAAAGAAGCAGAGGGTGGCAGAATGTCCCCATATTCGCAGACAGGCCAGCAGAGGCTCAGGGGTTTGTTGACTCCACTTTGATTATTTCATCACAGGGTGTCTGAAGCACCCTTTGTGACAGACATGAGCTCCACCTTTGGGTTGTCATTACAGAAGCTCTGACTCACTGGAATGTTACAGATGAAGACACAGCAGTTCGTATGAGAGCTCCAGCATTCGCTGAAGAGCTGGGATCACGACCTCCATGAGGAAGTTCTGTTCAAACCTTTGACGTCTAACCTAGCAGATTAGAAGCTTTGCTGGCCCAAGGCAACCCCAGGAAATATCCTTTAAATGAATTACATCTGTGGGATCTAATGGACTGTCCACATCTAAAGCATCATGGGGGAACAGAAGAAAAAAAAACATTTCAGCATGAAATAATATTATTCAGATGGCTGGACATAATGACCCACACGCCTTTGATTCAGCACTAGGGAGACAGAGGCAGAAGGATCACTAGGTGAGTTTGAGGCTAACCTGGTCTACACAGACAGTTCCAGAACAGCCAGGGATATATATAGAGACTCTCTCAAAAATACATGGATTAGTTGGATCTTCTGACCTAGTAGTGCCCATCTGTAATCCAAATACCTAAGAAGCTGAGGCAGGAGGATCACCAGTTCAAAGACAACTTGGTTATAAAGTGAGACCCTGTCCTACTCTGTCATTGTTCCCATCCATGGATCTGTATGTCTCTAACATCAAAATGAACAGAGTCTGGGGAGCAGCTGCCTGGCAGATGGGAGGTCCTGGGTTCCACCCCCAGGACTGGAAAAAAAAAAGCAGTTAAGAGGATTTGCTTCTCTTGCAAAGGACAAAGTTTTGGTTCTTAACACCTACGTGGCAGCACACAACCATTGGTAACTCCAGTTCTATGGGAATCTGATGCCACCTTCTGGCTTCCTCAGGTACCAGACATGTATGTGAGACATATACATGTATGCATGCAAACACGTGTGCATATAAAATAAAAATTATTTTTAAAAGAATACAGCCATAAAAAATAAAATAAATTAAAAAAAAAAAAACCAAGCATAGAGCGCCTGCCTCCCTAAGTCACCCTCCTTATAGCTCAGCTCATCGGTCTCAGGGTCTGAGTTTCTGAGCGCAGGTGAAGCCTGGCCTATTTGACAGCCATATGCTTTGGAACAGTGGTTTTCAACCTTCCTAATATTGCCACCCTTTAATACCACTCATTAAATTGTGCTGACCCTCAACAATAAAATTATATAGTTGCTACTTTATAACTGTAATTTTGCTACCGTTTTGAATCGTAATGTAAATTTCTATTTCCCAGTGGTGGTCTTAGGAGATGCTTGTGAAAGGTCATGCGACCTCCATCCTAGGAGTCGAGACGCACAGGTTGGGGGCCACTGCTTTAGAGCTTCAGGGGGTTAGAGAGACCCCTCTGTTGGCAAAGCACTTGCTGCCGAGGCGTGAGGAACTGAGTGTGATCTCTAGCGTGCGTGTAGAAAGTCTAGTGCAGCTGCACACACTTCTGCTCCAACAGCAGAAAGGGAGAGACAAGTGGGTCCTTGAGGTATACTGGCCTAACAAATAAGTTAACCCAGGCTCAGTGAAAAACTCAAGAGCAAGGTAGATCCAATGCGCACTTTTAATATCTGTAGGTAATCAGGATGCAGAAGCAGAGAAGCTGGGCTAGATAGAGGTCCAGCCTGGACTACATAGCAAGTTCCAGCCATACAGGCTACATACTGAAACCCTGTATCAAAACAAAAACAAAAACAAAGAAAAGAAAAGAAAACAAAACAAAACCAAAAGAGCAGGGCAGTAGTGGTTCACACCTTTAGTCCCAGCACTCGGGAGGCAGAGGCAGGCAGATCCCTAAGTTCAAGGCCAGCCTAGTCTACAGAGTGAATTCCAGGACAGCCCTGGCTACACGAGAAACCCTGTCTCAAGGGGGAAAAAAATAAGGAACACACACACACACACACACACACACACACACACACACACACACGGCTTCTAATTTCGAGTCCAGAGAGACCACCTGCTCCCATCTCCCGCTTGCCTTACCTGAGACAAAGAACACGCACAGCAGTCCCCAGAGCCCAGCCTTCCTCATCCTTCAAGCTCAGCTCCAACGACTGCCTCTGTGGGCTGCTGGGACAGCTAGAAGACACCCTTGTACCCAGACTCTCTGGAAAGTTTCACAACAGGATGTGAGGCCATTCCTGGGAGGTAAGGTACTGTCACTGGCCACCCTGCGGGCTGACATCAGTAAGGAAGTTCAGGGGACTGTGCTCAAACCTCAGTTAAAGCTCTTGGGACCTCAGTTTCCTCTTCTCTGAAAATTATTTTCTTTTGTATTGTAATAATTTTGTGGGAGGGGGGATGGGTAGAATCCGCACCCCACCCTACCCCAGCCCATTTAGCTCCTGAGTAATTGAGACAGAGGCCTGTTGGATCTTTCCAACAAGCTTTAAAGCACTAGAACTGGGCAGATATTCACATTTTTTAACCCTCTATGCTATTTCGCTATTTCCCAGCCAAAGTTCCTTGCCATTCGGTCCTGCCTGGGCTGCTTCTGCTGTAACTGTCTGTCTTCAGGGCAAGCTTTTCTTGGCCACTTGCTCATGATGCATCCTGCCTCAGGCTGATGACCCCTCTCTCTTCTTTCTCCCTGTGGTCCCTACCTGTACAGGCTAGTTTTGTGTCAACTTGACACAGCTGGAGTTATCACAGAAAAAGGAGCTTCAGTTGAGGAAATGCCTCCATGAGATCCAACTGTAAGGCATTTTCTCAATTAGTGATCAAGGTGGAAAGGCCCCTTGTAGGTGGGACCATCTCTGGGCTGGTAATCTTGGTTCTTAAGAGAGCAGGCTGAGCAAGCCAGGGGAAGCAAGCCAGTAAGGAACTTCCCTCCATGGCCTCTGCATCAGCTCCTGTTTCCTGACCTGCTTAATTTCCAGTCCTGACTTCCTTGGTGATGAACAGCAGTATGGAAGTGTAAGCCAAATAAACCCTTTCCTCCCCAACTTGCTTTTTGGCCATGATGTTTGTGCAGGAATAGAAACCCTGACTCAGACACTACCTCAGACACATTCCCTTCCCCCACACACATTCCATCTCCCCACACACACTCCATCCCCGCCACACACACTACATTTGCCCACATACACACTACATTCCCCCCCACATACTTCATCCACACACACACACTTTATTCCCCCACCCACACACACTTACTTCTTCCCCACACACACATAGACACACACTCCATTCCCTGAAGGATGCACACACAGATACCACACACACGCACTACTTTCCCTTCCCTGCCCATACAACCTAATGCCCATGTCTGGACACACTCCATCACACATCCTGCCTTCCTATCTCCTCTGCCCCGTCATAGGCTCCAGCTTTTTATTAACCAACCATAGGTGATTGCGGAGTGTTCTTTACAGTACATCGGACGATACAAAGCCCACGTCCGGACTGTAACCTGATCTTGGAGTACAGAACTCAGCATCTGAACACACAGAGCGTGAGACCAATCCTAACACTTTCTGTCCTGTTTTTTGACGGGTTGATTGGTTGGTTTTTTGTTTCGGTTGTTTGTTCGTTTTTTTTTGCACAGAGACTCACTATGTAGCTCTGGCAGTTCTAGAAGTCACTCTGTAGACCGAGTTACCATAGAAATCACAGAGATACGCCTGCCTCTGTTTTCCTAGTGCTGGGTTTAAAGGCATCACTGAAGCAACTACCCTTTTCAATCACACAAACTATAGTTTTGTTAGTTTTTATTCAAAGAAGGTTTTGCCTTGTAGCCCAGGTTTCCCATGCTCTGTACTGAGGTGACAGGGACATGCAATATGCTTGCTCTCAACCTCAGAAACTTTTAGTGGCTAACTGTAATCAGCTCCTGCACTGCTCCAGCATCCATCTCAAACACAAGGCCAGCTTTCTCACTTCAGAAACAGGAATTCGTCACCTCTGATGCGGTTTCCAGCACTTCATGACATGTCAGTTCCTCAATGTGCTGAATTTAATTTCCTCTTGTGGTCATCCTTGTCGCCCTTGTTGGAACAACTAGACATGACCTGCTGGGCTGGCTCGACTGATAGCCTTCCAGTTCATTCATGGACAGCAGAGCCCCTGTGATTCTCCTCCGGGGACAGCGTGGGCACCCTACCCACTGCATAGCATGACTGCAGACTCACTTTCAGGATGCCAGTCGTAGCCATCAACACACGGTCATCCCTGCATGGCAGTCATACACAGTATCTATGGCACTTGCTAGAGCAATCACCCCTTTGTAACTAAGTTCATTGATCTGTCATTCCTGGTCAAATCCGTATCTCTTTTCATCACCATCACCATCACCACCATCACCACCACCACCACCACCACCATCATCACCTTTGCCATCACCTCAGAGTCTCAGAGTGATGGTGATGATGGTGATGACGATGATGGTGGTGATGGTGAAGGATGGTGATGGAGATGATGGTGATGAAGATGATGATGGCGATGATGACTGTGATGTTGGTGATGGTAGCATCTTGGTGGTAGAGCATCTTGGTGGTAGAGCGCTTGTCTGGCTTGCACAAAGCTCTGCATTCCATTCCCAGCCCTGAAATAAACAAAGCAATCATATTGGTGGATGCTGACCCTGACCCTTCAAAAGCAGATGAAGACACCCTACATTTCAAAGGGAAATAACTGACTGGCAGGGTAGGGGTGGGGTGGGGTGTACAACAGACAGAGAAGTCAGTGCCTGGCTTTCAAATAACAATAAAGATCAAAATGTCAAGATCAAAATGTAACAGAAGACTCCTGCATACTGCAAGGCCAGCTGGCTGGCCACGTGACTGGGGGGGGGGGAGACTTTATTCACTGAGAGATGCAGCCCATTCTTCACCTAAGAAGAGGAATTGTGGAGTTAGAGCTGGCTAGTGGTGAAAATCACGGGCTGCTCTTCCAGAGGACCTGGGTTCCATTCCCAGAGCCATGTCTAAAGGCTCACAACTTACAACCCTATTGTATGGGAAACAATATCTCTGGTCTCTGCAAGCTGTGGCCAACTTGTGGAGGTCGGCTCTGTCCTTCTACCATGCAGATCCCAGGGACTGGACTCAAGTCCTCAGATTCAGTGGCAATGACCTTAACCTGATGAAACATATTTCCTATACTCTTGGTTCAGTTGGAGATTCAAGCTGGGCCCGGTGACACGAATCTTTAATCCCAACGCCTGAAAGACAGAGATTGGGTAGGTCACTATAAGTTTGAGGCCAGCCTCAAACTTGGCAAGTTCCAGGAAAGCCAGGGCTCGAAGTGAACCCCTAAGCCCAGTGGAAGCTGGTGTTGGTCATCTCAGCGCTAAGGAAGGAAGGGAAGCAGGATCAAGGTCACCTTGTCCACATAGGGATTTCCAGTCCTGCCTCAAAATCAAGCTGTTCGTTCCTCTGTCCTTCTGCTGAGCTCTCAGTACCCAGTGTCATGGCCTCCGCTGGGGCAGTGGGCAGACTGCAGGCCAAAAATATTCTGCTGTCATCTGAAAGCTGCCTGGATCCAAGCAGAAGCTTATCGTCATGTCCCATATTGCTGCCCTCACTGAGTCCTCCATCCTTTGTCCACATGAAGGAAGAGAATTCCTTCTTACCATTGGTTTACATCATCATGGATGCATTAAGGACATCCCCACTGCCCACAGGGACCTGAACACTGGCGAATGAAATTCCAGGCAATGGGAGAGCTCACAGGCACACCCAGTTTACTTTGACACCAAGTTTACTGTGACACCCAATTTACTGTGACAGAAACCCAGTTTACTGTGACACCCAGTTTACAGTAACAGACACCCAGTTTACTGTGACGACCAGTTTTCGGTGACACCCAGTTTAATGTGACATACACCCAGTATATTGTGACACCGAGTTTACTGTGACAACTCCCAGTTTACAGTGATGACACACAGATTACTGTGACACCCAGTTTACTGTGATGACACCCAGTTTACTGTGACACCCAGTTTACTAGATAAAACCCAGTTTACTGTGACACCCAGGTGTTTACTGTAACACCCAGTTTACTGTGACACCCAGTTGTTTACTGTGACACCCGGTTTTTGTGACACCCATTTTACTGTGACACACACCTAGTTTTCTGTGTAACCCAGTTTACTGTGACACCAGCCAGTTTACTGTGACACCCAGTTTACTGTGACACCCAGTTTTCTGTGACACCCAGTTTAATGTGATAAACAGTTTATTGTGATGCACAACCAGTTTATTGTGACACCGTTTTCTGTGACACCCAGTTTACTGTGACACCCAGTTTACTGTAACACCCAGTTTACTGTGACACACACCCAGTTTACTGTGATGACACCACACCAAGTTTACTGTGCCACCCAGTTGTTTACTGTGATGCCCAGTTTTCTTTTCTTTTCTTTTTTTTTTTTTTCACGGTCTGGGGATGGTTTTATTTTATTTTATTTTATTTTTCCATTTTTTATTAGGTATTTAGCTCATTTACATTTCCAATGCTATACCAAAAGTCCCCCATACCCACCCACGCCACTCCCCTAACCACCCACTCCCCCTTTTTGGCCCTGGCGTTCCCCTGTACTGGGGCATATAAAGTTTGCAAGTCCAATGGGCTTCTCTTTGCAGTGATGGCCGACTAGGCCATCTTTTGATACATATGCAGCTAGAGACAAGAGCTCCGGGGTACTGCTTAGTTCACATTGTTGTTCCACCTATAGGGTTGCAGTTCCCTTTAGTTCCTTGAGTGCTTTCTCTAGTTCCTCCATTGGGGGCCCTGTGGTCCATTCAATAGCTGACTGTGAGCATCCACTTGTGTGTTTGCTAGGCCCTGGCATAGTCTCACAAGAGACAGCTATATCTGGGTCCTTTCAGCAAAATCTTGCTAGTGTATGCAATGGTGTCAGCGTTTGGAAGCTGATCATGGGATGGATCTCTGGATATGGCAATCACTAGATGGTCCATCCTTTCGTCACACTTCCAAATTTTGTCTCTGTAACTCCTTCCATGGGTGTTTTGTTTCCTATTCTAAGAAGGGGCAAAGTGTCCACACTTTGGTCTTCGTTCTCTTGAGTTTAATGTTTTTAGCAAATTATATCTTATATCTTGGGTATTTTAAGTTTCTGGGCTAATATCCACTTATCAGTGAGTACATATTGTGAGAGTTCCTTTGTGATTGGGTTACCTCACTCAGAATGATGCCCTCCAGGTCCATCCATTTGGCTAGGAATTTTATAAATTCATTCTTTTTAATAGCTGAGTAGTACTCCATTGTGTAAATGTACCACATTTTCTGTATCCATTCCTCTGTTGAGGGGCATCTGGGTTCTTTCCAGCTTCTGGCTATTATAAATAAGGCTGCTATGAACATAGTGGAGCATGTGTCCTTCTTACCGGTTGGGGCATCTTCTGGATATATGCCCAGAAGAGGCATTTCTGGATCTTCTGGTAGTACTATGTCCAATTTTCTGAGGAACCGCCAAACTGATTTCCAGAGTGGTTGTACAAGCCTGCAATCCCACCAACAATGGAGGAGTGTTCCTCTTTCTCCACATCCTCGCCAGCACCTGCTGTCACCTGAATTTTTGATCTTAGCCATTCTGACTGGTGTGAGGTGGAATCTCAGGGTTGTTTTGATTTGCATTTCCCTGATGATTAAGGATGTTGAACATTTTTTCAGGTGCTTCTCTGCCATTCGGTATTCCTCTGGTGAGAAATCTTTGTTCAGTTCTGAGCCCCATTTTTTAATGAGGTTATTTGATTTTATGGAGTCTACCTTCTTGAGTTCTTTATATATATTGGATATTAGTCCCCTGTCCGATTTGGGATAGGTAAAGATCCTTTCCCAATCTGTTGGTGGTCTTTTTGTCTTATTGACGGTGTCTTTTGCCTTGCAGAAGCTTTGCAATTTTATGAGGTCCCATTTATCAATTCTTGATCTTACAGCACAAGCCATTGCTGTTCTATTCAGGAATTTTTCCCCTGTACACATTTCTTCGAGGCTTTTCCCTACTTTCTCCTCTATAAGTTTCAGTGTCTCTGGTTTTATGTGGAGTTCCTTAATCCACTTAGATTTGACCTTAGTACAAGGAGATAGTACTGGATCAATTCGAAATCTTCTACATGATAACAGCCAGTTGTGCCAGCACCAATTGTTGAAAATGCTGTCTTTTTTCCACTGGATGGTTTTAGCTCCCTTGTCAAAGATCAAGTGACCATAGGTGTGTGGGTTCATCTCTGGGTCTTCAATTCTGTTCCATTGGTCTACTTGTCTGTCGCTATACCAGTACCATGCAGTTTTTATCACAATTGCTCTGTAGTACATCTTTAGGTCGGGCATGGTGATTCTACCAGAGGTTCTTTTATCCTTGAGAAGAGTTTTTGCTATCCTAGGTTTTTTGTTATTCCAGATGAATCTGCCGATTGCCCTTTCTAATTCGTTGAAGAATTGAGTTGGAATTTTGATGGGGATTGCATTGAATCTGTAGATTGCTTTTGGCAAGATAGCCATTTTTACTATATTGATCCTGCCGATCCATGAGCATGGGAGATCTTTCCATCTTCTGAGATCTTCTTTAATTTCTTTCTTTAGAGACTTGAAGTTCTTGTCATACAGATCTTTCACTTCCTTAGTTAGAGTCCCGCCTAGGTATTTTATATTATTTGTGGCTATTGAGAAGGGTGTTGTTTCCCTAATTTCTTTCTCAGCCTGTTTATCCTTTGTATACAGAAAGGCCATTGACTTGTTTGAGTTAATTTTATATCCAGCTACTTCACTGAAGGTGTTTATCAGGCTTAGGAGTTCTCTGGTGGAATTTTTAGGGTCACGTATATATACTATCATATCATCTGCAAAAAGTGTTAATTTGACTTCTTCCTTTCCAATTTGTATCCCCTTGATCTCCTTTTCTTGTCTAATTGCTCTGGCTAGGACTTCAAGTACAATGTTGAATAGGTAGGGAGAGAGTGGACAGCCTTGTCTAGTCCCTGATTTTAGTGGGATTGCTTCAAGCTTCTCACCATTTACTTTGATGCTGGCTACTGGTTTGCTGTAGATTGCTTTTATCATGTTTAGGTATGGGCCTTGAATTCCTGATCTTTCCAAGACTTTTATCATGAATGGGTGTTGGATCTTGTCAAATGCTTTCTCAGCATCTAACGAGATGATCATGTGGTTTTTGTTTTTGAGTTTGTTTATATACTGGATTACGTTGATGGATTTCCGTATATTGAACCATCCCTGCATCCCTGGGATGAAACCTACTTGGTCAGGATGGATGGTTGTTTTGATGTGTTCTTGGATTCGGTTAGCAAGAACTTTATCGAGGATTTTTGCATCAATATTCATAAGGGATATTGGTCTGAAGTTCTCTATCTTTGTGGGGTCTGTTTGTGGTTTAGGTATCAGAGTAATTGTGGCTTCATAGAATGAGTTGGGTAGAGTACCTTCTGTTTCTATTTTGTGGAATAGTTTGTGAAGAACTGGAATTAGATCTTCTTTGAAGGTCTGATAGAACTCTGCACTAAACCCATCTGGTCCTGGGCTTTTTTTGGTTGGGAGACTATTAATGACTGCTTCTATTTCTTTGGGGGATATCGGGCTGTTTAGATCATTAACCTGATCTTGATTCAACTTTGGTACCTGGTATCTGTCTAGAAACTTCTCCATTTCGTCCAGGTTTTCCAGTTTTGTTGAGTATAGCCTTTTGTAGAAGGATCTGATGGTGTTTTGGATTTCTTCGGGATCTGTTGTTATGTCTCCCTTTTCATTTCTGATTTTGTTAATTAGAATGCTTTCCCTGTGCCCTCTAGTGAGTCTGGCTAAGGGTTTGTCTATCTTGTTGATTTTCTCAAAGAACCAGCTCCTCGATTGGTTGATTCTCTGAATAGTTCTTCTTGTTTCCACTTGGTTGATTTCGCCCCTGGGTTTGATTATTTCCTGCCTTCTACTCCTCTTGGGTGAATTTGCTTCCTTTTCTTCCAGAGCTTTTAGGTGTGTTGTCAAGCTGCTAATGTATGCTCTCTCTAGTTTCTTTTTGGAGGCACTCAGAGCTATGAGTTTTCCTCTTAGAAATGCTTTCATTGTGTCCCATAAGTTTGGGTATGAAGTGGCTTCATTTTCATTGAACTCTAAGAAGTCCTTAATTTCTTTCTTTATTCCTTCCTTGACCAAGGTATCATTGAGAAGAGTGTTGTTCAGTTTCCACGTGAATGTTGGCTTTCTATTATTTATTTTGTTATTGAAGATCAGCCTTAGTGCATGGTGATCTGATAGGATGCATGGGACAATTTCAATATTTTTTAATATGTTGAGGCCTGTTTTGTGACCTATTATGTGGTCAATTTTGGAGAAGGTACCATGAGGTGCTGAGAAGAAGGTATATCCTTTCGTTTTAGGATAAAATGTTCTGTAGATATCTGTTAAGTCCATTTGTTTCATAACCTCTGTTAGTTTCACTGTGTCCCTGTTTAGTTTCTGTTTCCATGATCTGTCCATTGGTGAAAATGGTGTGTTGAAGTCTCCCACTATTATTGTGTGAGGTGCCTTATGTGCTTTGAGCTTTACTAAAGTATCTTTAATGAATGTGGCTGCCCTTGTATTTGGAGCATAGATATTCAGAATTGATAGTTCCTCTTGGAGGATTTTACCTTTGATGAGAATGAAGTGCCCCTCCTTGTCTTTTTTGACGACTTTAGGTTGGAAGTCAATTTATCAGATATTAGGATGGCTACTCCAGCTTGTTTCTTCATACCATTTGCTTGGAAAATTGTTTTCCAGCCTTTCATTCTGAGGTAGTGTCTATCTTTTTCTCTGAGATGAGTTTCCTGTAAGCAGCAAAATGTTGGGTCTTGTTTGTGTAGCCAGTTTGTTAGTCTATGTCTTTTTATTGGGGAGTTGAGACCATTGATATTAAGAGATATTAAGGAAAAGTAATTGTTACTTCCTGTTATTTTTGTTGTTAAAGTTGGCATTCTGTTCTTGTGGCTGTCTTCTTTTAGGTTTGTTGAGGGATTACCTTCTTGTTTTTTCTAGGGCATTGTTCCCGTTCTTGTATTGGTTTTTTTTCTGTTATTATCCTTTGAAGGGCTGGATTTATGGAGAGATAATGTGTGAATTTGGTTTTGTCGTGGAATACTTTGGTTTCTCCATCTATGGTAATTGAGAGTTTGGCTGGGTATAGTAGCCTGGGCTGGAATTTGTGTTCTCTTAGTGTCTGTATAACATCTGTCCAGGCTCTTCTGGCTTTCATAGTCTCTGGTGAAAAATCTGGTGTAATTCTGATAGGCTTGCCTTTATATGTTACTTGACCTTTTTCCTTTACTGCTTTTAGTATTCTATCTTTATTTAGTGCATTTGTTGTTCTGATTATTATGTGTCAGGAGGAATTTCTTTTCTGGTCCAGTCTATTTGGAGTTCTGTAGGCTTCTTGTATGTTCATGGGCATCTCTTTCTTTAGATTTGGGAAGTTTTCTTCAATAATTTTGTTGAAGATGTTTGCTGGTCCTTTGAGTTGAAAATCTTCATTCTCATCCACTCCTATCATCCGTAGGTTTGGTCTTCTCATTGTGTCCTGGATTTCCTGGATATGTTGAGTTAGGATCTTTTTGCATTTTCCATTTTCTTTGATTGTTGTGTTGATGTTCTCTATGGAATCTTCTGCACCTGAGATTCTCTCTTCCATCTCTTGTATTCTGTTGCTGATGCTCAAATCTATGGTTCCAGATTTCTTTCCTAGGGTTTCTATCTTTAGTGTTGCCTCACTTTGAGTTTTCTTTATTGTGTCTACTTCCCTTTTTAGGTCTAGTATGATTTTGTTCATTTCCATCACCTGTTTGTATGTTTTTTCCTCTTTTTCTGTAAGGACTTCTACCTGTTTGATTGTGTTTTCCTGTTTTTCTTTAAGGACTTGTAACTCTTTAGCAGTGTTCTCCTGTATTTCTTTAAGTGAGTTATTGAAGTCCTTCTTGATGTCCTCTACCATCATCATGAGATATGCTTTTAAATCTGGGTCTAGGTTATCGGGTGTGTTGGGGTGCCCTGGACTGGGCGAAGTGGGAGTGCTGGGTTCTGATGATGGTGAGTGGTCTTGGTTCCTGTTAGTAAGATTCCTACGTTTACCTTTCACCATCTGGTAATCTCTGGAGTTAGTAGTTATAGTTGACTCTGTTTAGAGATTGTTCTTCTGGTGATTCTGTTACCGTCTATCAGCAGACCTGGGAGACAGATTCTCTCCTCTGTGTTTCAGTGCTCAGGGCACTCTCTGCTGGCAAGCTCTCTTACAGGGAAGGTGTGCAGATATCTTGTGTTTGGACCTCCTCCTGGCCGAAGAAGAAGGCCCAAAACAGGACCTTTCTCAGAAGCTGTGTTGCTTTGGCAGGTCCCAGAAGCTGTCAGCTTCTGTGGTGCAGACTCTCACCTGTGCAGACTAAATTCCTAAGTTCGGCGGAGTCCCGGAACCAAGATGGCGACTGCTGCTCCTGAGGCTGAGGCCGCCTTCCAAGCCAGGCGGACACCTGTCCTCTGCTCTGGACGGTGGCCGGCTCTCTGCAGCCCGCAAAGGGTGCTGCCTCAGCAGCTCTGTGCCTCCGCCTGTCCCAGAAGCTGTCCGGTTCTGTGGCACACCCTCTCACCTGTTCAGACTAATTTCCTAAGTTTGGCAGAGTCCCGGAACAAGATGGCGTCCGCTGCTCTTGAGGCTGAGGCTGCCTTCCGAGCCAGGCGGACACCTGCCCTCTGCTCCGGACGGTGGCCAGCTGTCTGCGGCCCGCAAAGGGTGCTGCCTCAGCAGCTCTGTGCCTCCGCCTGTCCCAGAAGCTGTCCGGTTCTGTGGCGCACCCTCTCACCTGTTCAGACTAATTTCCTAAGTTCGGCGGAGTCCTGGAACCAAGATGGCGCCTGCTGCTCCTGAGGCTGAGGCTGCCTCGATGCCCAGTTTTCTGTGACACCCAGATTACTGTGACACACACCCAGTTTACTGTGACACCCAGTTATCTGTGACACCCAGTTTACTGTGACACACACCCAGTTTACTGAGAAACCCAGTTTACTGTGACTACACTCAGTTTACTGTGACACCCAGTTGTTTACTGTGATGCCCAGTTTTCTGTGACACCCAGATTACTGTGACACACACCCAGTTTACTGTGACACCCAGTTATCTGTGACACCCAGCTTTACTGTGACACACACCCAATTTACTGAGAAACCCAGTTTACTGTGACTACACTCAGTTTACTGTGACACCCAGTTGTTTACTGTGATGCCCAGAGTACTATGACACCCAGGTTATGGTGACACCCAGTTTACTGTGACACACATCCAGTTTACAGTGACACACACCCAGATTACTGTGACACCCACTTGTTTAGTGTGATGCCCAGTTTTCTCTGACACCCAGTTTACTCTGACACCCAGTTGTTTACTTTGACACCCAGTTTACTGTGACACCCAGTTTACTGTGACAACACCCAGTTTACTGAGACACAGTTTACTGTGACACCCAGTTTACTGTGACAACACCCAGTTTACTGAGACACAGTTTACTGTGACACACACCCAGTTTACTGTGACAACATCCAGTTTACTGTGACGACACCCAGAATACTATGACACCCAGTTTACTGTGACACCCAGTTGTTTACTGTGATGCCCAGTTACTGTGATCCCAGTTTACTCTGACACCCGCTTGTTTATTGTGATGCCCAGTTTACTGTGACACCCAGCTTACTTTGACACACGCCCAGTTTACTGTGACACCCAAGTTACTGTGATGACACCCAGTTTAATGTGACAACCAGTTGTTAACTGTGACACCCAGTTTACTGTGACAATACCCAGAATACTATGACACCCAGTTTACTGTGACACCCAGTTTAATGTGACACCCAGTTGTTTAGTGTGACTCCCAGTTTACTGTGACACTAAGTTTACTGTGAAACACACCCAGTTTACTATGACACCCAGTTTTTCTGACACACACACAGTTTACAGTGATACCCAGTTTACTGTGAAACACACCCAGTTTACTGTGACACCCAGTTTACTGTGACACCCAGTTTACTGTGACATGGAGTTGTTTATTGTGATGCTCAGTTTGCTGTGATCCCAGTTTACTATGACACCCACTTGTTTAGTGTGACGTCCAGTTTTATCTGACACCCAGTTGTTTACTGTGACGCCCAGTTTACTGTGACACTGAGTTGACTGTGACACACACCCAGTTTTCTGTTACACCTAGTTTACTGTGACACACACCCAGTTTACTGTGACACCCAGTTGATGTGACACACACCCAGTTTACTGTGACATCCAGTTGATGTGACACACACCCAGTTTACTGTGATGATAGCCAGGTTACTGTGACACACACCCAGTTTACTGTGATGATAGCCAGGTTGCTGTGACTCCCAGTTTACTGTGATGACACCCAGTTTACTTTAATACACAGTTGTTTACTGTAATGCCCAGCTTACTGTGACACCCAGTATAATGGACAACCGCTTGTTTAGTGTGTCGCCCAGTTTTCTATGAAACCCAGTTAATTCTGACACCAAGTTGTTTATTGTGACGCCCAGTTTACTGTGACACCCAGTTTACTGTGAGGACACCCAGGTTACTGTGATGACACCCAGTTGACTGTGACACCCAAGTTACTGTGATGACACACAGTTTAATGTGACAACCAGTTGTTAACTGTGACACCCAGTTTACTGTGACAATACCCAGAATACTATGACACCCAGTTTACTGTGACACCCAGTTTAATGTGATGACACCCAGTTTGCTGTGACACCCATTTGTTTACTATGACGCCCAATTTACTGTGACACTACGTTTACTGTGAAACACACCCAGTTTACTGAGACACCAAATTTTCTGTGACACCCAATTTACTGTGACACACACCTACTTTACTGTGATACCAAGTTTACTGTGACAAACACAGTTTACAGTGACACCCAGTTTACTGTGACACCCAGTTTACTGTGACACCCAGTTTACTGTGATGACACCCAGCTTACTGTGATGACACCCAGTTTACTGTGAGCCCCTGTTGTTTACTGTGATGCCCAGTTTACTGTGACACCCAGTTTAGTGTGACATATAGTCAGTTTACTGTGACACCCAGTTTACTGTGACATATACCTAGTTTACTCTTATACCCAGTTTATAGTGATGACACCCAGTTTACTGTGATGACACCAGGTTTACTGTGATGACACACAATTTACTGTGACAACACACATTTTACAGTGACAACAAGTTGTTTACTGTGATGCCCAGTTTATTGTGACATCCAGTTTATTGTGACAACTAATTGATTACTGTTATGTCGTTTACTGTAACACACACTCAGTTTCCTGTGACACACAGTTTACTGTGTAACACACCCAGTTTACTTTGACACCCACTTGTTTACTGTGTTGCCCAATTTATTGTGAGACACACTTTATTGTGACACCCCAGTTGTTTACTGTGACACCCAGTTTGCTGTCAAACCCAGTTGTTTACTGTGACGCCCAGTTGCTGTAACACCCAGCTTACTGTGACACACACCCAGTTTTCTGTGACACCCAGTACTGTGACACACACCAAGTTTTCTGTGACACCCAGTTTACTGTGACACACAGTTTATTCTAACACACACCCAGTTTAACTGTTACACCCAGATCTCTGTAACATCCAGTTTACTGTGAAACACACCCAGTTTACTCTGACACCCAGTTGTTTACTGTGACGCCCAGTTTTCTGAGACACCCAATTTACTGTGACACCCAGTTGTTTAATGCGACGCCCAGTTTGCTGTCAAACCCAGTTGTTTACTGTGATGCCCAGTTTGCTGAAACATCCAGCTTACCTTGACACACACCCAGTTTTCTGTGACACCCAGTTTACTGTGACATACATCCAGTTTACTGTGATACTTAGTTTTCTGTTACATCCAGTTTACTGTGACACACACCCAGTTTACTTAGACACCCAGTTGTTTTCTGTGACACCCACTATAATGTGACACCCAGTTGTTTAATGTGACGCCCAGTTTGCTATAACATCCAGTTTACTGTGACACACACCCAGTTTTTTTGTGACGCCTAGTTTACTGTGACACACACCCGGTTTACTCTGACACCCAATTTAATGTGACACACACCCAGTTTAATGTGATGACATTCAGTATACTGTGACACCCAATTTAGTGTAACACACAACCAGTTTAACTGTGACACCGAGTTCTCTAACACCCAGCTTGCTGAGATACATACCCAGTTTACTCTGACACCCAGTTGTTTACTGTGATGCGCCGTTTATTGTAACACCCAGCTTATTGTGACACACACCAATTTTTTTGACACCCAGTTTACTGTGACACACACCAAGTGTTCTGTGACATCCAGTTTACTCTAACACACATCCAGTTTACTGTGACACACATTTTATAGTGAAGACACCCAGTTTACTATGATGACACCAGGTTTACTGTGATGACACACAGTTTACTGTGACAACACCCAGTTTACCGTTACACCCAGTTGTTTAATATGATGCCCAGTTTAGAGGGACACCCAGTTTACTGTGACACCCAGTTGTTTACTGTGTTGCCCAGTTTCTGTGACATGCTCTTTATTGTGACAACCGGTTGTGTACTGTGATGCCCAGGTTGCTGTGACACCCAGTGTGCCGCAGACCCTCTGGGTCCCTGAATCTGCGTAGAACGGGTTCTCTTGAGCAGATGGGCAAAGAGTAGGATGTAGTGACAGACAGACAAACACACAAGAAGGTGTTAAATCTGAATGTAATGTTCCAGTCGAGCCTCAGACTTTTTATAATACAGAGTAAATTGCAAATCATAACATAATAAGGCACATTGAATTTTTCCAGGTGCAAAAGGAGTGACTTCAAAAGGAACCAGATAAATGTTTAACACTAGAGATTAGCACAGATGCAAGGGGAGTGACTTCAAAGGGAATTTGTAGGGACCAGATAAATGTTTACATTAGGGATAACAAGCCCTGCCTAGGATCAGCTTAGTGCCAGGCAGGAATTTCACACTTAGTGTTAATAGTATCAGGGGGTTGTTAACTCTTGACACGCCTCAAGAATAATGTAGTGTCACTGACCCCAAAATTCTCTAGGCCTAGTTAAATTATCTTGTCTGAAGGATCCTCATTTATCAGTATAGTATATTAATTTGCTCTTGGCATGGAATGTAGTCTGTAATATGAATTTCTATCTCAGTGAGAATTCCAGACTCTTTCTGCAGACAACTGAATTAATGGCTAGTGCTTTATTGTTTTATGGTAGTGCTTAATTAGTTACTGAATAGGTTAAACTCCTTGCTGCTATCTGAAATCTAAGAACACTGGAAAAAGGCTTTAGCTATGTTAGAATACAATCTTAAAAGGCATTACAATAAGGTAATACTATAGAGAGCACGTGGATTCATACACTAGACTAATGTGGGAATGGAAAAATTAATTTTATGGTTTATATAGATTAGGGAGAAAATGCCAGGCTCCCGGGAAGGGAGTTTCCTTGAAACTCTTTGCTTCATGAGCCAGCTTCCCAGCTTTTGCTTTGTCAAGCTGACTCCACCAGAGTGCCGTGACACCAGTGTACTGTTAAACACACCCAGTTTTCTGTATCACCCAATTTATTGTGATATTCACCCAGTTTACTGTGACACCCAGTTTACTGTGACACACATGCCGTTTACTGTGATGACACCCAGCACACTATAACACCCAGTTTACCGTGACACCGAGTATACTGTGACTTATACCCACTTTACTGTGACACCCAGTTTACTGTGAGACACACCCATTTTACAGTGACACCCAGTTTTCTGTAATACCCAGTTTACTGTTACACACACCCAGTTTACTGTGACAACCGGTTTTCTGTTACACTCAATTTAACTCTGACACACACCCAGTTTAATGTGACACCCAGTTGTTTATGGTGACGCCCAGTTTATTGTGACACCCAGTTTACTGTGACAACTAGTTGATTACTGTGATGCCAAGTTAACTGTAACACACACCCAGTTTACTGTAACACACAATGAGTTTACTGTGACACCCTGTTGTTTACTCTTACGCCCAGTTTTCTGTGACACACAATTGTTTACTGTGATGCTTAGTTTTTTGTGACAACCACTTTACTGTGACACCCAGTTGTTTACTGTGATACCCAGTTTTCTGTGACACCCAGTTTGCTGTGACACACACCCAGTTTACTCTGACATACAGTTTATAGTGATGACACCCAGTTTTCTGGGATGACACCAGGTTGATTGTGACAACACCTGATTGACTGTGACACACAGTTGTTTATTGTGACGCCCAGTTTCTTGTGACACCCAGTTGATTACTTTGATACCCAGTTTACTATAACACACACTCAGTTTTCTGTGACACTCAGTTTACTGTAACACCCAGCTGTGTACTGTGATGCCCAGTTTTCTCTGACACCCACTATACTCTGACACCCATTTGTTTACTGTATCGCCCAGCTTAGTGTAACACACACCTAGTTTTCTGTGACACCCAGTTTACTGTTACACACACCCAGTTTACTGTGACACATACCCAGTTTACTGTGACAACCAGTTTTCTGTTACACCCAGTTTACTGTAACACACAACAAGTTTACTATGACACCCTGTTGTTTACTCTTACGCCCAGTTTTCTGTGACACCCACTTTACTGTGATACCCAGTTGTTTACTGTGACTCCCAGTTTGCTGTGATACCCAGTTGTTTACTGTGACTCCCAGTTTGCTGTGATACCCAGTTTACTGTGACACCCATTTCTTTACTGTGACACCCAGTTTACTGTGACACACACCCAGTTTACTGTGACACACACCCAGTTTACTGTGACACACATGCAGTTTACTGTGACACAAAACCAGTTTACTGTGACACATATGCAGTTTACTGTGACACAAAACCAGTTTACTGTGACACACAACCAGTTTACTGTGACACACACCCAGTTTACTGTGTCGCCCAGTTTACTGTGACACCCAGTTTACTGTGACACCCAATTGTTTACTGTGATGACCAGTTTGCTGTGACACCCAGTTGTTTACTGTGACAACCAGTTTGCTGTGACACCCAGTTTGCTGTAACACACACCCAGTTTTCTGTGACACCCAGTTTACTGTGACACACAGTTTATAGTGACAACACCCAGAGTATTGTGATGACATCCAGGTTAATGTGATGACACACAGTTTACTGTGACAACACCCAGTTTAATGTGTCACCTACTTGTTTCCTGTGATGCCCAGTTTATTGTGAAACCCAGTTTACTTTGACAACCAGTTCATTACTGTGATGCCCAGTATACTGTAACACACACCCAGTTTTCTGTGACACTGTAAGATCCCCGATGCTGGGCCTCTGCTCAAGTCCTGGGTTGAGCTGGCCAACACCCCAACGCCCTGAGAGAAAACCACACCTGATGTAAGCTGCAAGAGGTTTTATTATCAGCTAGCTGAGGATGAACCCTGCGTCTCACAGGGCAGGGGAGTTCGACCCAGAGTGGTGACAGTAAGGGGCTCTTAACAGCTAGCTGAGAAATTGGGAGGAGTTGAGAAGAGAGTTCTTCTCTTCTGGGTGTCCTTGGTGAAATTTACAAGGCAGGAGCGGGGAGTGAGTTCTTTCTGAATTTTTATCTCCATGTCCTCAGCACAGGAAGGCAGGCATCTCTGGTTGTACAGTATAGAAACAAAAAGGCTTTTTGCTGGCTATAAAGAACAAAGAGCTTCTTTCTAGCTGTATTTTTAGAGATCAGGGAAAACAAGCTTGGGGAAATGCTTTAGGGGCTCTACCTTTCAGGGAGAAATGCTTTAAGCCAGGGTCTCACATGCCCCACTCCTTCTAGTACATAGTTCTAATCTTAGAATGAGGAAAATTAAACCTCTGGCCCAGCACGGTCTATGTCAGCCTGTTCTACTTTTTGATATTGCTGACGTAACATAAGAACCTGTATGGTGCTGACGCTCTGTCTAATGAGAGCCATTGTTTTATTAATTATGCATGGGCCTATAGTGAGTATTAGGAGCAGGATTAATAACGGCCCTGTCAATGCAGACAATAAGGTAGTCTTCCATGAGGACTTTGTGAACCATCCTTCGAACCATCCTTCATTAGCCTCTCGTTCTCGTTTTCGTTTCTCTAGTCTTTCTCTGAGTTTGGCCATGGAGTCCCTTATTGCCCCCGGAATGATCTATATAGAAACAGCATTCTTCTTTAAGGGCTGCACAAAGTCCTCCCTCTTTGAGGAATAATAAATCCCAGCCTCTTCTCTTCTGTAAGACTACTTCAGAGAGTGAAGTCAAAGACTCTTCTAAATGACTGATTGACATTTCTAAAGCATTAATATCTGCTGTCACTGCAGTCTGCAGTCCTTCTAGACCTTGTTTCAGTTGTTGGGGTCCAGTTACTAGGGCAGCAGTCCCTGTACCGTCCCCAGCTGCTAGCCCTATCCACATAACCATTGCGAGGGTGAGAGAAATAGCTTCTCTCTTTTTTTCTGGTATTTTTGAGGTCATAAGCATCCAGGACTTCACTATCAGAGTGGTAGTAAATCCTAGGGACTGTGTTAATACACAAAAATCCTTTGACTGATCAAAGACAGCTGTGGCAACACATGGGGGTCAATCCAAAGCTACAAGCCCACCAATAACGGTTACCGGGCCATAGGTACTGGTTTTTATCGGAAACAGGAACAGTTCCAGGTATGATTGCAGAGGTGTCTATGAGAAGGAGGTACAAACCCTAGACATTTTCCTGATCCTGAAATTTTGGCTAAGGTGAGCCTATTTTTAGACTGCCCCCAGGGGCAGAGGCTAGCATCTGAAGTCACAGTAATTGATTCATCTACTGCTGCTCCTTCATAGTAAGGGGGCCCAGCCGCCAAAAAAAAAAAAAAAAAAAAAAAAAAAAAAAGCCAACATGAAGTTGCAGCTTTAGGATTTGTAACATTGAGAGCCTCAGAAGCCCCTTGAATGAGACTAAAATGTCTCTTGCCAGTGGTAGGAGGGAGGGAGGAGCTCCCTGTGCTGCGCCCAGTGAGTGTAAGCAGGGCCAGGTCAGTGGGCTGCAGTAGAGATGGGAGGGGGAGTCGGGGCTGCACAGGCTGCAGGCAGAGCTGGTTCTTTTACCTGAAACGTGCATCCTCTGGGGTTGGGGCCTAGGGATTGTGGGAGGAGGGGGTGGTGATATTTGTTGGGGATGTGTCTCCTGTACTATGCCCTGCCCAATAAGAATGGGAGGGCTCTTTACCCTGAGATGAACGAGGAAAGTGAAACCATTGTCTCGTCCTTGCATGTAAAATCTGAGCCCCCAGGTACATCCCTTAGGCCAGTCAGTATACTGTTTCCCTGAATTTGTAAAAGTGATGTTGAGAGAATCTAAGCCCTTATTTCTCCTAGAGACGGCGATCAAATCCTATGAGGACGTGGGCCTCCAATGGGCATCTCCGGAGGTCTCACATCCCCATTCTTTACCAAAAAAATATTCTAATCCTCCACACCTATGTACCTCTGACCTAGATTTGCCATCTTAGGGGCAGACATAAAAGGGAGTCCGCCTTAGTTTTTCCTGTGTAGACCTATCTTTACACCCCGGGTGGTCAGCTATGTATTGGCCCTGGGGAACCACTCCTTGGTGAAGCGATCGCTTTTGTAAGTACACTTTTCCTGAAGGTATTTCCTCGTGAGTCAGTGCAGGAATGTTCCAAAAGTCTAATCCTGCTACCAGAGTGCAAATTTCAGGAAACAAAGGTGGCCACCAAGTTCCTAGGGGGGCAACCTTGGTGGTAGACTAGATAATGTCTCCAGTCTGCGATGGTACCTGCCAGGTAAGAGTCATAGGCTGATGGGGGTTTTTAGCTGCCAGTGAGGCACATGCGGCATAAGCGCAGATTAAGAGGATGATCTGTCCGCTCCAGCTTCCAGGAGTCATCTTGGGTTGCGAGAGGGGCTGCTTTTGCGTGAGATGCGTGAATCCAGGCTGGGATGCCATCAACTTTGATAGCAGTGGGGCTTGTCAGAAGCACCAGGTAGGGTCCTTTCCATCTAGGTTCAAGGTTGCCGGAAAGGTGGCGCTGGACCAGGACAGGATCTCCTACTTGAAACTTATGTGGCACCGCAGTGGTTCCTGGTTCATATGTTTTTTTCGGCAATTCCCAGGCGTCTCTTCTGACCAGTTCTAGGGCCTTCAAGGGAGCTAGCAGCGGTTGGGAAAAGGAACATCAGGGTCACACATTCCCCCTGCTTCTGTTAAGGGGGGTGGTCCCCCATGGAGGATTTCAGAGGGTGTAAGTTTAAATTTCCCTGGGGTGTTCTGTACTCGGAACAAGGTGAAGGGAAGGAGAGCTGTCCAATCTTTTCTGCCAGTCTCTAAAGCCAATTTAGTCAAAGTTTCTTTTAATGTTCTATTCATCCGCTCTACCTGTCCTGAACTCTGGGGTCTGTAAGCACAATGTAACTTCCAATCGATCCCCAATTGTCTGGCTAACCCTTGACTTACCTGGGCAACGAAGTGTGGGAAGCCACATGTGCCGTTGCAGAGTGGTGCTGACTACTGCTGGCCACCACACATAAGTTTGGACAAACAACCAATGTGTACATATGCAGTAAAGCTTTTTGCAAAGACACTCCCTGGCCCAGGCATGATAATGAGGTACTGAGAGTATAACCAATCAGATGCGAGACATTGAGACATGCAAATGAGGTATGATAATGAGGCTCTGTGAGGTACAGAGAGAGAGTAGCCAATCAGATGAGGAACATGCAAATGAAGCTTAGTGCATAACCAATCCGGGTGTGAGACACGCCTCTCCTAGGCCTATATAAGCAGCACCAGTTCTGGGCTTGGGGTCTCTTCACCTCTGCAATCAAGCTCTCCCAATAAAGTGTGCAGAAGGATCCTGTTGCAGCATCGTTACTGCTGGCCAGTCCGGCGCGCACAAGAAGTGGTGCCGAAAACCCTGGACAAGAAACATCTTCAGGCACGAGCGAAGACCCCCTGCTACAGGGAGGATTCAGAACTGCATCACGGGGAAGGAGCGGTCAATAAAGGTTCCCATAAAACAGACTGCTGAGAAGGATCCAGCATGGATTCAGAACTCTTCAGCTGGGGAACGGTGATAATGAAGTGTTCCTGCAAAACAGACTGCTGAGAAGGATCCGACTGCATGAATTCAGAACTCTTCAGCTGAGGAACGGTGGTACCAGTAAGTCTCCCAAATTGATCCCCAGGTTAAAGGGGGATATGTTTTTTAAGAAAAAGAAAAGGGAGAAAAAAATAAAAGGAATCAGTGAGAAAGAAAAGGAAATAGTAAAGGAAAGGAAAAGGGAAAGGAAAGAAAAAAAGGAAAGAGAAAAGGGAAAGAGAGAAGAGAAGGAAAGAAAGGATTGAGACGATAAGGTTCCTGGCTTTGGGACAAGTTAAGGTTCATGAGTTATGCTTTTTTCTCCCATTGACCCTTTGTGGGTAGGTCTGATAGTTTTGGTCTTGTTTGTTCTGATATATGGACTCTGTTACTGTTTGAAACTGTGTGTAGAGGCAGTCCAGACAGGTCAGAAAATCCTTACAGAGCAACAAGAAAGTATGTCGGAAGAGGAGAAGGGCTTAAAAAGAAAAAGGAAAAAGAAAGGAGACACAGTGTTATCAGATGGACTAGAAGAAGAAAGTATACAGCAATCTTATGGCTTGCTTAATGAAACTTTAAAAAATAATGGTTTGATTATTGCACCAGAAAAAGTGCAGCAGTCTAATGTTAGTCATTTTTTAGGAGCCACTATTACTTTACGATGTGTCACCCCACAAAAGTTTAGTATAAGAAAAGATCATCTAAAGACATTAAATGATTTTCAAAAATTATTAGATATAAATTGGATTAGACCTTATTTAAGGATCCCTACTTCAGAATTTAAACCTTTATTTCAAATTTTAGAAGGAGAATCACATATTACCTCATTGAGACAATTAACACCTGAGGCTTCTGATGTTCTTAGGAAGGTGGAAAGAGCTATCCAAAAAACACAGTTAAATTGTATAAATGAGCAAGAACCTTTGTACCTATGCATATTAAGAACCATAAATTTGCCAACTGCTGTGTTATGGCAAGATGGTCCTTTAGTATGGATGCATCCACATATATCCCCTAATAAGACTATAGAGCATTATCCCACCATGGTAGCAAACATGGCACACAAAGGGATAAAAACTTCAATTACTCACTTTGGAAAAATGCCTGATAGCATAATTGTCCCTTATTCTGTCGCACAAATGCTACTATAGATGAATGGGCCATTCTTAGATGCAGTTATTCTGGTTTAATTGATAATCATTATCCTAAACATCCGTTATTACATTTTATGTTATTACATCCAGTAATATTTCCAAAGGTAACGGCTAATACCCCTATAAAGGGAGCCATTGATATTTATACAGATGGATCAAAAACAGGAATTGGAAGTTATGTAATCAATGAAAAGGCTGTAAGGTTGCAATTTACACCAGGAGCCCCTCAATTGGTAGAATGTTTGGTGGTTTTAGAAGTTTTTAAAAGATTTCCTATGCCCATAAATATTATCTCTGATTCTGTTTATGTAGTTAATGCGGTTCTAGCATTAGAGACTGCCGGAAATTTTAAGCAGTGTAGTCCAGGATCTGAAATTTTGAGGAAAATACAAAATTGTATTTTGATGCGTGAGCATCCCTTTTATATTCAACATATTAGAGCACATACATCATTACCTGGACCTATGGTTAAGGGAAATGCAATTGCTGATTCAGCCACCAAAGACATGGTTTTCCTATCACAAAGCTCTATAGACAGTGCTAAGAATTTTCATCAGCTTTATCATGTCCCTGCTTCTACATTACGACAAAAGTTTAAGCTCACATGAACAGAAGCCCGAAATATTGTCCTACAGTGTGGTAAATGTGTAGAATTTATTAATGCACCTTCTGTGGGTGTTAATCCTCGCGGATTGCGACCCCTAGATGTTTGGCAAATGGACGTCACGCATATCCCATCTTTTGTGAAATTACAATATGTATATGTATCCATCAATACCAGTTCTGGTGTCCTACATGCCTCTCCCTTGACAGGGGAAAAAGCAGTTCATGTCATATCTCACTGCTTAGAGGCTTGGGCTGCATGGGGCAAGCCCCTAGTGTTAAAGACAGATAATGGTCCTGCATATACTCTTCTAAATTTAGCCAATTTTGCAAACAAATGCAAGTGAAACATATTACTGGATTGCCCTATAATCCACAGGGCCAAGGCATCATTGAGAGAGCCCATCACACTCTGAAACAATATTTGCAAAAACAGAAAGGGGGAATAGAGGCTATGATGCCAAAGATGGCTCTATCCCTTACAATATTTACTCTTAGTTTTTTAAAATTGGATGATGCTGGAAGATCACCAGCTGAAAGGCACGGACAATGGCCTCAATCACCCAATGAAATGGTCAAATGGAAAAATGTCCTTGATAATAAATGGTATGGCCCGGATCCTATCTTAATCAGATCCCGGGGAGCTATTTGTGTTTTTCCACAGGGTGAAGAAAATCCACTTTGGGTCCCGACGCGACTGACAAGGACCGTGAAAGAGCAAGATGAACCCCAAGATGATTCTCCTGCTCCTGATGATTGAAACCGGGATAAGTATACCTTTATGGGCCATAGTAAGATCATGGCCAGTACCTTTACTGGTACATTCCAATTCTTCTACCTAGCCTTTGTTTTTTGCAAAGGAATGTTTTTTGGATGTGCCTTATGCACGACAAACTCCTCAAGAGCCACGGGTGTATAAGAGTACTAGTTTTCATTTAAATTATACATTATGCTTTGTGCATAATGTAGATAAACCTTTTACACCCTGTATATTTTTTAAGAAAAAGATTATCTCTAATTGGGCAGATCAAATTAATACTGCTGACACTATAAGTCAGATAGCAAAACCAAAAAAAAAAAAAAAAAAAGACGTATGAGGCATTGCTTACCCTGCAAAGGGTGGATTCTCATATCACCTCAGGGTTAATGTTAGTGAATCAGAGTGGATATTTTACAACATGACATGGAACAGATGATGGATGTCATACAAATGAGTTCTGTGGCATCCACTTTGCATGTGTGCATTACTCCCAATAGGTATATTAATAATTCTTTTATTAAAAGTACAGACCTATCGAATTACCTGAAGGGGAACTGGTCGCAGGAGCTGGAAAGGTTGCAGACGAGGCTGCAGATACAGATCCTGAACCTTAATGGGACCAGAGTGGAACCAGTGACCCTCAGAGACTTTACCTCTTGGCTTACCTCTGCTTTTTCTTACTTTAAAGAATGGGTGGGAGTGATTTTGTTTGGTGCTGCCATATGCTGTGGACTGGTGTTCATGCTCTGGTTGGAATGCAAATTCAGAACCCAACAAAAACATGACAAGGTGATTATAACTCAGGCACTTTTAGCTATTGAAAACGGCTCCTCCCCTGAAATTTGGTTATCTATGCTCAAGAATTAGTCGGCATCTGAGTTCTCTGCTCTTGCACTCCACGGCACTGAGATGAGAGAGACTCAACGATCATTGATCAGCCCTTGCACATCACTGAGGTTTCCTCATTGCAAGCAATAGGGTGATCATGATTTCCCCACTAATTCATTTTTTGGCTAGCCTCTTTTGCAGAGTTCGCCCTAGGTCATTTAGCAGTTACTGTCACACAGCACTGCGGTATCCAGAGACGGGCAACTTTCCTCGTGCACAGTCCAACCTAAGACACGGGGCCCGGTGGCAATAGGGTTACCCTATGACGGATAAGGCTGTGACATTAGAGGAACGACTTAAAACAGGAGCCACGGCGGATGGACATAATTGCACAGGCCTAGTCCAGCCTCATTTTATTAAAACAAAAAGGGGGAGATGTGGGAAGCCACATGTGCCATTGCAGAGTGGTGCTGACTACTGCTGGCCACCACACATAAGTTTGGACAAACAACCAATGTGTCCATATGCAGTAAAGCTTTTTGCAAAGACACATTCTGGCCCGGGCATGATAATGAGGTACTGAGAGTATAACCAATCAGATGTGAGACATGCAAATGAGGTATGATAATGAGGCTCTGTGAGGTACAGAGAGAGAGAGTAGCCAATCAGATGAGGAACATGCAAATGAGGCTTAGTGCATAACCAATCCGGGTGTGAGACACGCCTCTCCTAGGCCTATATAAGCAGCACCAGTTCTGGGCTCGGGGTCTCTTCGCCTCTGCAATCAAGCTCTCCCAATAAACGCGTGCAGAAGGATCCTGTTGCAGCATCGTTACTGCTGGCCAGTCCAGCGCGCGCAAGAACGAAGGAGGGGCCATTGTCTGACAAAAGTACCTTAGGGATGCCAAATCTTGGGAAAATTTCCTCTATTTTCTTTGCCATGACATTGGCAGTCTCCTTCTTAGTGGGGAAGGCTTCGACCCACCCTGAAAAAGTGTCTACAAAAGCTAATAGATATTTATTACCGTACTTGGCTGGTTTAACTTCAGTAAAATCTACTTTCCAGTATGCTCCTGGCCGGTCACCTCTTAGCCGCCTTCCAAGGGCATTCTTGTGGTGCCCGGCATTGGTGAGGGCACAGGCTTGGCATTTATTAACAATCTCCTGGGCAACGTCGGACAGTTTTATAACATAGTAGTTTGAGCTCTTAACAATGCCTTTGAGCTTCTTAGTTCCCAAGTGCGTGAGCTGGTGTAGATTGGCACATATTGTTGCAGATCTTCTGGAGTGTAGTCAAAGCCCTTGTCTATGAGTTCATAATGGTTCTTAAGTTCTTTATTTTTTTCTCTAGCTATGAGGATCATAGCTCCTTGGGCCACCTGTTTGGCAGCCAGGTCAGCCATCTGATTTCCCTTTGCTATGGCATCATGGCCTTTCTGGTGACCAGGGCAATGTATGATGGCCAGTTTTTTTGGCAACTGTATGGCTTCTAATAGGCTCAAGATTTCTTATTTATTTTTGATATCTTTCCCAGCAGATGTGAGTAACCCCCTTTGCCTATAGATTGCCCCATGTATGTGAGCGGTGGTGAAAGCATACCTACTGTCTGTGTAGATATTGATGTTCTTCCCTTTTGCCAGCCGCAAGGCTTGGGTGAGTGTGATTAGCTCTGCTCTCTGGGCTGTCGTCCCTTCAGGCAAGCTGCTGGCCCAGATAGTTTGTTTTCCATTGACCACTGCTGCTCCTGCTTTTCGCTTTCCTTCGACCAAAACGCTGCTACCATCCATGTACCAGTTGGGGCAGCCTGACCATGGCTGGTCAGTGAGGTCTTTCCTAGTTCCGGATTCTTCTACCAGGATGTCCATACACTGGTGTACTGGTAGGGAGTCGTCGGCTTCTGGCAGCAAGGTGGCAGGATTCAGGACAGCAGGGGGTGCAAACTGCACTCTCTCAGTCAGTAAGAGGCTCTGATAATGGGTCATATGAGCATTAGTTATCCAGCGATCAGGTGGTTGTCTATCGATGCTTTCTAAGGCATGGGGAGCTACTACTATAATTCGTTGACAGTTTGTCAGCATCATTGAGAAGTAGTGCCACAACAGTGATAGCTTTTAAGCAAGATGGCCACCCACTGGCCACTGGGTCTAATTTTTTTGACAAGTAGGCCACAGGTCGTTTCTATGGCCCCAGAGCTTGGGTCAGGACCCCTCTCACTGTTCCTGCTCTTTCGTCTACATAGAGAGTGAAAGGCGTAGTCAGGTCCGGCAGGGCTAGGGCTGGTGCACTAAGAAAGGCCTTTTTAATCTCTTTAGAGGCCTCCTGGTGTATGGGGGTCCATGAGAAAGTCTCAGTCTCTTTAGTAAGGGGGTAGAGTGGGGCTGCCAGGGTGGCAAAGCTTTTTAACTGGTAGCAACGGAGTATTCCAGGAAGACTGACAAGGGACCAAAACACCTAGCCTTTGAATGTGAGGTCTGATGCCCTCTCGGGCCTCTTTGCTCATGGGGTATTGTTGTACCCTGACAGGAGTTGCACCAGTTTTCAGCATCACAACGATGGGGGCACCCTCTTTGCCTCTCTCATACCTCTAGTCTCTGCCCAGGCTTGAGTATATCTCTCTAACCAGGTCCCTTCTAGTACTTTTCTCGATGGGGCTTGAGGCTCATGTAATCTATATTTTTCTTTTAATTTTAAAGCTAAAATTATAGAGATAGGGGCTTGCCAAGAGACTGAAGTTTCTTCTGAAGAGAAGCTTATTTGGACTTTTAATTTTGATAGTAAGTCTCTCCCCAACAATGGGGTGGGTGGGGCATTCAGGAATGACGAGGAAGGAATGAGTTACTTGGCTTCTTCCCAAATCAACTTTCCTATCAGTGGTCCGAGAGTATGGTTTCTGGCCAGTAGCCCCGATTACTACGGTTTTCTTGTTCCTCAATTTCCCCAGTGGCTCTTTCAGGACTGAAAACTCCGGTATCAACAAGGAAATCCATAGGGGTCCCCTCCACAGTTAGGGTTACCCTAGGCTCGGGGAGGGGGTCCAAGCCCCGTCTCCCCTAGTCTTCATCCTCTAGGGTAAGGACCTTGGGTGGTCTGATGTCTGTCTTTTTCTTGGGGCAGTCTCTTGCCCAGTGTCCCTTTTCTTTACAGTATGCATATTGGTTCTTATCTAGAGGTGGTCGTGAAGGTCCTCTGGAGTTTTGAAGTCTCTTCGGCCCTGTGTTGCCCAGGTACCCTGTCTGTCTACTCCCTCCCCCTTTTCTATAAACCTCCTTATCACCTGTGAATGCAGCCAAAACCCTAGTTAAATTTCTTTCCTGCCTTCTATCTTGTCTACTTTCTCTTTCTTCAGCCTCTCTCTTTTCTCTTTCTCTTTTTTTTTCTTCAGTCTCTCTCTTATGGTACACTTTCTCTGCCTCCTTAACCAGATCTTGCAAATATAATGTTTGCAGACTCTCTAGATGCTGTAACCTTCTCCTAATGTCAGAAGCAGACTGCCTGATGAAAGCCATGGCCACCGCCTGTTGGCCCTCTGAAGTAGGGACAAAGGGAGTGTAATGCCTGTATGCTTTTAAGAGGTGCTCCAAAAACACTGCTGGGGGCTTCTTTTCCTCTTGTAGGATCTCTCTTACCTTGGCCAAATTGATGGGGCACCTGTCAGCTCCTTTCAGTCTTGTTACCAGAGCCCGGCAGAAAATTGTCAACCGCTCCCCACCTTCAGGCCTGTTAGGGTCCCAGTCAGGACATGTCAGAGGGAAGCCTGCATCTATTTCATTCAGAAGTTGTGTCGGTAGTCCATTGGCCCCCAGCATGCTCTTTCTTGCCTCAGCAGAGTCCTCTCCTTCTCCTCTGTGGTGAAAAGAACCTGTAAAAGATGCTGACAGTCATCCCAAGTGGGCTGATGAGAGAACATGAGAGATTCCATTAGATTAGTAAGACTAGAGGGGTTTTCAGAGAAGGGGGCATGGTTTACCTTCCAATTATAGAGATAAGAGGAGGAAAAAGGCCAGTACTGAAGGGGCTGCAGTTGTCTGGGGTCCGCTGGAGGAGGGCCATAAGTACATAAAGGCAGTGAGGTGGTTGAATCTGGTTCCTCTGGGCTCTGAGCTCGCAGGCCTCAGGTTCCAGCAGCTGGTCCCTCCCCCACGTCTCCAGCAGCACCCTGTTGAGAGATCTGGGAGGGGACCGGTTGGGGGTATGGGAGTGGGGTGTTACACCATTCTGGAGGTTCTTCTATCTATGGATTGACCTTGGGAGGAGCCGAGGGTTGTGGTTCAGCCCCCACCGTTTTTATCTTAGTTTTTTTCTCTGAGTGGCAGAGAGCCAGGATTCGGGAGCCCAGCTTGTTCTTCTGAACCCAAAGCTTCAACCAGGATGGGGGGGGTCCTGCGCTAAATTTTTCTAGATGAGAATGTAGGGCACTTGATCTGGCTGAGACCCTGGTCCCCTCTGCAAAACAACAACTTTAACAGCAGAAATCACAACCAAACCAAGAGTGCCCTCTGGTGGCCAACTAACATCAAAAGCCGGCCATTCTGTAGAGCAGAAAGTTCTCTAAAATCTCATTCTGACATCTACAGACAGAATGTGAGTCTTAATCTTAATTTCAGTCCAATGCTCAAGAGTCAATCCAAGGGGAGAGCTACTAGTCTGTCCAATCGTCAGAGTCACATACAGGGAAACAAACAAGATATACACACAAAAAGATTACAATAACCGAGACCAGGACCTAATCAGACGGCCGAGTGAGCACACTCTCACTTGGCACCCAGTAACAGAAACAGATGGCTAAGTGAGCACACTCTTACTTGGCACCCCGATGGGAGATCTCCAGGCGTCCCTAGAACTCCTTCAGACCTCCTGGGACGTCTCCCAGGGTGACAGCTAGTTACTCCTGACACGTCTGTCAGTAACCCTCCCCTCCATCCTGGACAAGAAGTTCGTTGCTCTCACGAGAGTGGACGACTGCAAACCGAGAATACCAAATTCAAACACAGCCAGCAGATGAAGACATAGACAAAGATACAGACAAAGATAGGATCCTACCTCCAAGCGGGGTCTCTGAGAACTAGGGTAGGCCACAAATCCCGGACGAGCCCCCACATGTAAGGCCCCTGAAGCTGGGCCTCCGCTCAAGTCCTGGAATGAGCTGGCCAGCACCCCAGTGACCCAAGAGAAAACCATACCTGATGCAAACTGCAAGAGGTTTTATTATCAGCTAGCTGAGGACAAAGTCCATCCGCCGTGCAGGGCAGGGGAGTTTGACCCTGAGCGGTGACAGTAGGGGGCTTTTAACAGATAGCTGAGGAATTGGGAGGAGTTGGGAAGAGTTGGGAGGAGTTGGGAAAAGTTGGGAGGAGTTGGGAAGAGAGTTCTTCTCTTCCAGGTGTCCTTGGTGAAATTTACAAGGCAGGAGTGGGGTGTGAGTTCTTTCTGAATTTTTATCATCATGTCCTCGGCACAGGAAGGCAGGCATCTCTGGTTGTAAAGTATAGAAACAAAAAGGCTTTTTGCTGGCTATAGAGAACAAAGAGCCTCTTTCTGGGTGTATTTTTAGAGATCAGGGAAAACAAGCTTGGGGAACGTCCAGGTGCTTTACCTTCCAGGGAGAAATGCTCTAAGTCGGGGTCCCACATGATGACACCCAGTATACTTTGACACCCAGTTTACTGTGACACACACCCAGTTAACTGTGAAACTCAGTTTACTGTGACACCAAGTTATTTACTATGACACCCAGTTTACAGTGAAACCCAGTTTACTGTAACACATACCCAGTTTACTGTGACACCCAGTTGTTTACTGTGATGCCCAGTTTACTGTGACACCCAGTTGTTTAATGTGACACCCAATTTACTGTGACACACACCCAGTTTTTTGTGACACCCAGTTATCTGTTACATGCAGTTTACTGTGACACACTCCCAGTTTACTTTGACACCCAGTTGTTTACTATGACGCCCAGTATATTGTGACACCCATTTTTCTGTGACACCCAGTTATTTACTATGATGACCAGTTTATTGTAACACACATCAAGTTTTTTGTGACACCCAGTTTACTGTGACACACAACCAGTTTACTGTGACACCTAGTTTTCTGTTACACCCAGTTTACTGTGACACACTCCCAGTTTACTGTGACACCCAGTTGTTTACTGTGACACCCAGTTGTTTACTGTGACACCCAGTTTACTGGGACACCCAGTTGATTACTATGATGCCTAGTTTATTGTAACACACACCCAGTTTTCTGTGACACACAGCCAGTTTACTGTGACACACACCCAGTTTACTGTGACACCCAGTATTCTGTTACACCCAGTTTACAGTGACACACCGCCAGTTTATTGTGACCGCCAGTTGTTTGCTGTGACGCCCAGTATCTGTGACACCCACTTTACTATGACACCCTATTGTTTATGTGATGCCCAGTTTGCTGTGACACTCAGTTTACTGTGACACACTCCCAGTTTATTGTGACACCCAGTTGTTTACTGTTAATCCCAGTTTACTGTTACAAACAGGTGTTTACTGTGATGCCCAGTTTTCTGTAACATCCACTCTATTGTGACACCCAGTTGTTTACTATGTTGCCCAGATTTCTGTGACACCGAGTTTATTGTGACACACACCCAGTTTACCCTGATGACACCCAGTATACTGTGACATCCAGTTTGCTGTGACACCCAGTTTACTGTGAGAAACACCCAGTTTACTGTGACAACCAATTTTCCATGACACACAGTGTACTGTTGCACCCAGTTTACTGCAACATACACACCCAGTTTACTGTGACACCCAGCTAACTTTGACACACACCCAGTTTACTGTGACGACACCGAGTTTAGTGTGACACCCAGTTGTTTAGTGTGACACCCAGTTTACTGTAACACACACCCAGTTTTCTGTGACACCCAGTTTACTGTGACACACATCTAGTTTACAGTGACACCCAGTTTTCTGTTACACCCAGTTTACTATGACACACTCCCAGTTTACTGTGACACCCAGGTGTTTACTGTGACGCCCAGTTACTGTAACACCCTGTTTACAGTGAAACACAGTTTACTGTGACACCCAGGTATTTACTGTGACACCCAGTTTACTGTGACACTCAGTTGTTTACTATGATGCCCAGTTCTCTGTGACATCCTCTTTACTCTGACACCCAGTTGTTTACTGTGACACCCAATTTACTGTGACATACAACCAGTTTACTGTGACACACACCCAGTTTACCGTGACACACACCCAGTTTATTGTGACACCCAATTTAGAGTGACAACACCCAGTTTACTGTGATGACACCAGATTTACTGTGGTGAGACACAGTTTACTGTGATAACTCACAATTTACTGTGACACTCTGTTGTTTCCCGTGACGCCCAGTTTATTGTGACACCCAGTTGATTACTGTTATGCTCAGTATGCTGAAACACCCAGTTTACTGTGATACACACCCAGTTTTCTGATACACCCAGTTTACTGTGACACACACCTAGTTTACTGTGATGAGACCCATTATACTGTGGCACCCAGTTTACTGTGACACCCACTTTACTGTGACACCCAGTTGTTTACTGTGATGCCCAGATTTCTGTGACACCCACTTTACTGTGATACCCAGTTGTTTACTGTGACGCCCTTTTTGCTGTGACACCCTGTTTACTGTGACACACACCCAGTTTATAGTGACCACACCCAGTTTACTGTGATGACACCATGTTTATTGTGATGACACACAGTTTACTGTGACACCCAATTGTTTACTGTGATGCCCAGTTTATTGTGACACCCAGTTTACGTTGACACCCAGTTGATTACTGTAATGCCCAGATAACTGTAACACACACCCAGTTTTCTGTGACACCCAGTTTACTGTGACACACACCCAGTTTACTGTAACACCCAGTTTACTGTGACACACACTATTTTACTGTGACATCCATTTATACTGACGACCCCAGTTTACTGTGATTACACCAGGTTTAGTGTGATTACACACAGTTTTCTGTGACACCCAGTTTACTGAGACACACACCCAGCTTACTGAGACACACATCCAGTTTAACTGTAATACCCAGTTGTTTACTGTGATGACCAGTTTACTGTGACACACACCCAGTTTACTGTGATGACACCCAGTATACTGTGACGCCCAGTTTATTGTGAAGCCCAGTTTACTGTAACACCAAGTTTACTGTGACACCCAGTTGTTTACTGTGAAACCCAGTTTTCTGCTACACCCAGTTATCTGTGACACCCAGTTTATTGTGACACACACTCAGTTTATTTTGACACCCATTTTACTGAGACACACAATTTATAGTGATGACACACAGTTTACTGTGATATTGGGTTTACCATGATGAAACACATTTTACTGTGACAACACCCAGTTTACTGTGACACGCATTTGTTTTCTGTGACTCCCAGTTGATTACTGTGATTCCCAGTTTACTGTGACACACACCCAGATCACTGTGACACCCTGTTTACTGTGACATACACCTAGTTTACTGTGTAACCCAGTTTATAGTGATGACACCCAGTTTACTGAGATGACAGCAGGTTTATTGTGACTACACCCAATTTACTGCGTCATGCAGTTTTTTACTGTTATGCCCAGTTTATTGTGACACCCAGTTTACTGTGACACACACCCAGCTTACTGAAACACACACCCAGTTTAACTGTGGCACCCACTTGTTTACTGTGACACCCAGTTTTCTGTGACAATCACTTTACTGTGACACACAGTTGTTTATTGTGACGCCCAGTTTGCTGTGATACCCAGTTTACTGTGATGCCCAGTTTACTGTGACACACACCCAGTTTACTGTGACACACACTCAGTTTACTGTGACACACACCCAGTTTTCTGTGACACACAGTTTACTGTCACATCCAGTTATTTACTATGAGGCCCAGTGCACTATGACACCAAGTTGTTTACTTTGACGTCCAGTTTGCTGTGACACCCAAATTAATGTGACACACAACCAATTTTCTGTGACACCCAGTTTACTGTGACACACACCCAGATAACTGTGACACCCAGTTTACTGTGACATAAACCCAGTTTACTGTGAAACCCAGTTGTTAACTGTGATGACCAGTTTATTGTGACACCCAGTTTTCTATGACACCCAGTTTACTGAGACACGCACCCAGTTTACTGTGACACCCAGATGTATAGTGTGACACCCAGTATCCTATCAAACCCAGTTGTTACTGTTACCCAAAATTTGTTGTGTCACCCAGTTTACTGTGACACACACCCATTTTTCTGTGACACCCAGTTTACAGTGACACCCAGTTGTTTACTGTGATGCCCAGTTTTCTGTGACACCCAGTTTACTGTGACACACACCCAGTTTAATGTGACACCCAGTTTACTAAGACACACACCCAGTTTTCTATGACTTTCAGTTTACTGTGACACACACCCAGTTTATTGTGACACCCAGTTTATAGTAACAACACCCAGTTTACTTTGATGACACCAGGTTTATTGTGATGACACACAGTTTACTGTGACTCCCAGTTGGTTCCTGTGACACCCAGTTTATTGTGACACACACCCAGTTTAATATGACACCCAGTTCTTTACTGTGACCCCCAGTTTACTGTGAAACACAGTTTGCTGTGACAACCAGTTGTTTACTGTGACTCCCAGTTTAGTATTACACCCACTTTACTGTGACTTCCAGTTATTTACTGTGACACCCAGTTTGCTATTACACGAAGTTGTTTCTGTGTTGCCCAGTTTACTGTGATACACACCCAGTTTACTGTTACATCCCATTTACTGTGAAACACACCCAGTTTACTGTGACACACATCTAATTTACTGTGACACCCAGTTTATTGTGACACATATCCAGTTTACTGTGACACCCAGTTTTTTGTGATACCCAGTTTACTGTGATGCCAAGTTTACTGTGACACCCAGTTTTCTGTTACACCCAGTTTACTGTGACACCCACTTTACTGTGACACCCAGTTATTTACTGTGACACCCAGTTTGCTATGACACCAAGTTGTTTACTGTGACACCCAGTTTACTGTGACACCCTGTTTACTGTGACATACACCGAGTTTACTGTGACACACATCGAGTTTTCTGTGACACCCAGTTTACTCTGACATACACCCAGTTTACTGTGAAACCCAGTTTATAGTGACAACACCCAGTTTACTGTGATGACACCAGGTTTACTGTGATGACACACAGTTTACTGTGACAACACCCAGTTTACTGTGACACCCGGTTGTTTACTGTACTGCCCAGTTTACTGTAACACACACCCAGTTTTCTGTGACATCCAATTTACTGTGACACACACTCAGTTTAACTGTGACACCCAGTTTACTGTGACACATACTCAGTTTAACTGTGACACACAGTTCTTTGTTACACCCAGATTACTGTGACATACACCCAGTTGTTTACTGTTACACACAGTTGTTTACTGTGACGACCAGTTTTCTGTGAAACCCACTTTACTGTGAAACCTGGTTGTATATTTTGACGCCCAGTACCCAGTTGTTTACTGGGACACCCAGTTTACTGGGACACCCAGCCTACTGTGACACACACCCAGTGTTTTGTGACACCCAGTTTAATGTGACACCCAGTTGTTTTCTGTGACACCCAGTTCACTGAGACACACACCCAGTTTACTGAGACACACAATTTATAATGATGACATCCAGTTTACTGTGATGACACCGGGTTTAAAGTGATGAAATACATTTTACTGTGACAACACCCAGTTTACTGTGACAGGCAGTTTTTTTTCTGTGACACCCAGTTTACTGTGACACCCAGTTGATTACTGTGATGCCCAGTTTACTGTGAGACACACCCAGTTTACTGTGACACCCAGTTTAGTATGACACACACACACAGTTTACTGTGACAAACAGTTTATAGTGTGGACACCCAGTTTGCTGTGATGTAACCAGGTTTACTGTGATGACACACAGTTTACTGTGACAACACCGAATTTAATGTGACACCCAGTTGTTTCCTGTGATGCCCAGTTTATTGTGACACCCAGTTTACTGTGATACCCAGTTGATTACTGTGATGCGCACTTTACTGTAACACACACCCAGTTTTCAGTGACACTCAGTTTACTGTGACACACACCTGGTTTACTGTGACACACACCTGGTTTACTGTGACACACACCTGGTTTACTGTGACATCCAGTTTGCTATGTCTCCAAGTTGTTTACTGTGACGCCCAGTTTGATGTGACATCCAGTTTACTGTGACACACACCCACTTGACTGTGACACCCAGTTGTATATTGTGACACCCAGTTTGCTGTAAAACCCAGTTGTTTACTGTGATGCCCAGTTTACTGTGACATACAACCTGTTTACTGTGAAACCCAGTTTATACTGATGACACCCAGTTTACTGTGATGACACCTAGTTTCATGTGACACCCAGATGTTTACTGTTACACCCAGTTTCTTTTGATACCCAGTTTACTGTGACACCCAGATGTTTACTGTACTGCCCAGTTTAATGTACGACACACTCAGTTTTCTCTGACACCCAGTTTACTGTGACACCTAGTTCTCTGTTACACCCAGTTTACAGTGACACACAGCCAGTTTACTGTAACACACAGTTGTATATTGTGAGGCCCAGTTTGCTGTCAAACCCTGCTGTTTACTGTGACACCCAGTTTACTGTGACACTCAGCCTGCTGTGACAAACACCCAGATTTCTGAGACACCAAGTTTACTGTGACACCCAGTTGTTTTCTGTGGTGCCCAGTTTATTTTAACACACAGTTTACTGTGACACCCAGTTTATAGTGACAACACCCAGTTTACTGTGATGAAACCAGGTTTACTGTGATGACACACAGTTTACTGTGACAACACCGAGTTTAATGTGACACCCAGTTGTTTCCTGTGACGCCCAGTTTATTGTGACACCCAGTTTTCTGTGACACCCAATTTATTGTTACACACCAGGGTTTACTGTGACACCCAGTTGTTTACTGTGATGCCCAGTTTGCTATGACATCCAGTTTACTGTGACACACACCCAGTTTGCTTTGACACCCAGTTTACTCTGACAACACCCAGTTTACTGTGACATCCAGTGTTTTCCTGTGATGCCCAGTTTACTGTGACACCCAGTTGTTTACTGTGATGCCCAGTTTACATTAACACACACCCAGTTTTCTGTGATAAACAGTTTTCTGTTATATCTAGTTTACTGTAACAGAACATGAGTTTACTGTACAACAGGAGTTACTGTGACACCAAATTGTTTGCTCTTATGCCCAGTTTTCTGTGACACGCACTTTACTGTGACACCCAGTTGTTTACTATAATGCCCAGTTTACTGTAACACACACCCAGTTTCCTGTAACTTCAAGTTTACTGTGACACCCAGTTTTTTGTTACACCAAGTTTACTGTGAAAAACACACAGTTTACTGTGACACCCAGTTGTTTACTGTGACTCCCAGTTTACTGTGAAACCCAGCTGTTTAATGTGACATATGATTTTCTGTTACACCCACTTTATTTTGACACCCAGTTGTTTACTGTGACACCCAGTTTTCTGTGTCACCCAGTTTACTCTGAAACACACACAGTTTACTGTGACACCCAGTTTACTGTGTCACACATCCATTTTACTGTGACCCACAGGTTATAGTGACAACAACCAATTTACTGTGATGACACACTGTGACACAGAGTTGTTTACTGTGATGCCCAGTTTACTGTGACACCCAGTTTACTGTGACACCCAGTTGATTAAAGTGATACCCAGTTTACTGTAACACACACCTAGTGTTCTGTGACAAACACCCAGTGAACTGTGACACATCAGTTTTCTGTTACATCCAATTTACTGTGACACACACCCAGTTTACTCTGTCACTCAGTTTTCTTTGACACACAACCAACTTATTGTGACACACAGTTTACTGTGATACATACCCAGTTTACTCTTACACCCAGTTTAGAGTGATGACACCAGGTTTACTGTGATGACACAGAGTTTACTGTGACAACACCCAGTTTACTGTGACACACAGTTGTTTACTGTGACACCCAGTTACTTTGACACCTAGTTGGTTACTGTGATGCCCAGTTTACTGAAACACATACCCAGTTTTCTGTGACACCCAGTTTACTGTGACATAGATGGAGTTTATTGTGACACTCAGTTGTTTACTGTCACATCCAGTTTTCTGAGACACCTACTTTACTGTGACCCCCAGTTACATACTGTGATGCCCAGTTTGCTAATACACCAACTTGTTCACTGTGATGCCCAGTTTGCTGTGACACCCAGTTTACTGTGACACACACCTAGTTTAATGTGACACCCAGTTTACTGTGACACCCAGTTATTTAATGTGACGCTTAGTTTGCTATTACACCAAGTTGTTTACTGTAACGCCCAGTTTGCTGTGACTCCCAGTTTACTGTCACACACACCCTGTTTTCTGTGACACACACCCAGTTTACTGTGACACCTACTTTACCGTGACATACACCCAGTTTAACTGTGACAACCAGTTCTCTGTTACACCCAGTTTACTGTGACACCCAGTTGATTATTGTGATGCCCAGTTTACTGTAACTCACACCCAATTTTCTACGACACCCAGTTTACTGTGACACTCAGTTTTCTGTTATACCCAGTATATTGTGACACACACCCAGTATACTGTGACAAAAGTTGTTTACTGTGACACCCAGTTTACTGTGACACCCAGTTGTTTACTGTTATGCCCAGTTTGCTGTGACACCCAGTTGTTTACTGTGACACCCAGTTTGCTGTTAAACCCAGCTTTGTATGACACACAACAAGATTTCTGTGACACCTAGTTAACTGTGACACACACCCAGTTTACTGTGACACATATCCAGTTTACTGTTAGACCCATTTTTTTTTGTGACACACATCCAATTTACTCTGACAACCAGTTTTCTGTTACACCCAGTTTACTGTGACACACACTCAGTTTACTGTGACACACAACCAGTTTACTGTGACACCAGTTGTTTTCTGTTATACCCAGTTTATTGTGACACCCAGTTTTGTGACACACAGTTTACTGTGACTCCAAGTTGTTTACTGTCACGCCCAGTTTTGTGACACACACTTTACTGTGACACCCAGTTATTTACTGAGACACCCAGTTTTCTGTGACACCCAGTTTGCTGTTACACCCAGCTTACTATGACACACACCCAGTTTTCTGTGACACCCAGTTTACTGTGACACACATCCAGTTTACTGTTACACACACTTTATTGTGACACACACCCAATTTACTCTGACAACCAGGTTTGTGTTACACCCAGGTTACTTTGACACACACCCAGTTTACTGTGACTTACACCCACTTTTCTGTGAAATGCAGTTTATAATGACACCCAGTTTACTGTGATGACTCCAGGTTTACTGTGATGACACCCAGTTTACTGTTTACTGTGACACTCAGTTGTTTACTGTGTCGCCCAATTTATTGTGACTCCCAGTTTACTGAGACAATTAGTTGATTACTGTGATGCCCAGTTTACTGTAACATACACCCACTTTTCTGTGACACCCAGTTGACTGTGGCACCCAGTTGATTATTGTGATGCCCAGTTTACTGCAACACACACCCAGTTTTCTTTGACACCCAGTTTACTGTGATACACAGTCAGTGTACTGTGACACCCAGTTGTTTACTGAAAGGCCAACTTTACTGTGATACCAACTTTACTATGACACACAGTTGTTTAATATGATGCCCAGTTTGTTGTGACACCCAGTTTACTCTGACACACACCCAGTTTTGTGTGACTCCCAGTTTACTGTGACACACACCCAGTTTCCTGTGACACACACACAGTATACTGTGACACCCAGTTTCCTGTGACACACACCCATTTTCTGTGAAACCCTGTTTACTGTAACACACACAGAGTTTACTGTGTCACACAGTTTATAGTGGCAACACCCAGTTTAGAGTGATGACAGCAGGTTTACTGTGACAACACCCGGTTTACTGTGATACCCAGTTGTTTACTGTGGTGCCCAGTTTGCTGATACATCCAGTTTACTGTGACACACACCCAGTTTACTTTGACACCCTGTTAACTGTGACACACACAGAGTTTACTGTGGCACACAGTTTATAGTGATGACACCAGGTTTACTGTGATGACACCAGGTTTACTGTGATGACACAGAATTTACTGTGACAACACCCACTTTACTGGGACACCTAGTTGTTTACTGTGAAACCCAGTTTGCTGTGACATCCAGTTTACTGTGACACACACCCAGTTTTCTGTGACACCCAGTTTCCTGTGACACACACCCAGTTTTCTGTGACATCCAGTTTACTGTGACACACACCCCGTTTACTTTGACACCCTGTTAACTGTGACACACACAGAGTTTACTGTGGCACACAGTTTATAGTGATGACACCCAGTTTACAGTGATGACACCAGGTTTACTGTGATGACAACAGTTTTACTGTGATGACACAGAGTTTACTGTGACAACACCCAGTTTATTGTGACACCCAGTTGTTTACTGTGATGCTGATTATTGTGACACCCAGTTTATTGTGACACCTAGTTGATTACTGTGACACCCAGTTGATTACTGTGATGCCCAGTTTACTGAAACACACACCCAGTTTTCTGTGACACCCAGTTCTTTTTTTACACCCAGTTGACTGTGACAACACCCAGATTACTGTGACACCCAGTTGTTTACTGTGACGCCCATTTTATTGTGACACCCAGTTTATTGTGACACCTAGTTGATAACTGTGACGCCCAGTTTTCTGTGACACCCACTTTACTGTGACACCCAGTTGTTTTCTGTGACGCCCAGTTTGCTCTGACACCCTGGTTACTGTGACACACACCTATTTTACTGTTACCCCCAGTTTACTGTGACATACATCCTATTTACTCTAGACAGTCCTCCTTAGGCTTGGGTCCCAGGTTTCTTCACAGGCAGGAGGGGAGTATTCCAAACCGACCGGCACTTCTGCAGGATCCCTTGTTCTAGGAGCCAGGTAATGTGGAGTCTGATTCTGTTCCAGGCCTCCCTCTACATCGAATATTGGTGCACAGACACCGGGGAGGCTTGGGCTCTGTCTTAGTCAGGGTTTCTATTTCTGCACAAACATCATGACCAAGAAGCAAGTTGGGGAGGAAAGGGTTTATTCGGCTGCTGTTCATCACCAAAGGAAGTCAGGACTGGAACTCAAACAGGTCAGGAAGCAGGAGCTGATGCAGAGGCCATGGAGAGATGTTCTTTACTGGCTTGCTTCCCCTGGCTGGCTCAGCCTGCTGTCCTATCGAACCAAGACTACCAGCCCAGAGAAGGTCCCACCCACAAGGGACCTTTCCCCCTTGATCACAAATTGAGAAAATGACTTACAGCTGGATCTCATGGAGGCATTTCCTCAACTGAAGCTCCTTTCTCTGTGGTAACTCCAGCTGTGTCAAGTTGACACAAAACTAGCCAGTACAATTGACCCCTTGTCAACTTGACACACAAACACATCACTAGTAAGCCTCAACCCTTACATTCTTATTCATCCCCAAGGTCTAAATAACTTTAAACATCCCACAGTCTTTACATATTCTTAAAATTTCAATCTCTTTAAAATATCCATCTCTTTTAAAATCCAAAGTCTTTTTTACAATTAAAAGTCTCTTAACTGTGGGCTCCACTAAAATAGTTTCTTCCTTCAAGAGGGAAAATATCAGGGCACAGTCACAATCAAAAGCAAAAATAAATCTCCAACCTTCCAATGTCTGGGATCCAACTCACAATCTTCTGCGCTCCTCCAATGGCTTGGGTCACTTCTCCAGCCATGCCCTCTGTAGCACACGTGTCGTCCTCTAGGCTCCAGATGCCTGTACTCCACTGCTGCTGCTGCTCTTGGTGGTCATCTCATGGTACTGGCATCTCCAAAAACACTGCATGACCCCTTCAGTCCTGGGCCTTCAATTGCAACTGCGGCTGCACCTTCACCAATGGCCTTTCATGGCCTCTCACAGTGTTGAGCCTCAGCTGCTCTTCGTGACCCCTTCATGCCTTCAAAACCAGTACCACCTGGGTGACCCTTACATATTACCAAGTCCCGCTGCAGCAGGAGTACAACCTTGGCTATCTCTGGAACACAGCCTCTTTGTGCTTTCAGAAAACACTTCCCAGAAGATGTCACCTCAATGATGCTGGTCTCTTCTTAATCACCACTAATTTTTTAGCTTCAGCTAACCAGCATATAGTCCCAGCAATGCCAAGTTTTTGCTTTAGTAGTTCTGGTATCTTGTTAATCACAGCTGATTCTTCAGCCCCAGCTAACCAGAACCACAGAATCTTCACAATCAAAACAGCAATGGCCCTGAAAAGAGTCTTTAATTTTCCCTCTGAAATTTCACAAACCAGACCTCCATCTTCTGCACTGTTCTCAACATTATCTTCCAAGCTCCTACACAACATCTGACAGAGCTCTTAACAACGAATGGATCTTCAAGCCCAAAGTTCCAAAGTCCTTCCACAGTCCTCCCCAAAACATGGTCAGGTTGTCACAGGAATACCCCACTCTGCTGGTACCAATTTGTCTTAGTCAGGGTTTCTATTCCTGCACAAACATCATGACCAAGAAGCAAGTTGGGGAGGAAAGGGTTTATTCAGCTTACACTTCCATACTGCTGTTCATCTCCAAAGGAAGTCAGGACTGGAACCAAACAGGTCAGGGAGCAGGAGCTGATGCAGAGGCCATGGAGAGATGTTCTTTACTGGCTTGCTTCCCCTGGCTGGCTCAGTCTGCTGTCCTATCGAACCAAGACTACCAGCCCAGAGAAGGTCCCACCTACAAGGGACCTTTCCCCCTTGATCACTAATTGAGAAAATGCCTTACAACTGATCTCATGGAGGCATTTCCTCAACTGAAGCTCCTTTCTCTGTGGTAACTCCAGCTGTGTCAAGTTGACACAAAACTAGCCAGTACAGGCTCTGAGCTCCACATGGATGGGGGGTGCTGGTTGGTGGCCCTTCCCATCCCTGCCATCTCAGCCCAGACCTGAGGAAAGGCCTCAAAACACTAGTCTAGGTCCCGAGGTGCCCTGTCCGAGGTCTCAAACAACTTGTATTCATCCTCTAGCCTGAAAGTCAGGCCTTGGAGTGGTTCTCCCTGTTATGGTAGACTTTATCAGCAACCTGCACTAAATCCCTCAATGGCTTATCCTGCAGTCCCTCTAGCCTCTGAAACTTTTTCCTGATATCTCTATTAGCCTGGCCTATAAAAGCCATAGTCATAGTAGCTTTCCTTGTGCTCCTTGCTGCTGGGATCATAGGGTGTATACCTATGGAGTGTCTCCATGAACTGCTCTAGAAAGGCTGTGGGCGACTCATCTGGTCCCTGTCTAACCTCATGTACCTTGGTCAAATTTGTAGGTCATCCTCGTGCAGCCCCCTTGAAACCTGCCAGTGGAGTCTGGCGGTAGACCTTCAGAGGCTCTTTACCTTTTGTCATATTAAAGTCCCAGTCAGGTTTTGTCAGAGGAAGCCCACTGTCAATGACAGCCTGGTCAGTCAATTGTGCCCCTGTGTCTGAGGGGGCATTCTTTCTGGCTTCCTGCATTATAAATAAAACAGTCTCAAAGAAATTAATTGGCCCCTTGGAAATAGGGGTGGGAGGTTTGGGCCTTCCAATTGTACATGTCGGCCAAAGAGAAGGGCCAATATTGCATAGCCTGATTGCCCTTACCTAGAGGCCCATATGCCCTCAGCATGAAAGCCACCATGATATCAGGGGAGGTGTCTCTCAGACTTTGGGTCCCCATGGTAAGACTGGGAAGTTGGGGGTCTCCTCCTGATCCTCCCTCCCATAAAGGAGGGTACAATGGCCCTGGTCCCATATGGGATGAGGATCCTGGGACCAGCGCTGATGCTGGCAGGGCCATAAGGTCCTCCACTAGATTTTTCCAGGTAACTATGTAGGGCACTTGGTCCGGGTGCCCAAGGGATGCTGGCCTAAAGACTCTCCCCTCTCCTGCTTTGATCACCTGCAATTCGAAGCCCCCTATAGGTAGCCACCTTACTCTGCAAGTGGGCCATTCAGAGGAACAGAGAGTAACTAACTTGTCCTTCTCCTCTTTTCCTAACTTCCCTCCAGTGGTTAACTAGGATGTTTAACAGGGTAGATTCAGTCTGTCCAATGTCCAAAGATGTCATCAGTCCAAGTCCGGTAACATAGAATGAGATAACCAACACCAACAGACACAGAGAAAGACAATCTACGTGTCTACAATCTAAATGTCTACGTGCTCTGGGCCTCCCTCACCTGCAGGTGGCTGATGGATGGGTTTCCCCCCCCCCCTGCAGCACCCCCACCCCAGTGAGTGGTTTGAGGAATGTAAATAGCCTCTCTGCCTTCCGGAGGGGGAGGGGTGCCTAAGTGCTCCATGACCTTTCTCTTCCGGGGAGGGGGGCGGGGAGGGCGGGGTCTAGTGGAACTGACATCTTCACAGGACCTGCACCACCTGTCTGCACAGGTCCTTTGTGCTTGTATTAGGGCTTCTGGTTAAGTGATGACATGGGAGCTCTGAGTGTATGAGCAAGTGGATCTTTGGCCTTCTTTTGGGTTCTTTTCCTTCTGTTGGCTTGTCTTGTCCAACTTCTAGGTAGCAGTTTTTGTGTTTTCTTATATTTTATTTTGTTATAATTTTTAAATGAATGGTTTAATTCATTCATTCATGAAAACCTAGCCACTAGGGTAAAGGTTAATAACTGAACTGTTGTGTATACCTGCTGGGAGAGTAAAAAAATTACTTTCTCCAGGGGAATGACACTGGGCATGTCAACTACTCCAGGGCAGGCCTCATGTTCAGGAGAAGTTGACCAATATGTAATACACTCCACAGTCCTTTGCGTGTGCTTTTATTTGGTTACAGTTGGTCATGGTTTGTTGTTGTTGTTATTATTGTTATTGTTGTTGTTGTTGTTGCTGGTTGGTTGGTTGGTTGGTTGGTTGGTTTCTTTTTGTTATTTCTTTTTAGGTGGTGTTTTATTCTGTCTTCTTGATCTTAGGGGATTTTTATTGTTGCATGTGGCTTTTGTTTGTGTTTTAAGAAAGAAGTTAAAGGAGGGGTATGAGGGGAGAGCATCTAGAAGGGCTTGAAGGAGGGAAAGAATATAATCAAAATATATTTAAATTTAAAACAGTTTTGATAATAAAAAAGAAATAAAAATAATTACCACTGGACCTGATTTGCTTTTTTTAGAAATTGTTGTTTGCTATTCTTATTCATTACAGGTGATGCCTCTCCTTTGCATATCGTTGAGCTGAAAGTTTTGGTGAAACTCAAGATAAGGGGCTGCTTTCTCTTGAGCTGAGGAATTCAAAGTTTCCTCTTTTGTAAACTCCACCCATAATGCAAAGCAACTGTACTGATGTGAGCTGTGCAGATTTTAGCACCTTATGTCAAGGCTTGGTAGCCAGCTTCAGAGTTCCCTATGAACATGGAAGTATGGGTGTGAGCTCCTGAGCCCACAGCAAAACCTGCACCGGGTCACAGTCTGAGGAGAGAGATCAAGAGGGATAACAATCATGTCCAGGATCCAGAGTTGCCCTGGGTGGGTAAACAGAAGCAGGAAGGGCTCAGTGCCCCTGCAGTGGCCTTTCAGAGAAGTCTCACCAAACTGCAGTTACTTCTGTTTCCCTCTTTTACACAGAGTAGATGGTATTTACAGTTGACCAAAGTTTTTACCTTCCCCTCTCTTTGATGCCCACTTGGACAGAGCCTCTTGGTTTTTTGGTTTTTTTTTTACCTTAAATTATTGTTGCCAGAAAAAAAAAAAAAAATGAAGCTGACCTTTATCTTTGTTGTCCACATAGGCAGCCACGTCTCTTTCCAGGGAGTCCTTGTCTCCCTGAGAGGTCAGGGTCAGCATTGACTGGCACAATTATTTGTTTGTTTTCTTTTAGTGTTGAGAATAGAACCCAGGGTCCTGAACATGTCAGGCAAGTACTATACCACAAAGATGCACCCCCAGCCACCACTGTCGCCACCATCACCATATCATCATCATCATCACCATCACCACCATTGTCATCATTGTTGACATGACCTCATTGTCATCACATCACCACCATCATCATCGTCATCAACTTCTCCCTGTCTAGCTTACGAAAGAATGAGACTCAGACTGGTAATTTTATTTGACTTCAACAATTACTGGGGGGTAAACCCCTAATCTACTTTTTTAACTGCCGGCCTCGCTACCTCCCTAGTGATGTACCCCCAAACACTTGCTGTTTCTCTTGACCATGTGCTCATGGTGCATCTCCACTCATGGCAGCTTTCTCTCTCTGCTGTCTGTCCATCTTCCTTCCTCTGCAGCCCCTAACCAGGCAACTCAAATTCTTTTCACCTCCTATTCCTCCAGTAATTGGCTGTAGTCATTTTTAGGGAGGAATAAGGACAGCAACCAAACCACAAAACCTTCAGCCCAAAATGTATCCTGCCTACAAGATGTGCAGGGACAAAGATAGAGCAGAGACTGAGGGAATGGCCAATCCATGGCTGCCCCAAATTGAGACCAATCTCTGACACTATTAATAATACTCTGTTAGGCTTACATAGCCTAGCATAACTGTCCTCTGAGAGGCTCCACCCAGGAACTGATGGAAAGAGAGGCAGAGACCCACAACTAATATTAGATGGAGCTCGGGAAGTCTTATGGAAGAGGTGGAGGAATAATTGAGGAACCCAAAAAAGACAGATACTCCACAAGAAGACTAACAGAATCAACTAACATGGACCTTTGGGGGCTCCCAGAGACTGAACCACCAACCAATGAGTGAGCACAAGCTGGACCTAGGGCCTCTACCCATATGTAGCAGATGCTCAGATTGGTCTTCACATGGGTCCACCAACAACTGGAGGAGGGACTGTCCCTGAATCTGTTGCCTGCCTACAGGAGCCTAGCATAACTCTCTTCTGAGAGGCTCAGAGCATCCAGCAGCCAATGGGAATAGTTTTAAATTAAGGAATAAGGTTTGAACAACAAAAGCTGGTAAAAATGAGAATTCACTTAGAGGCAACTAGATCCTTGGGTACCAAATTTAGCATTACAATACATAGCTGCAGACCAGACCTCAACAATTCCCCTTCTTGTCTCAATAAAAAGGCTCTTTCTCTTATAATAATAAACAACATACAGTAGGAACAATTGTGAATTAATTATGAAAATTATTAGATAAGAGTTATATTCAAAAAGTCCAGTCTGTTTGTATTTGGCAACCCAATGAAGCTTGAGACCAGGATAGAACAAGGAGTGAAGTATCAAAGGGACAGCTGGAGTGTAGAGAGAGGGGCAAGGTAGCAGTGGAAAGAGAAGGGGTGAGAAGAGACAGACAGAGAGAGAGAGAGAGAGAGAGAGAGAGAGATCAAGGGAGTCTTTCTTTATATATAGGTGATGACATAATCACAGGTAAAGGTGAGAGGTGAGCCAAGTGGATTCTGGGAATATGGTGGCTATTGCCTTGGCAACAGGTCTTGGGGTCCCTCTTATATGATGTCACGGGTTTCAGAGGTCCTGATACCAATATACCTCCCTTCTTGTTATTATAAGGAGAAGAGAAAACAAGGGAGGGGGAAGCTGATGGTGAAAAGGGAACAAAGGCGTTGTGTCTCTTAAGCTGCTTCCTGCTGTCTAGGAGCGTCATCAATTTGGGGGTGTAGTTGACTTTCACCATCGGGATTCACTTGGTAAATATTTGCATCAGGTTCCTCTGTGGACAGAGGTTCTTCTGTGGGCAGCCGCTGGTAATCCTGTAACAGGAACTGATTCATAGTTTGCTTAGAAATTTTATGTATTTGTCATTGAAGGAATGTAGAAACAAGAATAATGAGGCAGAGAGCAAATAATAACACGAGGAGGATGACTAGAAAAGACATTAGAAAAGGGAGTATCCATGTCCATTTAGGGTTTTCAAAAATCCCAGAACTGGAGGTCTCACATTCCCTGAAATTCTTTATGTCTGACTGTAGCTCCTGGATTTTATTTCTTACTATCCCAGATTGGTTGACATAGAAACAGCATTCTTCTTGGAGGAACAGGCAAAGACCACCTTCTTTAGCTGTCAGGACATCTAGCCCCTTTCAGTTCTGAAGCACCATGGCTGTCAAAGAATCTATCTGTTTCTGGATAGTAAGCACAGTTTCAGTCATTTCTTGAAGATCACTTTTAAACTGGAAAGTGAATGTATCACATTGGATCATGGAAGTTGTTATCTCTGCAACTCCAGTACCAGCACCTATGGCTATTCCCATAGTGACCAAGAGAGGCACGACCTGAACTGCCCTCTTATGTTGAGCAGCTATCATACCTCAAACTGGGATTGGCAGGGACTCATTACCCTGGATTACTCCCACTTCAGGGAAAAGGAGTATCAGCGTGCAAACTCCTGACCAGCTGGCAGGTAGGTGATGATATGCCTGAGTACCACAAAGAATTGACGTGTTCTGGACTGCAGGGCATTGTGGCAGAGATGAAATATCAAGGGTTGTAGTTCTATTGCATTTTAAGACCTCCAGGGAGCTCAGCGTTCCTACAGAATGAGTCCTGGAGGTCTTAAAACAGTTTGCCACGCCAAAGAGAAGGATGGAGGTAAGGAATGGAGTCATGGCAACATTGGAGTCAGGGCAGCTGACAAAGGATGAGGTGAGGTTACTTGGCAGTATCACCAGAAATGCTGTAAGTAACAATTGTGAGGTAGTTCCAGAGGGTACACATAACCAGCAATCTTTAAAGTGTCCAGGTCTGGTGACATTAAGGAGTTGGTATGCTGAGGTTAAGGTCTGAAGCAAAAGGCAAAATGACAAGGTAGTGCCATATATAAGGGGTGACGTCACAGAGGTAAGGACCTCGGAGGAGTGTTTGATTATCTCCCCTACTTTTTCGATATCTAGGGGTTGGGCAGTTGAGACATACTTTCTCTGGATATGAATAGTGCTTACTGGGGACCTGGGCTGACTTTTACGGTAGAGCTTACCAGCAACTCCTGTCTTCCCCTTGGAATCCCATGGGTCTTGTATGTAGAAAAAGAATGTCTTGTGGTGTTGGTAGAAGAAATGATTGGTCCATGATCCTAGCATATGTATCTGACAAGACAAATATGGGCAGCCCCCATATTTATCTGGCCATTTTCCACAACAATTTTTCTAGTCAAAGAGAAAGCAAGTATAGAGATAATATTTAGATGGGATAACAGATACAGAGATGATATCCATTTGGATCGGTTCCTGGCATCTGGCTATGGAGCAGTTTCCTGGCCCTATTTGGAAAGACTGTTATCTGGGGGAGGGGAGTTCTTGAACCTCAAATCTCCAGATGTAAGGGCTGCCCTGGATGGAAGCAAACAACAAGGGGAAGACGAGAAACCCATGTCTAATCCAGTGAGGTTGAGCTTGGCTGCCGGAGTGGAGTCTCATTTTCTGGGATTGGGGACAAGATGGGTGTTCTCGATGTTCTCCTGAAGTTAACAGAGCAGTCCTTAAAAGGTCTCTGCCATTTGGGAAAAAGGGTGATGGCTGATGATCTGGAGGGGATAGAAGGACTTGGTCTCCAATGTTGACAGGCAGTGGACAGGAGAGTAGCAGTAGATGGTGGTCAGCAAAGTTCCATAGGAGAGAACAGATGTGGCAAAGTAATAGGGTGAGTAGGTGGCCTGGGAAGGGAAAGCATTTAGATGAAAGATAAGGAGTTAGGACTGGATGTCCATATATGAGTTCAAAGGGTAAAATGAGGAGAAGTCGCTTGGGGAGAGCCCATAACCTGAAAAGAGCCAGAGGTAGGAGTTTTACCTAATCAAGGTGAAGTTCTTGTGACTGCTTAGCAAGAGTGATTTTTAAAGAACAGTTAGTTCTTTCTACATTACCTGAAGATTGAGGGTGGTAGAGAATGTGAAAATGCCATGGGATGTCTAGGGCCTTAGATAGAATTTGAGAAACTTGGGAAGTAAATTTGGGACTATTTATTCAGGTATGCCTGGAGGGAAACTGAGACACCAACCTTGGAGATAATCTCTCAAAAGAGGAGTTGAGAGACTGTCTGAGCCCTTTTGTTAGTTGTGGAAAATGCTTCCACCCACCCCAAGAAAGTGTCCGCCAAGACCAGAAGGTACTTGGCATATCGGACAGTGGGCGTGTGTGTAAAGTCAAGTTGCCAGTCAGTTCCAGGAAGGGAACCTCTAGTCTGATGGATAGGAAAAGGGGTGCTATAATACCTTGAATTGGAGACAGACATCTGATGAATTTAGCAAGAAGCAGTGATAGAAGCTTAGGTCCTCAGGAGTAGACTGTAGGTGGGTCTTGACAAAAGAAGACAATGCTTGGCTGTTAGGATGAAAGAGGTGGTGAAGAAAGGACAGAGTTTGGTGGGTGTCAGGGGTCTTCTATTTGAATTATCTGAAGAGAAAGAACCCTGGAGGGAGGTAGAGTTTGTAAGCCTTTATAAGCTAGGAACTGTGATAAGTTATGAGAAGAGAAGACAGTTATAGGCAACCCAAAGTTTAGGTTTTTTGACTCTCGAATAAGGAGTTCAATGGCTGCTAAGGTACAGATACAAGGTGCCCGTCCCTGGATGGTTAGATCTAGTTTTTTTCAACAAGTATGCTATGAGTGAAAAATAGGGTCCCAGTTGATGACCTAAGACTCCAAGGGCAAATCCCTCTTTTTTCAGTTACGTAGAGGCAAAAAGGACGAGTCAGGTCAGGGAGATATAAAGCTGGGTCCTTAGGAGAGCCTGTTGGAACCTTTGAAAAGGCTTGGTAATGGGTTTGAGAAGAGGTTTGTGGGTGTGGCCTAAGCTGCTTCCTATAAGGGATGAGAAAGGAGGGAGAAGGAAGGAACCCACAAATGTAAAAACTAGCTGTTCTAGGAATGATAAAATCTTTTCCTTTGTAGAAGGAACAGTTTAAGACTGAATCAGATTCTTTCTAAGGTAAAAGCCTGTGGGTTGGAGTAATTGTTAGTTCCAAATAGGTGACCTGGAGGGGTGACAGTTGGACTTTAGAAGGTGAGAACCTGTAGCCTTGACTGGAGAGAAAATTTACAAGAGCAGAGGTGTCAGCTTGGCTAATTTCTAGCGAGGGGCTACAGAGAAAGACATCATCTAAGTATAATCTTAGATTTAGAGAGAGACAGAGATAGTAAGTCAGAAGCCAGGGCCTGAACAAGTAGGTGTGGGCTGTCTCAAAATCCCTGAAGTTAAGTTGGGTAGAAAAGTGGGTATCAGGATCTGTCCAGGTAAAGGCAAATATGTTCTGTGACTGGGCATCTAGAAGGATAGAGAAAAATGCATCCTTGAGATCTAGGACTGAGAAATGGGAAGTCCCTGAGGGGATAGTGGAAAGAAGTGTGTAAGGGTTAGCCACAACAGGATGGAGAGGAACCACTGTAAAATTAATGCACCCGAGGTCTTGAACCAGGCAGTAGGAACCATTAGGTTTCTTAACTACTAGTATAGAGGTGTTAAAGGGAGGAAAGGTGGGGCAAAGGAGTTTTTTCTCAAGAGGTCAAAAATGATAGGCTTAAGTTCCCTGAGACTCTGGAGGGGGGGGGGTATTGAGCTTGGGTCATGTACCTGGTAGAGTCCAGTAATTGAATGACAACAGGAAAATGGTGTTTAGCAACAGGGGAGTTCTGGACGTTCCAGTGGGAATCTACTTGAGAAGCTGGTAAAGGAAATAGCATGGTAGTGTTAGTAAGTTGACTGACTAGAAGAAGGAGCAGAGGAACTGCTGGTGAGCTTGGGTTTAGGTGAATGGGGGGAGCAAAGGAAATAGAGGCTCCCCTCCTAGCTAGAAGATCCCTTCCCAATAAAAGGACAGGACATGTTGGCACTACTAAAAAGGAATGGGTGAGAAGTACACCCCTAAAAATGCAACCAAGTGGTGGGGGTCTGGTGAGGGAAGTAAAGTGGTCCTCCTACCACGACAATAGGAAAACGAGGAGAAGAGGGTTCCCAAAACTCCGCCAGGGCCAAGTAAGTGGCCCCAGTGTCCAAGAGGCAGGAGATGGGCTGTCCACATACAATTGTGGGAAGCCACATGTGCCGTTGCTGAGTGGCACTGACTACTGCTGGCCACCATGCATAAGATTGGACAAACAACCAATGTGTACATATGCAGTAAAGTTTTTTGCAAAAACACTGCCTGGCCCAGGCATGATAATGAGGTTCTGTAAGGTACTGAGAGTATAACCAATCGGATGTGAGACATGCAAATGAGGTATGATAATGAGGCTCAGTGAGGTACTGAGAGAGAGTAGCCAATCAGATGAGGAACATGCAAATGAGGCTTAGTGCATAACCAATCAGGGTATGAGACACGCCTCTCCTAGGCCTATAAAAGCAGCACCAGCTCTGGGCAAAAGGTCTTTTCGCCTCTGCAATCAAGCTCTCCCAATAAACGTGTGCAGAAGGATCCTGTTGCAGCGTCGTTCTTGCTGGTCGAGTCGAGCGCGCGCAAGAAGTGGTGCCGAAACCCGGGACAAGAAACATCTTCAGGCACGAGCGAAGACCCCCTGCTACAGGGAGGATTCAGAACTGCATCGCGGGGAAGGAGCGGTTAATAAAGGTTCCCGTAAAACAGACTGCTGAGAAGGATCCGGCGTGGATTCAGAACTCTTCAGCTGGGGAGCGGTGTTAATAAAGGTTCCTGCAAAACAGACTGCTGAGAAGGATTCAACTGCGTGGATTCAGAACTCTTCAGCTGAGGAACGGTGGTACCAGTAAGTATAAAGAAATTAAGGTAAGTCTCTGAGAGGTATGCTTTCTTACGCAGTGGGTCTGGTAGTTGTTACTGGGTTTGTGTGGGACGAGCTGTTAAGGAAGGGCAGCGACTTTGTAGGAGTACCAGGAAGGCATATCAGAAACATAGAGAAAGAAAAAAGAAGATGCGCGCAGAAAAATAAGTAACTTAAGAAATATAAAAAGAGAAAAAGAAAGGAAGCTAAAATATAAAGATACAAAGGATAATATAAAGATACAAAGGAGAATATAAAGATATAAAGGATAATATAAAAAATGAAGAACAAAAAAATTAAGTCAATTTACCCTCCTCTCGAGGACTTTGACTAAAGAGGCAGCCTTCATCAAAGGCTTAAAGATAGCTCTCAGAGAAAGAGGAGTAACTATTAGAAGCAGCCACTGTGCAGAATTCCTAGAAGAAGGAGAAAAAATGAAAATAAGCTATTTCAGAGCCCTCCTAGGGACAGACAGAAAACGGGAGACGTCCTGCTTCCTCTCTGGCTCCTATGGAAATATTTTTAGCTTCGAATAGGATATCTGTGTTCTATTTTCTGTTTTTTGGTGCACCAAATTGTCTATATGTCTGTCAACTCGTGTTTGTTTTTGCTTGGATGATTGAATGATTGTTGTTCTGTGTTTCATGTTGAAAAATAAAAAAGCAGTCTCAGTCTGCACAGCAAAAATGACAAGTTAGCTGCACAGTGGCTGGGAGTCAAGTACAGCTGAAAAAGCCCTGCTGAAGGCTGATTGCAAATGGAGCTTTTAAAGGGGCAGGCAGCCTTTTGCTTGTAACAGAAAGTTAGCTTAAAATTGGAAACCCAAGGTTGGAGTTATTCTAAACAACATAAGAAAACAGGTAATATGCAAAAGCAATGTACAAAGGGTAGAAAGAGTATGTTTGAAAATAAAGTACATATCTTTACAAATAGAAGGAAAAACCTTTCAAGGTATAATGGATACAGGAGCAGATAAAAGCATTATATCTAGTAAGTGGTGGCCTGCTTCTTGGCCTGTTAATCAATCGTCACATAGCTTACAAGGATTAGGATATGAGGCTACCCCAACTATAAGTGCAAAATCCTTACAATGGAAAGATAAAGAAGGAAGGACAGGGCTTTTTCAACCTTATGTACTCCCTTTACCTGTAAACTTGTGGGGGAGAGATGTGTTATCAGCTATGAACTTTATATTGACTAATGATTACTCTCAGAAAAGCAAGGAAATGATGAAAGGAATGGGATATATACCTGGACTAGGTCTTGGAAAAATTTTGCAAGGTAGAATTTTACCAGTTAAAGCCACTGTAAAGGCAGACAAGAAAGGGCTGGGTTTTTTCTAGGGGCCACTGAAGAGCCTTTGCCCATCCCGTAGCATACGGAGGACATGGTGTAGGTGCCTCAATGGCCTTTACCCTCTGAGAAGTTAAAAGCAGCTAAAGAATTAGTACAAGAACAATTAGATCTGGGACATGTGGAGCCCACTCAATCACCCTGGAATACCCCCATTTTTGTTGTAAAGAAAAAGTCAGGTAAATGGAGATTGTTACATGACCTAAGAGCCATTAATGCACAAATGCAAGTTATGGGTCCTGTACAAAAAGGACTCCCCCTACTCTCAGCTCTACCTAAGGATTGGAGAATTATAGTAGTAGATATTAAGGATTGTTTCTTTTCAATTCCATTAAATAAGAAAGATAAACCTAGATTTGCATTCACCTTGCCTTCTATTAATCATATGGAACCTGATAAAAGGTACCAATGGCGGGTATTACCCCAAGGAATGGCAAATAGCCCTACCATATGTCAGTTATATGTAGGAAAAGCTTTACAACCGGTTAGGGATGGTTTCCCCTCCTTAAAAATTTGTCACTATATGGACGACATTGTAATTTGTGGACCTGAAGAAGAAAGTATACAGCAAGCTTAAGGCTTGCTTAATGAAACTTTAAAAAATAATGGTTTGAGTATTGCACCAGAAAAGGTACAGCAGTCTAATGTTAGTCATTTTCTAGGAGCCACTATTACTTTACGATGTGTCACCCCACAAAAGATTAGTATTAGAAAAGACCATCTAAAGACACTAAATGATTTTCAAAAATTATTAGGAGATATAAATTGGATTAGACCTTATTTAAGGATCCCTACTTCGGAATTAAAACCTTTATTTCAAATTTTAGAAGGAGACTCACATATTACCTCATTGAGACAATTAACACCTGAGGCTTCTGATGTTCTTAGGAAAGTGGAAAAGGCGATCCAAACAGCACAGTTAACTCGTATAAATGAGCAAGAACCTTTGTGCCTATGCATATTATGCACCATCAATCTGCCAACTGCTGTGTTATGGCAAAATGGTCCTTTAGTATGGATACATCCACATATATCCCCTAATAAAACTATAGAGCATTATCCCACCATGGTAGCAAATATGGCCCACAAAGGGATAAAAACTTCAATCACTCACTTTGGAAAAATGCCTGATAGCATAATTGTCCCGTATACTGTCGCACAAATGCAAATATTGTGTGCTACTATAGATGAATGGGCCATTCTTAGATGCAGTTATTCTGGTTTAATTGATAAACATTATCCTAAACATCCGTTATTACATTTTATGTTATTGCATCCAGTAATATTTCCAAAGGTAACGGCTATACCCCTATAAAGGGAGCCATTGATATTTATACAGATGGATCCAAAACAGGAGTTGGAAGTTATGTAATCAATGAAAAGGCTGTAAGGTTGCAATTTACACCAGGAGCCCCTCAATTGGTAGAATGTTTGGTAGTTTTAGAAGTCTTTAAAAGATTTCCTATGCCCATAAATATTGTCTCTGATTCTGTTTATGTAGTTAATGCGGTTCTAGCATTAGAGACTGCCGGAAATTTTAAACAGTCCAGTCCTGTATCTCCAATTTTGATGAGAATACTATATTGTAAACTAAGAAATGAGCATCCCTTTTATATTCAACATATTAGAGCACATACATCATTACCTGGACCTATGGTTAAGGGAAATGCAATTGCTGACTCAGCCACCAGAGACATGGTTTTCCTATCACAAAGTTCTATAGAAAGTGCAAAAAATTTTCATCAGCTTTATCATGTCCCTGCCTCTACATTACGACAAAAGTTTAAGCTCACAAGAAAAGAAGCCCGAGATATTGTCCTACGGTGTGGTAAATGTGTAGAATTTGTTAATGCACCTTCCGTGGGTGTTAATCCTCGCGGATTGCGACCCCTAGATGTTTGGCAAATGGACGTAACGCATATCCCATTCTTTTGGGAAATTACAATATGTACATGTATCCATCGATACCAGTTCTGGTGTCCTACATGCCTCTCCCTTGACAGGGGAAAAAGCAGTTCATGTCATATCTCACTGCTTAGAGGCTTGGGCTGCATGGGGCAAGCCCCTAGTGTTAAAGACAGATAATGGTCCTGCATATACTTCTTCTAAATTTAGCCAATTTTGCAAACAAATGCAAGTAAAACATATTACTGGATTGCCCTATAATCCACAGGGCCAAGGCATAATTGAGAAAGCCCATCGCACTCTGAAACAATATTTGCAAAAACAGAAAGGGGGAATAGAGGCTATGACGCCAAAGATGGCTCTATCCCTTACAATATTTACTCTTAATTTTTTAAAATTGGATGATGCTGGAAGATCACCAGCTGAAAGGCACGGACAATGGCCTCAATCGCCCAATGAAATGGTCAAATGGAAAAATGTCCTTGATAATAAATGGTATGGCCCGGATCCTATTTTAATCAGATCCCGGGGAGCTATTTGTATTTTCCCACAGGGTGAAGAAAATCCACTTTGGGTCCCGACGCGACTGACAAGGACCGTGAAAGAGCAAGATGAACCCCAAGATGATTCTTCTGCTCCTGATGATTGAGACCGGGATAAGTATACCTTTGTGGGCCATAGTAAGATCATGGCCAGTACCTTTACCGGTACATTCCAATTCTTCTACCTTACCTTTATTTTTTGCAACGGAATGTTATTTGGATGCGCCTTGTGCACGACAAACTCCTCAAGAGCCACGGGTGTATAATAGTACTAGTTTTCATTTGAATTATACACTATGCTTTGTGCATAATGTGGATAAACCTTTTACACCCTGTATATTTTTAAAGAAAAAGATTATCTCTAATTGGGCAGATCCCATTAGCCAAAATAAGGGGAGCTCTGGAGTGTTGTTTAATGCTTTAACACAAGTTGCTCAAGGAGCGCAATCAGGCTCAGGTGATGTTGAAAATAATATAATTTCACCTATAAACATCACCACTATTATGATAAAGGGAAAGGTGACCATTCCCAAAAGATCACGATGGCCTGTTGGCAATGCTACTGCTATACGCAGCATGCCTTGGTGTCATCCGGACCTCGCATTTCCTATAGTTTTTTCACCTTGTCAATCAAAAATTTTTCCTCGGAAAGAAATAGCAAAGGGTTTTGTTTTGTCACCCCCGCTAGATTTTGCTATAATGAGCGATAAAGGAGATGCTACAGGGAAAGAAAATATTTGGCCATATTACCAATGGATTTTAAGCAATGAGGCAGGTGCTAGTATCAGTCTGTCAGCCTTTGCATTGCTGACTGGAACCTTTCATGAGATATTGAATGTTTCTGCCACTCTTTCCAATACCTCTACTCATTTAGATAATGTGACAACTAATATGACTACTTCTCCAGTAGAAGTTTGTGTCAATCCTCCATTTTTCTTTATATTGGCTGAATTTCAAAATAATACAGAATGGTTAGATTGTACAAATGTCACTTGTTTTTTGACGCAATGCTGGAATGGAACCAAATTCTTAGCCTTAGTGGTTCATCTACCAATCTTTGTCCCTGTGCCTGTTGAGGCAGATCCACAGAAGTTCCCAATAACGAGTCTTATTCGGCAAAAGAGAGGTTTTGGAATCACAGCTGCCATTGTTACAGCCATTGTGGTGTCCGTGGCATCATCAGTTACCGCAGGAACTGCAATGGCCCATCAAGTTAATACTGCTGACACCATAAGTCAGATAGCAGAAAAATCCTCTGAAGCATTGCTTACCCTGCAAAAGGTGGATTCTCATATCGCCTCAGGGTTAATGCTAGTGAATCAGAGAGTGGATATTTTACAACATAATATGGAACGGATGATGGATGTCATACAAATGAGTTGTGTGGCATCCACATCGCATGTGTGCATTACTCCCAATAAGTATATTAATAATTCTTTTATTAAAAGTACAGACCTATCGAATTACCTGAAGGGGAACTGGTCGCAGGAGCTGGAGAGGTTGCAGGCGAGACTGCAGATGCAGATCCTGAACCTTAATGGGACCAGAGTGGAACCAGTGACCCTCGGAGACTTTACCTCTTGGTTTACCTCTGCTTTTTCTTACTTTAAGGAATGGGTGGGAGTGATTTTGTTTGGTGCTGCCATATGCTGTGGACTGGCGTTCATGCTCTGGTTGGTATGCAAATTCAGAACCCAACAAAAACGTGACAAGGTGATTGTAACTCAGGCACTTTTAGCTATTGAAAACGGCTCCTCCCCTGAAATTTGGTTATCTATGCTCAAGAATTAGTCAGCATGAGATTAGATGAGAGAGACTCAACGATCATTGATCAGCCCTTGCTCATCAATAGGGTGATCATGATTTCCCCACTAATTCAATTTTTGGCTGGCCTCTTTTGCAGAGTTCGCCCTAGGTCATTTAGCAGTTATTGTCACACAGCACTGCGGTATCCAGAGACGGGCAACTTTCCTCGTGCACAGTCCAACCTAAGACATGGGGCCCGGTGGCGATAGGGTTACCCTATGACGGGTAAGGCTGTGACATTAGAGGAACGACCTAAAACAGGAGCCACGGCGGATGGGCATAATTGCATAGGCCTAGTCCAGCCTCATTTTATTAAAACAAACAGGGGGAGATGTGGGAAGCCACATGTGCCGTTGCTGAGTGGCACTGACTACTGCTGGCCACCATGCATAAGATTGGACAAACAACCAATGTGTACATATGCAGTAAAGTTTTTTGCAAAAACACTGCCTGGCCCAGGCATGATAATGAGGTTCTGTAAGGTACTGAGAGTATAACCAATCGGATGTGAGACATGCAAATGAGGTATGATAATGAGGCTCAGTGAGGTACTGAGAGAGAGTAGCCAATCAGATGAGGAACATGCAAATGAGGCTTAGTGCATAACCAATCAGGGTATGAGACACGCCTCTCCTAGGCCTATAAAAGCAGCACCAGCTCTGGGCAAAAGGTCTTTTCGCCTCTGCAATCAAGCTCTCCCAATAAACGTGTGCAGAAGGATCCTGTTGCAGCGTCGTTCTTGCTGGTCGAGTCGAGCGCGCGCAAGATACAATGATGTCTACGTGGGGGCTCCCTGCTAGTGATGGCAGTAGGCGGGTCAGGGGAGTTTAGGCCTCTTCATTCGGCCACAGCCAAGCCTAGGAGATCAGCTGGAGGGTTCTCTGGGAGTGATGTCCCTCTGTTCTGTGTAACATGAGGGCAATCGACAGCCCAATGTCCCTCTTGATGGCACCTAGGGCATGGCCGCCTTGGCTTGTGGAAGTTAAGGCAGGCTTTTGCCCATTGACTTTGCCAACCACATTTGTAGCAGGTACCTGGTGGTCTCTGAGTCTTAAAAGACCAGGAGTCCAGGGCAGTGGCTGAGGCTGGCGGACAGTCTTTGCCAGCATATGGTATTTTTGTTTGTGGACTTTCTCATCTCTTCCATGGTACACTTTGAAGGCCAGTGCTAAAAGTTCTGCCTGTGGAGTTAGGGGTCCCCTATCCAGCTTTCTAAGTTTAGCTTTTATGTCGGGGTAGCTCTGGGAAAAGAAGTAGGCCATCAGAAGTTGCTTATGTTCTGGGTTTTCAGGGTCCAGATTGGTACACTGTAATAAAGCCTTTGTGAGGCATTCTAAAAATTGAGATGGATTTTCCTGCTTATCCTGGACAACCTCTTGGAGTTTTTCAAAATTTACTGGCTTTAAGGCTGCCTTTCTTAGGCCTGCCAAAAGGCATGTTATAAACCTGTCTCTGGCTAAAATATCACCTGCGGAATTATAATTCCATCGAGGAACCTGGTCAGGCACTACCTCCAATCCAATTGGATATGTTCTATCTGTTTGGTGAATTTCGTCTGCATGTGTTCTCACTTGCTCCCATACTTTCCTGTGTTCCTCAAGAAGTAAGTTATTAGTAAGTATCATATGTACATCTTGCTGTAAGATTGAGTAATGTAATGATATTCTTTAATAAAGGCAAAGGAGTTAGTGGTATAGGAACCCAGTCTGCTCTCTATTTGAGAAAGTTCACTCAGCGAGAAAAGAGCATGTACTCTGACAAGGCCATCTACCCCCAACAACTTCTCTTAGAGGAAGAATCGATGTTGGGTCAGGTGTCCCTGGGGGAGAAGGACTTGGGGGTTTAGCTGTGGCCTTAGAGCAGGTAATAGAAGGGGTGAAGGTGGGTGCCAATGTAGAGCATTTGGAGTGACCTGCAGCTGGTATAGAAGGAGGGGAGGGGTCTGGAGAGGTCAAGCTAGTAGGCTCTGGAGAGGTCAAGCTAGTAGGCTCTGGGGTATGCTGGTGAAAAGGAGAAACTGAGGCAGCAGTTTGGGTTTTTAGCAGCGTGGAAACAAATCTGCGACAGAAAGGAGGTTGTTCCTTAGCTGGATCTAGTGTTGTAGCGTCATTTGGTGGAGGTTGTGTAGGTTTCCTGGCTAAGAGATGTTGGGTTGGGGAACAAGAAAAACACATGGAGGGATTGGAGCAAAGACAGAGGAATGCTTGGACATGGGGACCTCTTTCCATTTACCAGTTCGCTGGCAGTACATATTAAGACCCCTTAAAATAATTGGATCAAGGATACCATTAAGTGGCCATTTGGAATTATTATCTAGCTGGTACTGAATCCAAACCTTATTGCAGAGGTATATTAATTTTGATGTCTTCAAGTCAGGCGTTACCTTCAAAGACTTGAGATTTTCCAGGAGCTATCCCATTGGGGTGCCTAGAGGTGCATTTGAAGACATCACAGCACCCATTGGGGGTTTATTTGTACCAGCATCCCGAGAACAATTCAATAACCAAAATGAAGACAGCCAGGCTAGAGGATCAAGTCATCACTAGGGCTAGGGCCCCCTAGAGGCTAAAGAGTAAATCCTGGTCTTACTAAAAAGGGGTCTACCACGGCCCAGGGGTTCTTTGATGGCTGCAAGAGCCTGGAGGGGTGGGGGAACAAGAGCTCTTTTGAGGGATATGATCACCCAAAGGGTCAATGTCTGAACTCGTATGTCAGCTAGGAGGCGTGGCTATAAAATGCCACCCCTTAGCCCCCAGAAAAAGCTCGCCAGGCCCTATCTGGGAAATTAAGGGCCCTCCTGCTGACAGACCTTAACAATCAATATGCCAGTGTCTGAGAGAGAATTCCAGTGAACTGGTAAGTGGAAACGTGGAATTGAGTGGTTGATGTGGGCGCAGTAGAAGCTATCTTCACAGGGTGGCACAGGGAGACACAGCTCACATAGTAAAAGTCTGTGAGTCTCGCAGTCAAGGCAGTGGCAGCAGCGATGGCCTGCAGCAGCAATGAAAATCCACGTGGTGGATGATGGCAGGTGCCAGCAGATGGTGTAGCAGTGGCTGCAGGCAGTGATAGCTATGGAGGCTATCCACCATGACATTGGTTCTCCAGTGGCAGTAGCAACAGCCACCAGGGCTCTGCAGCTCTCCTGCATAACGGCTTCAGAAGGACTAACAAGGCAAAACAGTTCTATGTGAGCTTTATTGGGAGAGAGAGAGGCAAGGTGGCTATGGAAAGAGAAGGGAGGAAGACAGAGGGTGGGGGCTTTCTTTATATATGGGTGATGACGTAATTACAGGTAAATGTGGGAGGTGAGGCAACACATTCTGGGAATATGGAGGCTGTCACCTTGGCAACAGGTCTTCAGGTCCCACCTATGTGATGTCATGGGTTTCAGTGGTCCTGAAATGGAGCATGCCAAGTAGGCTAGGCTGGCTCACTGATGCCCAAGTTAAAAGCACAAACCAACGTGCCCAGGTCTTCATACTCTCAAGGCAAGCACTATACTGACTGAGCCATGTCTTCAGCCCCTTCTCTGCAAGGCAACAATCACTGCTTTTGGAAGGTGGGAGTGTGAGAAGAGGCAATGAGACCTAGATAGATGCCTGAGTAGAAAAAGAAGTGGCTTGGACAGGAGTGACATGTGTGGGAGTGTGCATGTTTGAGTGTGTGCATGCATGTGGATGTGTGTGTGCAATAGATGATCCCAATGCTTTGCTTTTTCAGGCTTTCTATGTATTTGGATTGAGGGCAGGATTTGCTCCTGTGGGAGATAGGAACAGAATATTAACTCATCATTGGCTAAGAGATGGTAACATGTATCCAGTGGGGAAACTCCCAAAGAGAGCTCCTTAAGAGGGGACTCTCAAGCCCTGTTTTGTCATGGGAAGGCACTTCCTAGAATTGAGGCGGGTGCAACTTCTGCAAGGTCTATCTTCTTTATTTGTATCATTCCTGATCTACCCTATCAGGAACCTGCACAGAAGCCCTCTGGTCACACCATGACCAAAGGCAACTTATGAAAGGAAGAACTTATTTGGGCTCACTGTCCCTAAAGAGATGAGACTCCACTGACAGAGAAGCATGGCAGCATGCAGCAGGCTGGAGCAGGAAGCTGCAAGCTCACATTTTGGTCCACAAGCACAAAGCAGAGAGAGAAGGACACAGAGTAGGGTAAGGACTTAGCTCTCAAAGCCCAAACCGTATGACATACTTCCTCCAGCAAGGTTCCTCCTAAACTGTCCCAACAGCACTCCCAGCTGGGTACCAAGTGTTCAGACACCTGAAACAATGGGGAACATCTCACTCAAACCATTGCAGTCGCCTCTTCAGTGCCATCTCCTTGTGAATAGTTAACATGCAATGGTCCTGAGGTCAAGGCCTGAGTTCGAATCCCCCAGTGTACCCCTTCACATCAGTGTGACTACGATGAGTCATTGTCCCTCTCTGATACTGTGTCCCCTTCTGGACAGGAAGAGGGAGAGAAGCCCTGGACACCACCTTCTAGGACAAGGCCATGTGCATGTCAGCTGCATGAGCACAGCTCAACATCTAGAGAGGCAGGGCAGGCAGGGAAGGGAAGTCAGCCAGCTCTGTCCTCAGTCTGACAGCAACTGAGGAAGAGAAGGCACAGAGCAGTTGCTTATACATTAGACCCTCACACATGGTCAGATGCTGTGTTCCAGGAGGCAGGACAAGCTTGAGTCCTTCAGAGAGAGGAGCCTTGGAGATGCTGCAAGCTCAGGATGGTCAGGTGGTTTCATGGGGGAGATTTCTCTGTGTAGCTCAGAGCATGGGCTGTTGTCAGGAGGTAGGTGATGCCCGCAGGAGGTTATAGAGATGTGGGTACAGACACTGCACAGTCTGGACCTTGGCAAGGCTGCCTGCTATAGGAGCTATGTGGACAGAGGAGGCCAGGGACTGGCCCCAGTGATGGGTGCATGAAAGTCTTCAGAGAAGAAGTTAGATAGGAGAGTGTGAAAATGATACCCACCCACTCGTGTGTGTTCACACAGGGGTGGGGTTCTGTGAGCCAGCAATGCATGAGAGATGTTCTCTCTAATCCTGCCCCAAGTGGTAGGTATCTCGTCCCGCGGGATTCAGTTATTCGTGGGTGCGAGGGGGACCGCAAACCTGGAAGGAGATGGGAGGAAAAGAAAGAAGAGTAGGAGACCAGGAAGGGTGCCTATCGAGGTCTCGTTTATTAGGCTGAGGTGCCTTCTTTTTAAAGCATACATCGCGGGGAATATGGGAGGGGTCGAGGGAGAATTATACAAAGAACAAAGAAATGGGCAACTGCTGACATGGGGGCCGAAGTCAGGCGCCAAGCAGCGGGCACTCTGGATCTTATCTCTGGAACATCGATCCTCCTTGACAGCCTTGGGGGTCAGGCTGGGCTCAGGCATAACTCATGTCCTTGGATGGCATGAGAACTCAGGAAGAAATAGGGAAGAGGGGACTATAATTCAGCTTTTACAGCCTCTAGGTGCCAAGAAAGGAACAGGGAGGAAAGGGGGGTGATAACCAGCTCTTAGTACAAGGCCATTTGACCTGTTAAGGAGATTGTGAAGGGCTCACTTTCTCATGGGATGGTCTCCAACAGGTAGAAACACTGAAAACAGAGGAGTGCTGAAGTAACCTATTTCCTCAGCTCCTGCAGCCTGCATGGCTTCTCTTTTTTCAAACCCCAGCCCAGTCTCCTTGCTCTTCTTGCCTTTCTTTCTTGAGCTCTAGCAGAGCCAGAAGCAATGTAGACTTAGGTTTGGAAGGGGCATAACCAGCTAGGGTACCAGACAGGCCAGCGATGCTGCCTGCCTCGCAACAGTCTCATGAGCTAAAGGCTGTAGGGACTGACCACCCCTCACAGGGCTGGTTGTCTTACATGCAAGGAGCAGGTGAAGTAACCCTGCGGCCATAGTTGTGCACTCTCCCATAGAGTTTACACAGTGGCTGCAGAAGGCTTGCCTTGCTTTGTTCACTGGGAAGGATGCTGCAGGTCTGCCCTCAGCATCCTCGGACTTCCTGCTTCATGCTGGGAGTGGTGAGGAGTCACCTAGCTAGCCCTTCAGCTTCAGAATGTCACCCTGCCAAGGCCCAACTCACCCCTAGACACCTTGTCTTGCTACTGTCTGATTGATACTGGTATCTAAAGGCTTGGCATCCCTTTGCCAACTTGATTAAAGGCTTTCCCACTTCTCAGGCCTCCTCCCAGGGTGACCTGCACTTCCCCAGTGCCTGCACCACGCTCAATCCTCTGTCCCGTTCTTCCTCAGAGCCTTTCACAAGTCCTGTGCCCATCGGCTTCAGCCCTTGCTCCCTGGCATCCTACCTGAAGCACTGCATTTCCATTTAAAGGTTCCCCACTATTACAGGTTTTTACATTTTATTTTTATTTATTTGTTTATTTGAGACAGGGCCTCTGTTGTGCTCACCTCGTCCGGCAAGGAAAAACACAACACGGTCGGATTCCTCTCAACAGCTTTATTGCAGGAATGCCTCAATGCTAAGGGAACCCCAGGAACCCAGGGAGGACTGCTTATATACACCCCAGCACTGGGGAGGGCTATGTGTCCTCCTGGGATTGGTCAGTCTGCCGGCACTTTAATTTGCATGCACCCGCTTGGGAGGGGTTGGCGCCAGATTTGGGCTAGCGCCTGCGCAGTGGTGTTGTTTATGGTGAGGGTGTACCAGAGACCGGCGCCATCTTTTAGGGTTAGGCCGGCTGCCTACAGGCCTCATGTAGCCCTGATTGAACTTGCTACGTAGCCAAGGATAAACATGACCTCTCCATCCTCCTGCCTCTGCCTCCTAAGTTCTAGGATGATAGTCAGGCACCATCATGCCTGGTTTTCTCCTTACTTATCTGATAACTGGGAACAGCCTGTAGCTATTGATATTTCATAGCGCATGCACTGACATGCATATTTATTTACTTTAAGTTTTTTTTTTTTCTGTGTGGAATCGAGCACACTGCTGTTGGGAATTGAGTCTCACATTTTAGCCTGTGGGTCATGGTTCTCAGTCTGGGTAGCAAGTGTCCTTACCTGCTGAAGCATCTCGCTGTCCTGTGACAACTATTTTTAAAATGTTTAATGAATTCATCTAATTCTTAGCAGTGAATGTGGCATGTTGGGGAAACTGGATGTGTGGGGTAACATAGGGCCTGGGGCTCCCCTTTCCCTTCCCCCATTCTGAAGTCTTCCTTCATGCCCAGCTTTCCCATCCCCCACCCTGACCAGGCTCCTGCCCACTCCCTTGCTCCTCCATTCCTGAGAATAAATGCCCATCTCCTTTCCTCTCATGGCCTCTGCTCCACATGTGACAGGTGGGCTGGTAGGAAGGGTCTGACCTGAGGGCAAGCAGGGCTTAGAGTTCTAGCCAGGTCTCCAAAGGGCCTCTGACTCTGTCACCTGCCTTCTGTGAGTGCATCTTGGGTGGAGAACAGAGACTTTAAGCTAAAGAGGAAGTGGTGGAACTGGCCAGGGAGGAGAAATGAGAATTCTCTTACTTCACTTTCCTCCTGGGCGTTCTCAGCTCTCCTCAGGCCTGGCCTTGTGAGGCAGGAGATCAGAGTCTCTGAGAGCTTTCATCTAGTTCAGAGCAAGGCTGTAGCTGGAGGATCCACAGGACTGCACAGACCTTGCCCAGCTTCTCTCTCATCCACAGAGGTCTCTGCCTTCCTCGGGAGCTCCTGCAGAACTGGCTGTGGTGGCTCCTGAATCCTGCCCAGGGTTGCTCTCCTCTCTTCAGAGCTCCCCTCCTTTCTTGCTCAACATCACAGCTCAGGAGGACTCAGTGATGGCCTGGGAGCCCACATACCTGCTCTCCCCAGTGCTGCTGCTGCTCCTGGCCTCAGGTGAGGACAGGGACAAGGACAGAGGGAAGAAACCAGGTTGAAGAGAGGGCAGGGGGCAGGAGGTGTGCACAATGGGGCTCTGTGCTTGTGAGGGCAGAGTACATGGGGGGCTGTGGCCAGCCGCTGCCTTCAAAAAGTTCTGAGCATAGACACACAGAGGGTCTCTCCCTGAGAAGGGAACCCATCTCCTCCTGCTGCTGCAGAGGATGGGGGCTCTCTGACATGAAACATTTATTCCCAGGCTCCTGGACACAGAACCCGGAGTTACTTCGAACACAGGAGGGTGAGACTGTTTCTGTGACATGCTGGTATGATTCGCTCTACCACTCCAGCGAGAAGATCTGGTGTAAGCAAATAGACAACTTGTGTTACCCCTTCGTCAGCAAAAGTGCCGAGAAGCCAAGATTCCTCATCCAGCAGTCTTCTCGCTTCAACTTCTTCACTGTCACCATGACTAAGCTCAAGATGAGTGACTCGGGCATCTATCACTGTGGGATTGTTGCAAATAACACGTCAGTTTATCTCAGAAATATCCACCTGGTGGTGTCAAAAGGTGAGCTTCCCCTTCCATGTGGCTCTCAGCCTTCCTGGGTCTCAAGGCTCCAGAGTTGAAGAGGACTCAAGAAACAGCTTCCTCTAGTAGAGATGTTCTCAACCTGTGGGTCAAGAGCCCTACAGAGGTCTCATATCACATATTTGCATTATGATTCATAATATTAGCAAAATTACAACTATGAAGCAGCAATGAGATCTTTTTATCATTGAGGTTCACAACAACATGAAGAACTTATTATTAAAGGTCCACAGCATTAGGAAGTTTGACAATGCCTGCTCTAGTAGCTGAAAACTGAGGTACAATGAAAGACCCTCCTCCCCCAAGGCCACAAGCTTGTTAAGGTTGCTGTGGATGCTAGGACCCAGGCTTGCTAGTGTCTCGGGAGAAACTGGTAAGAGCCAGTTTTTCTGAACACTGTTGTTGCTGACAGCAATGTGCCATTAGAATTGTATGTGTACGCATGCTCATGCGATGGTGGACATGCAAATGTTCTTTGGCTGAATTTAGTTCATCAGGCTTGGCAGCAAAGGTCTTCATCTGCTGAGCTATCCCTCCTACACCATTAATCTGGAAGAATCTTAAAGTTCCCTCAAGCATTCACAGCCTTCCATTCCTGACTGTCCCTGGCTGTAATTACATCAGAACCTGCTGCAGGGTTGGTGGGCTCCAGCACACAGAGACCTCGGAGTAGATGGAGGCAGTCCCTGAGTGACAGTGAGGAAGACTTCTCATTTGGATGTGCTATTAATAATTCAGAACCTGTGAGCTTTGGGATGACAGTCCTGGGACCTCCACTGGTCCCCAGACCCCTTCATAGCTCATTCTGAAAACTACAGAGATGCCAGGCTCCTTGCATTTGTCTATGATACTCAGAGCTTCAACATAGCCCTCTCCATGCTGCCTAGACAGTTGGTTAAGTGGGGGTACCTGAAGGTCAGCCCCATCCATGTATGGACCCCAGGTCCATTCCATGCAGGAGAGACATTAGGTATTATGGTGGTTTGAAGGAAAATGGTCCTCATAGGTTCCTATGGAATGGCACCTGTAGGAGGTGTGGCCTTGTTGAAGTAGGTGTGGCCTTGTTGGAGGAGGTTGAAGCCACTGAAGGTGGACTTTGAGGTTTCAGATGCTAGAGAGCTCTAGGATAGCTCTCTCTTGCTGCAGCCTTTGGATCCAGATGTAGAACTCTTAGCTTTTTCTCCAGCACCATGTCTGCCCGCACACCCCTGTGATTCCCTCCATAATGATCCTGGACTAAACCTCTGAACTGTAAGCCTGCCCCAGTTAATTGTTTTCCTTTGTAAGAGTTGTCATGGTCATGGTGTCTTCACAGCAATGGCAGCCCTAACTAAGATAGGTATCAAAAGTGTGTGGCGCATTCAAAGGTAGTAAAGGTAGGGCTGGAGAGACATCTCGGCTGATGCAGTCTGCCATGAACATGTGAGTTCTACCCTCACTGCTGGTACAAAGTCTGCCATGAATATGTGAGTTCTACCCTCAATAGTAAGCATTAAAAAGCATGTAGTGGTGGCCTACACCAATAATACTTCCTTGGGACCACACTGGCCAGCCAGCCTAGCTGAATCAACAAATTTCAAGAGAAAGGTAAGACTCTGACTCAAAAAGTAAGGTATCTTGAAGAATGACACCTGAGGTTGAAATCTAGCCTCTACATTCATGTACACTCTCGCATGTGTGTATCCACATTCACATGACAATTTGCGTGTGCACACATAGGGATCATTTACAGAGTTTGAGTTCCCTGAACCATATATCATGTGGCTCTTACAATTAAAAAACAAAACAAGGAACAAATGTATCCGAGCTCTGAAGAAAAACAATTCTTACATAGCTCAGCCATTCTTTCAGGCTTACAAAGTACAAGCTGTGGGTGTGTAGAAAGAGCTAGGTCAGGTAAGGATGCATTGGAAGACAGAGATTCTAGCAGCCTGGCTTTCTCCCAGAATCTTCATCACAGGTCCATTGCAGGCCAGGAGTCATTGGGAGCTCCTATACATGGATACCCTTGGGTAGCATGGGTCAGTAAAGGGTGAACAGTAGACTTGGAAGATAGCTGGGTTTCATTTCCCAAATGTCTGCTTAGAAGTTACATTCTTAGGAAGCCTCTTGCAATCTACCCTCCTCTTCTCAAGATGCCATCGGGGCCCCTCCCATACTAAACTATGTATCTTAGGTCTTGCTGTAGGCAGGAACCATATGAAGACCTTATGTCAAATGCAGACCCTGCCTCAGTAGACCTGAAGTGACACTTGCTTATGAGGAACAAGTCTCTAGGCTCATTTCTGTAGGGATCATGCACTAACAAGTCCCCACTGTGAATTTCTGAATTCTCTGAGGAGGAGTTGCTGCCTCGCTGGGCTCTATATCCCCAGGGAGTAACAGTGGATGTGTCAGGGATGGCAGAGAGGGAAGGAACAGGCCTCCTGAGAACAAAGAATATGTGTGCCAAAGCCAAGATGGATCTCAGTCACAATATCCAGTAAAGGACAGCTTGAGAGTGATGTGACTTACAGAGGTAGCGAGAACGGTGTCAGGGAGAGGATGGGGCAGGTTTGAGAGTGATCAGCAGCAGGCAAAAGAATTCTCACAACTCAAACAGCTCAAGAAGTCTCTCCTCACGCCTCTTTCCACTGTTTCTCTTTTTCTCCTTCCATTCCTTTTTTACTGCTTCTGACTCAGGATAACTTTACACTATTTCTTTGGTTTTAGATTAAAAAAAAAAAAAAACTTGCTTCTTGGATGGCTGCTTTCATTTTCCTCAGCTCCATTTCTCTTCACCTACTCATCTGTCCATCTGTCCATCAATCCATAAATCTATCTCTCCATCTATGCATCCACCCACCAACCCATCTGCCCACCCATCCATTATCTCTCCACCCATTCATCTATCCACCTCCCGTGTCTTCTTGCAGGTTCTTCAGTTGTGTCCACTCCTGACATCATTCCTGCTACAAGGCTAACTAAGCTTCCTACCCTTATTACCACAAAACACTCACCCAGTGACACAACTACAACCCGATCTCTACCCCAGCCCACCACTGTTGTTTCCTCTCCTGATCCTAGAGTCATCATCATAAATGGGACAGATGCTGACAGGTATGTTTTCATGGCTCCTGGTTTATACATCCTATATTTTTTCATCCTTGTGTTGAAAGGATGTGGGGATGAGGATGTGGGGTGGGTGGAGCAGGATCAGACATGAGTCAATACTCTATATGGGAATTTCCCGAGAGGGAGGGGGTGGCTGGATGTGTAGGTGGCTCCTGTGTTCCCCAGCTCACCTTCCATGTTTTCTTGCACATCAGAGTAGGAGGAGGATGGAAATACCAATTTTTGATGAACACTATTAATCCTGCCAACACAGAAGCAGGATGAATTCTCATGTCAAGTAGACTAGACTATGTATCATTGGGTGAGCCAGGAACCCCTGGGGCCCAACAGTTCCCAGGGATACTATTGGGATACTAGAAGACCAGAGCTAGAGGTGGCTATCACTTGACTCCACAGGTATTATACTATGACCATCTAGTATTGATCATTCATTCTTTTTGACTTTACTTAATTTTTGTTTCATTTGATTTCAACGCTGGTTAGAGGACCCTCCCATAGACTGAAGGAGCACCATAATATAGACTGAAGGAGCACCCTACTATAGACTGAAGGAGCACCCTACCATAGACTGAAATAGCATCCTACCATAGACTGAAGGAGCACACTGCCATAGAATAAAGGAACTTCAAGTTATGGAAATGATGCTGGACTCAGCATGCTTTGTTTGCAGTGCTAGGGATCAAACTAGCCTGAGACCCTGGTTACCATACATGATAAAATCAGATTTTTCAGGAGATTCTTAACCTATGCTTATGTCTGTCACCTCTTCATTTTTGTACCAAATGCCTGAGACAATAGGTTTAAAAGAGGACAGGCATTCTTTGTCTCTGAGTTCTAGAGGTTTCACTGCATGGCTTTTGGATCTGTGGTGAGACAATGTATTGTGGTAGCAGCATACAGCTAAGCTGTACCCTCCATGGTCATGACATTGAGAAAAATGAAGAGGGGGGAACAGGCTAGGTTACATCCCCGTTGGGGATGGATACACGGTGGATGGTGAATGGGTGAATGGTTGAATGTGTGCATAAATATATATTTGTATGCATGGGTGACTGGACAGATACACGATGACTGAATGGCGGGATGAATTAAAGAGTGGATGGTTGGATGATAGACATAAGAACAGAAATAGATAGATGATATGATGGATTCCCCAAAGGCCCAAGCCTCTGACTGATCTCAACGTTATCCTCTGTGTCACTTACTAACAGTGTCACTTTTGTGATCAACTCAGATCCAAATGGCAGCAGCGGACCAAGTGAAGGGCCACCACCTTAGCGCGCACATTCCCTTTTGTAGTTACTAATGAATGTTGTTATATCTTAGAATATTTTTCCATTTAAATGTTGTGTCATCAGTGATAAAAGTCTTTATTGTTCCCATTGATCCAATCTGGTCCCACCCATAGTCACGTGGAGTGTCTTTATTGATACACACCTTAGCCTGGTACCTGTTCTAATTACACACATAACATCCTTTTCTCTGCTAAGATTATCCTTCAGCAGGGCATGTGTGCACACACACCTTTTATCCCAGCACTTGGGGACTTGTGGCAGGGCAGGAAGAGAATATCCATGAGGATCTCTGTGAGCTTGAGGCCAGCCTAGTGTCAGCTTCAAGACAGCCAGATATATATAGAGAGAGCAACTCTATATAAAATACATTCATCCATACACACACACACACATACACACATACAAAACTATCCTTAAACATTGCTCCCCACTCCTCAGAATAATAATTTCAATATACACATGTTTCCATCCATCAGAAAAGTCATAAGCCCACAGTGATTTGCCTGCTCTTAGCTGTTTTCATCTTAAAATTATCTTTTGTTGTTTTTCAAGACAAAACTTTTCTGTGTAGCCTGGGATGTCCTGAAACTCATTCTGTAGCCCAGGCTGGCCTTGAACTTACAGAGACCCACCTGCCTCTGCCACTTCTGCCAGGCTAATTTTTTAAATCTTTCATCCCAACAAATTTTCTATGAGAGATTTTTTGAGCATTTGTATGACTCTGCATACTATTACATATACAAGCTGTCTTCTAAATATCAGAATTTCCAGGGCTGGAGAGATGACTCAGTGGTTAAGACTCTAGCTGTGCTTCCAGAAGACCTGGGTTTGATTCCCAGCCCCCACACAGTATATCACAATTATCTATAATTCCAGTACCTACACCCTCTTCTGGCCTTCATGGGCAGACATTTCACCTACACAGTGCCCAAATATATTAGGCAAACACATATATACATAAATAAGAATAAATAAAATCTCAAAAAATATTTTTAAAATATTGTGCATGTGATCCACAGTGTGGAAATGGGGTGGCATTACTGCAGGGTGGCCATCTTGGGTTTAGTGTGTGGCTCTAGGCTGAGTAGGTGGCTCAGAGCATGGGCTAAGGATGTACAAAGCTCTGGTTCCATCCTCAGCACCAAGAAAAACATATTCCTCGTGAAATAGATGTGGTGTGCTCATGGCATTCATTTCTCTGTGAGTGTGGACTCCTTTTCCAGGCTTGGGGGGGAGACATAGTATTTCTTCCTCTTCCATTCTCTTGCTTGGTACTGTAAGACCCCCTTTTGGGGTCCCCAAAAGGGGGTCTCGGGAGAGAGAGTGCACCCAAAGAAACATGAGAATCCTTCTTGCTGCAAACACACGAGGCCGTTTAATGGCGGAGCTCCGAGTTGAAACGTATCTCACGCAGGACATAGTGGATTCGACCCCGATGCTCAAAAGCTAGGGGGTTTTATGGGGTAAATGGCTTAGGGTTGGGGAATTCAGCATAACAACACACTATTGTCTTATTCAAACATCAGCAGAAAGATTACATGTCAGCAAAAGAATGCGTGCAGGACAGGGTGTCAGGGTTCTGTGAGTTGGATGTTTATCAATGCCAGCAGAGTATCTGGTTAATTTATGACTTTAAACTGCATCAAAGGGCAATGGGCAGAGGGAGTTACCGGGACAGATGGTTGTTGACTCAGTTCAGATTGCCCTGTTATGTCCGCACATTCCTCTTTATCTTTATGGTCAAGCTGTTCCCAGGAATGCTTTAACGACGAGCATGCCAGGGTTTGTTCTTCTTTGTTCTCAGCCCCAGGCGGCCTCTAGGCTCACAAACAACCAGCAATTTCTGAGTACTTTATATGACTTACAGGTCTTGAAAATTCATCTTTCTTTCAGTACCAGCTCAAGTACTTGCATGGAGTAGGGCTTCATGGACTAAATAACATTTGCAATCTAGTGAGAGTCAGCAATGATCTTTCTTTTCCTTTTAAAAAATGTTAACTTTTCAGTTTCTGTGTGTGTGTATGTAGGGGGGGGGTTGTGTGTGTCTATGTGTCCTTGTGTCTGTAAATTGTACACATGAGTTCAGGTGCCTGCATAGGCTGCAGGAGGCATTGGATCCTTCTAGTTAGAGTTATAGCAAGCTGTGAGATGCCCAATGTGCTGCGGAGAAATGCAACAAAGGCCCTGCTGGAAGAGCAGTGTATGCTCTTAACCACTGAGCCATCTTTCCAGAACTGACATTTGCTTTCTTGCCTTTATTTTCCATGTCACAGGAGGTTGGCACCCTGCTCACATTCTAACTATGGCTACATCTCTCCCACCCTGTAACTTTATACAGTATGTTTATAGCATGGGATCATTGACCAATACTGATTATTGTTGGTCAGAGTCCAGGCAGGACAACAGCTGCCATACCTGCTGTCTGTAGAGAAAAATGTTGGGATTCAATGAGTTGTTTGCCCATGTGACTGAAGAGCATAGCTCCTGCCCTATTGATGGGCAGGTATTTCAGAACATAAACAGGGCCAGTTTCCCAGGTGTGCTATAATCTGTGTCCTGCAGTGGAGTCTGGGTAACACCTGAACTTGCTTCCATCAGAGTCAGCAGGCCTGGGGTATATCTATTACTGCACCTGTCATTGAGTGAGGGAAGCCCTAAGCAATGCATGGGCACATGGAGTCCCACCACCTCACGGGCCCACAGTGTGTGCAAATCCCAGGAAAGAGATAGGTGAAGAGCAGCTGCTGTGAGGGGAAGTGCCCTGGAGCCCAGTGCATGACAATAGCTCAGAGCTCCAGGAAACAACACAATTTTGGCAGCTTAGACTTGGGAAGCAGTGCAGTTAGCAGAGGCCAGAAGCAGGGCCTTTCTAGCAGCAGGTTCCTCTGGGAACTGAGGCTGGCACTAGGGAGGTATTGTAGCAACCACACGATCAGAGACTGCAGATGGCCTCCCTGTATGGGGTGCCTCTCCAGTACAGTCAGCTGCTAAACTTACCAAGTGGCCTTGGGGATGTTGTCACCCTGATAGGAGACAGGGCAGGAGGCTGGAGTGGTGTCAGCACACAGGGGCATGTTACCCCAGTCCATCACTGTTTGCATGACTACATGTACTGCCATCAAGATTAATTCTTTAATTGAGCTCAATTCTATTTTTGAGAGATTTTCTATGATACCTCCGGCATACCTATCTATCTATCTATCTATCTATCTAAAATCTGTCAATCATTTCTATATCTCTACATTGTTATATCTATATTGTAGCATGTAGTTTCTACTACCCTACTTTAAGCTCTAGGAGGAACAAACTATCAGTCACCACCTTACTTCCCTTGGATCAGTGGATGAAAGACACACACACACACACACACACACACACACACACACACACACACACTTGCTTATTTTTTAACCTGCCTTTCAACTCAGTGGCTGGGCAATTCTAACCTTCCCTTGGCTAGCTTGCCACTCCCTTTACTCCTTGCTTGACACTCTAAACCTGCCCTCACTGAGTTGTGTTTCTAATCTCCTGTCTGATACACCAGACCTAATCAGGCAAGGAGTTAATGGCCATTCCACCAGTGTTTCACGTGGCAGATGTCTCTCTCTCTCCCTGAAGCATGGTGAATTCCCTTTCCTCCTCCTGTATCTCTAGCCTGCCTTTGGGAACTTAGAAGTCCAGCCTCTTCTGCCCAGCCATTGGCTGTTGGCATCTTTATTGATCAATCAAGAACCAATTGGTGAACAGGACCTTCAGGGTTCACGAGCAGATTCCTGATCAAAGCATCAGAAGCCCCACCTACAGTATATACACCATATATCTATACAGCTATCTAATCTATATCTCTGTGTCTATCTAATCTCTGTTTCTGCACAGCTACACTTCTACATTTCTATACATCTAATCACTAGCCACTGTTGAGGCAGAATTGCAGTCTGGACACAGACCAACAGAACTTTACACTGCTCTGTATACTGCTCCATATGGTTATTCACTAAGCCATCTTTGCTGTAGTTAATAAGCAGGTCATTGATCAAGCCATTCCATTCTACTTATTTACTTAAACAAGGTCTCATTCTGTGGTCCATGCTGGCTGCATGATTTGTGATCTTCTGGCCTCAGCCTACTCAGTGCCAAAATTATGGGCATTAGCTATGTCTGGATTTGTTAGTCATTAAGTTCTGATATGTAGAGGGTCTGAGGGCCTTGTGCTTACATAAAAGCACAAGGGGAACCAGTATTGTTAAACATGCATTGTTGTCTCTTCAAAGAATGAGGTGAAAAGCCTGTTTTCTGCCAGAAATTTGGCAATGGTGACCTCTGCCCTTACAATCTGTGTGGTTACATCACACCTGCCTGGCTTCCCCCTCCCCCACCCTTACTTTTCCATTTATCTCAGTCATTCTCCCGAGATCCTTATCTTGAACATTTTTTCTCAGTCAATAGAACCCATCTTCATGGAAGATGTCATTGTACTTTGAAAAGAGTTTCAATGTTATTATGTTATTTAAGCTTTGTTGTAGACACAGGATTGAGTTCATTACAATCAAGGAACTCATTTTTCTAAATTGTGCTATAGTTCAGTATGCCTGAAATAAACTGCTCAGGGTCAGACCCTAGAAGTTTCAACTAACACAAGCTACTGAATTTGGTGGATCCAGACTTCCTTCTGCCTCACCCAGATGGACCCTCTGCTGGCCATGGTTTGCAGAGATACCCCCACACGCAAGTATATGTCATTAATCCTCTATGTGGCCTCCTTGTGATTCAGTGTCACCTTCTCCTTTTGTCCTTGGGTGTCAAACAGAGTCTGTGTGTCCTTATCTCCCAAGGGTCAGGCAGGGCTCTCTCTTCTCTGTGTGTCTCTTTCTTACATCTATTGCTCCCTACCTGGAACTTGGAGAAACATTTTGCTAAACTTATGACAAATCCGAAGTGGACTATTCAGTGAGGTTGGGTTCTACATGGTTTCTGGATAAGGAACTAAGGCTAAAGGTACAGTGACTACCCCCAGAAGAGGGTCAGAGTACTGCCACAGAAGTGACAACCCTTATATGTGAGCCTCACTCATTCCACAGAGAAGGCCAAGATGCAGGGTTAGCCCTTCCTCCTTTATGCATCTCCTAGACCTGAGCGCTATACTCTCCACTGCACGCATTTCTAATGAGTTATTCTAGGAAGTGACCCTCTGAATGGCACAGGGCCAGAGGCTGTGGGAAGCTGCAAGAAGGACCTAGCTTGAAAAGATTATGTGGGAAGAATTTCCTATACAATCATGTGGGTGGCCATTGAACCAACTTGAGAATGACATGACTTACATGTAGTAAGTATGTAGGAACATGACTAACAGAGATAGTGGAACCAGTGTCAGGGAGAGGATGAGGTGGGTGGAGAGTGAGCTGCAGCAGCTAAGAGAATTTTCACAACTCTAACTACTGGAGAAGTCTCTCCTCATGCCTCCTTCCATCCTTTTTTCTCTTTTTCTTCTGTTCCTTTTTTACTGCCTCTGACTCAGAAAGACTTTACACTATTTCTTTGGATTTTAGCAAAAGAAACCTTGCTTCTTGAATGGCAGTCTTTATTTCTCTCCTCGGCTCCATTTTTTTTCTCTCTCTCCCTATTCTTTATCCATCTACTTCTCATCCATCCATTTACCCGTCCATTCTATGGGCCTTCTTGCAGTTGATTCAAGTGCTCCTGCCACTGGCACGTTTCCACCTCTGAGAGCTCACACTTTTAGTACCACACAGGACCCGATCTCCATTGCTGCCAGGTGTGTAACCATAACCCAAGCCAACCATTGCTGTCTCCTCTACAGACCCTGATGTTGCCTTCACAAACATGGCAGGTGTTGCCAATGTGTTTTCAGGCCACCAGGCTCCTTGTTTGAATATTTTTCATCCCCAGCCCTTATCCTGAGAGAATTTAGAAGATAAGGATTAGGTGGGGGTGGGGTAGAGTGGAGCAGGAGCAGACTCAAGTCACCCCAGACTGTGTGAAAATTTCCCTAGAGCTGACAGGTGGTGACTGACTGAGGAGGGGGTTCCTGTCTTCCCCAGCTCACCTTCTACAATTCTTTTACATCAGAAGTAAGAGGAGAGAAATGGCATACATAATTGACGAAGCCAATTAGCCCCACTGACCCAGGAGTGGAATAGTGCAGTGGAATACTCTGAGCCTGGATTCTCATGGCAGGCAGACTGTGGGATTTCGAATACATCAGGAACTTCTGTCGATTTAGTTCCCTGTAGTGTAGGGACACAGGAGAGCCAGAGCAGGAAGGAGGAACAGACAACTTTTTTTTTTTTGAGACAAGACCTATGTAGTCTTGGCTATCCTTGAACTCTGTGTTGACCAGGCTAGCTGCAAACTCAAGTGCTGCCTCCCAAGTGCTAGTATTATAGGGATGTGCCACCATGCCCAGCTAGTCCCATGGCTCTTGAGTTAAGATGATGACTCTCTCTAGTTGTTGCGATTGCTTTGCTTTGCTTTGCTTTGCTTTGCTTTGCTTTGCTTTGCTTTGCTTTGCTTTGCTTTGCTTTGCTTTGCTTTGCTTTGCTTTGCTTTGCTTTCCTTTGCTTTCCTTTGCTTTGCTTTGCTTTGCTTTCTTAATTAGTTTTCTTGTTTGAATTCAACACTGGTGTGAGTACCTTACTCTACACTGACAGGATGACAATTTCTGGACATAAATTCTCAGCGATGTTGTTGTTGTTGTTGTTGTTGTTGTGTTGTTGTTGTTGTTTTTGTTGCTGCTGCTGCTCTTACCAATGCTGGGGAAGGAAATTAGAGCCTCATCCATGCAAATAGATGCTTTACCTCCAAGCCACATCTTCACCACTGGTCTCAGAGTTTTAGAATAAGAATTTCAATTTCTAACAGTCAATTATGTTGGCCAGCTTCCCATCACTTTAACAAGCCTTGGGGGGCTAATCGGCTTATAAAGATGACAGGACTCTAGTTTGTCTGAGAGTTCTAGAGGCCTCAACACACACAGCTTTGAACATATGACAGGAACATGGAGAGAGCAGCATATGGCAAAGCCTTTCTCCGGAGCCAGGCTATGCAGAAAATAAAGTGGGGACAGGGTCCCATTATCTCTTTGAGTATGGGGGAATGGATAGGTATATGGCTGTGTATGGAGAGATGGTGGATAAATAGACGAATGGCTGAAGAAACAGGTGGAAATGCAATAACTAAATGAGTGTATGAGTTGATAGATATCACCAATGACCTGAAGTCTCTGATTAAGCCCAGTCTATATCATCATTATTTCATTCTGCATCATGTCTACATTAGTAAGATTTCTGTTCTCTTAGTGCTGAGGACAGAACCCAGGACCTCAGGCATCCTCACCCCATGCTCTGAGCTGCACACTAGGCCCCAGCAGGAATATTTTAAATCCTAAGCACGTGTTGGCTAACCTGCAGTAACCCTGACTCACTCTGCAGTATGAATAAGCTCCAAATTATGGAATTCAGAAGACAGATTGTATGTGTGATGATATCCACATTGCCATACATGCTCAAATCCTCATGGAAATTGTATATAGATAAATGATTTTAGATAGATAGATAGAGGTAGGTAGATATATAGACATAGATAGATATATAGATATAGGTATATAGATATATTTTTTAATGGATTGGAGAGGTGGCTCAGCAGTTAAGAGAGCTTGCTGGCCTTGCAAAAGGCCCAAGGTCAATTCTGAGTGTTCATGTCAAGCAACTCACAACCATTTATATGGCCAGTTTCAAGACATCCCGCAACCTCTTCTGGCCTCTGTGGCCACTGCACTCACATGCACAAACCTACACATAAGACACCACTATGTGCACATGAATACAAATAAAAATAAAAATTTAGAAAACTAAAAGTCATATCAATGACTAATAACTGACAAAGGATTGTGCTTTTCTGATGAACAGGAAATTATATATTTGCTGAAATTAGAATTGAGAACATTAGGTATAGAGGTTGAAGGACAATTTTGGCAGACAAGTCGGTACAATGTGAATTTCAAATAATCTACGAAGTATGATGTTCAGAAGGTGTCTAGTATAGGTGATGATATGCAGATTGACATACATGCTCAAATTCCCTATGGAGATTTTATACAGATAAGTGATTTTTAAAATAATTAGAATTAGTCTCATGATGATTTAGGTCTGAAAATGAATAAAGACTGGTCAAGGCAGTGAGAAGGCATTTTAGATTAGTTGGAATGAAGGAAACATCTTCTCTCTGTGTTAATTCGACATTTAAATGAAAATACATCGATATTCAATAGTAACTATAAAAGAGGGGCTTGTGCTTCAACTTAGTGGGTATTAATGTTGCCTGCTGGAGAGATGGCGGGTGCACACTGGGTCTGATGTGTTCTGCAGAGGCCCAAGTGTTAAAGGCTTAGTCACCCAAGTGGCACACAGTCACTGACTGGAAAGTAGCAGAACCTTCAGAAGGCTCTGTGTACTCTAAGTGGCCTTTGTCTGACTCATTGTCATGTGCTCCCTTTGTCCCTGTGTCCCATCATGCAGAGACCTGTGTCCTCTGCTTCCCTACCTGCCCAGGGTCAGGCAGGGCTCTCTCTCTCTTCTCTGTGTGTCTCTTCCTTACATCTATTGCTCTCTACCTGGAACTTGGAGAAATATTTTGCTAAACTCATGACAAATCCAAAGTGGGATTTTCAGTGAGGTTGGGTTTTTCCTGGATTCTGAATGGAAAACGTGAGACTAAAGGTTCAGTGACTGTCTCCAAAAGAGGGTCAGAATGCTGACCACAGAGATAAAGTTCCCTAGATGTGGGCTTCATTCATTCCACACAGAAGGCCAAGATGCTGGGTTATCCCTTCCTTCTTTATGCATCTCCTGGACCTGATCTCTATACTCCACTGCATGCATGTCCAATGTAGGAAGAATTCACTAGATTCTGCAGCATGGCTGGCCATTGCACTGACCTTCAATCTCTTCTCTCTGCAGGGGCTTTGTATCCAGTGTTACTATTCCCGTGGTCTGTGGACTCCTCAGCAAGACACTGGTATTCACGGTCTTATTCATTGTCACACAGAAGTCATTTGGACGACAGGCCATGAAGGCACACAACAGTAACTCCTGACCTTAAGCCATGTCTATGTCAAAGGAGGAGCTGAGATGGGGGCTAAACAGGAACTATATGACATGAATTGAGGTTGTAATCATGGGTGACATCTAAGGCATAAGATGTCCTCAGCTGGACCTGCCCACTTTGTGGAGAGCTTTTGGGACCTCTTCTAGATACTTGGCAGGAATTTGATATGATGGCAGGACAAAAATGGTAAGCCTAGGCAGGAATCTGACTGTATTACTCAGGGTTCGCTAGAGTCACAGACCTTATGGGTAGTCTCTATATAGTAAAAGAATTTGTACTTACACTCTGCAGTCTAACTCCCAACAATGGTCAGCAGCAGCTGTGAATGGGAGTCCAAGGATCTAGCAGTTGCTCAATCCCACAAGGCAAGCAGGAAAAGAGTGAGCCTTCCTTCTTCCAATGTCCTTATGTAGATCTCCAGCAGAAGGTGTAGCCCAGATTAAAGGTGTGTGCCACCATGCCTTTAATCCCAGATGACCTTGAACTCCCTGTCTTAATCTTCTGGAATCCATAGCCACTATTCCTCAAGATGTCCATACCAAGATCTAGGTCTGAAACTTCTATCTCCCAGCCTCCAGATTAAGATCACTGGTGAGCGTTCCAATTCTGGATTGTAGATCATCCCAGATATAGTCAAATTGACAACGAGGAATAGGCACTACACTGACTTTAAGCTGGGACTCAGGAAATAGGCCCAGATTAAGAACATTTATCTTTGAGCTAATGCAAACTCAGAGCAGGCTCAGCTAAGGCAAGTGTGAAAGTCCTTTTGTCTTAGTCATCATGACTAGCCCCTAGAAATGGTGTTTACTGGATTTTGTTTATTGCCTTGCTTATTCTCTGACCCAGCACTGATTTATTGTTTGCATGTAGATAAATTGGTATAAGAGCAGCCTGCGGGAAAAACAAATAAACCTGCTTCAACCTCAGAACTGGCTGGGTTCATGTTACAATGTTGTCTAATTGTCTTCCTTCTTTTCAATCCTTACACCACTTGACTGCTTGAGCTGGCTTGGTCATCACTCTCCTCATATTATCCATTACCTTGGGAATGTGCTCTGCACCCTCAGAAAAGAGCAATCCATTCCCAGCACACTCTCGTCATTCCCCTAAATAGGTAGGTTTGTCTGAAATAAAGAGAGAGTCCAGTGCTTCTCGGGTCTCCTTTTGTGGGAGTCAAGATTAGAGGTCACCACTGATATCCCCACCCCTTGTCTCTTCCTTAGATGGTACAATTCTAGGCATCTTGTCAGGACCCTTGCTCATGAAGCAGCCTGCCCTCCTACTCTGGGCCTTCCTCTCTGGGAGTCAGACACTCAGATTTCTGCCTTCATCTGTGGCCCTCTGAACATTCCCAACCATGGACCAAGAAGACAATATTCCACCTTGACAATAATGCAGCTCCAAGAGAGAAATCGATTTAAGCTGGATGTTGTTTCCTGGGGGAACATCTGGAGGAAGAGATGGCATCTGAAGGACTTCACCAGGACATGGCATCAACTTGCTATATGTTTTTTATCATTGATGACTCTTCAGTGATACCCACAATAGTCAAGGTGCAGGAGCAGCAGGACATTTCCTCCTGGCAGGTCTGAAGTCTAGAGATTTCTTTTCCTCAAGGGAGCAGAGACCATGGAGAAATGCTGAATGCTGGCTTAGCTTGCTTAGCTAGCTTTCTCATACATCTCAGGACCACTTGCCCTGGGAATGGTGTTACCCACAGTGGACAGGAGCCTCCCATATCAATTAACAATCGAGACAATACCTCAGAGATGTGTCCCAGGTCAGTTTGATCAGGTTGATCCCTCAATTGAGACTCTACTCAGGAGATTCTAGGCTGTGTCAAGTGGACAGTTAAAGGTAACTGTCAACTTCCTTGATCTCCTTTCCTCCTGCTTCTTCCTCACCACAGGGATGCTGGGGATCTATGATGATGGCTGGATTATCAGTTGCTGTGATAAAACACCCTTGTTGGGATCCAGCTGATCCAAGGCTCTCCCCGCAGTTCTAATGTATGGAGAAGGAATGTAGTCCCTTATCTTTTTTTTTTTTTCATTAGAAATTTTCTTTATTTACATTTCAAGTGCTATCCTGAAAGTTCCATACACCTTCCCCTTGCCCATCTCCCTTACCCACCCATTCCCACTTCTTGGCTCTGGCATTCCCCTGTACTGGGACTTATAAAGTTTGCAAGACCTAGGGGCCTCTCTTCCCAATGATAGCCGACTAGGCTATCTTCTGCTACATATCCAGCTGGAGACAAGAGCTATGGGGATACTGGTTAGTTCATATTGTTGTTCCACCTATAGGGTTGCAAACCCCTTCAGCTCATTGGTTAGTTTCTCTAGCTCCTCCACTGAGGGCCCCATGTTCCATCCTATAGATGACTGTGAGCATCCACTTCTGTATTTGCCAGGCACTGGCATAGCCTCACCCGACAAAGCTATATCAGGGCCCTTTCAGTAAAATCTTGCTGGCATATGCAATAGTGTCTGGGTTTGGTGAATGATTATGGGATAGATCCCTGGGTTGGGTAGTCTCTGGATGGTCCATCCATTCGTCTTAGCTCCAAACTTTATCTCTGTAACTCCTTCCATGGGTATTTTGTTCCCTATTCTAAGGAGGAATGAAGTATCCACACGTTGGTCTTCCTTCTTGATTTTCTTGTGTTTTGCAAATTGTATATTGGGTATTCTAAGTTTCTGGGCTAATACCCACTTATCAGTGAGTTCATATCATGTGAGTTCTTTTGTGATTGGGTTACCTCACTCAGGATGATATCCTCCAGATCCATCCATTTGCTTAAGAATTTCATCAATTCATTGTTTTTAATAGCTGAGTAGTACTACATTGTGTAAATGGACCACATTTTCTGAATCCATTCCTCTGTTGAGGGACATCTGGGTTCTTTCCAGATTCTGGCTATTATAAATAAGGCTGCAAAGAACATAGTGGAGCATGTGTCCTTATTACCAGATGGAACATCTTCTAGGTATATGACCAGGAGTGGTATTGCTGGATCTTCTGGTAGTACTATGTCCTATTTTCTGAGGAACCGCCAGAGTGATTTCCAGAGTGGTTGTACAAGCTTGCAATCCCACCAGCAATGGAGGAGTGTTTCTCTTTCACCACATCTGCCAGCATCTGCTGTCACCTGAATTTTTGATCTTAGCCATTCTGACTGTTGTGAGGTGGAATCTCAGGGTTGTTTTGATTTGCATTTCCCGGATGAGTATTCCCTGATCTAACACCAAGAATACCCCTGGCAAAGTCAGTAGTAGCCCGGTGCCAGGGCCTTGGGGAAGCTTTGGACCTTTAAACTAAACACCTCCCCACAGGGAGCTGTGGTTATTAGTCCGAATGCCACAGTGAAATCTGTCTGTGATACACTTGATATCCTGTATTTTAGGCAATGTTGTTAGATTAGCTTCCTGCTGACTTGATGTTACTGCACGACAGCTTTCCACTGACTGTCCCATTTCCCCTCACTAAGCCACATAAAAACTGCTGTTCTATCTGAATGCTGGCTGAGACCCATCTTAGACATAATCTGGGCACAAGAAGAGACTCTGTCAGCACTTCTGATCATCCCTCAGTGCCTCTCAAATGTCAGCCTATCTCCTGCTTGAACTGTTTGTAGATATTTATTATTCTTAAACCCTAATAAAGAAACTAGTAAAAATATTCAAATCCTACCAAAAAAAAAAAAACTGCTGGTCTTGTTAATAAATTTGCTTGGAATAAGCCATCAACTTTTACAAGGCCTACCTTCTTTATTTGTATCATTGCCGATCTACCCTATCAGGAACCTGCACAGAAGCCCTCTGGTCAAGGTCACACCATGACCAAGGCAACTTATAAAAGGAAGAACTTATTTGGGCTCACTGTCCCTAAATAGATGAGACTCCACTGACAGAGAAACATGGCAGCATGCAGCAGGCTGGAGCAGGAAGCTGTAAGCTCACATTTTGGTCCACAAGCAAGAAGCAGAGAGAGAGGGAGCCCACAGTAGGGTAAGGACTTAGCTCTCAAAGCCAACCCCATATGGCATACTTCCTCCAGCAAGGTTCCTCCTAAACTGTCCCAACAGCTCTCCCAGCTGGGTACCAAGTGTTCAGAGGCCTGAGATGATGGGTAACATCTCACTCAAACCACTGCAGTGGCCTCTTCAGTGTGATCTCCTTGTGAATAGTTAACATGCAATGGTCCTGAGGTCAAGGCCTGAGTTCGAATCCCCAGTGTACCCTTCACATCAGTGTGACTACGATGAGTCACTGTCCCTCTCTGATACTGTGTCCCCTCTGGACAGGAAGAGGGAGAGAAGCCCTGGATCCCACCTTCTAGGACAAGGCCATGTACATGTCCGTTGCATGAGCACAGCTCAACATCTAGAGAGGCAGAGCAGGCAGGGAAGGGAAGTCAGCCAGCTCTGGCCTCAGTCTGACAGCGACTGAGGAAGAGAAGGCACAGAGCAGTTGCTTACACATTAGACCCTCACACAGGGTCAGACGCTGTGGTCCAGGAGGCAGGACAAGCTTGAGTGCTTCAGAGAGAGGAGCCTTGGAGATGCAGCAAGCCCAGGATGGTCAGGTTCATGGGGGAGGTTTCTCTGTGTAGCCCAGAGCATGGGCTGTTGTCAGGAGGTAGGTGATCCCTGCAGGAGGTTATAGAGACATGGGTACAGACACTGCACAGTCTGGACCTTGGCAAGGCTGCCTGCTATAGGAGCTATGTGGACAGAGGAGGCAAGGGACTGGCCCCAGTGATGGGTGCATGAAAGTCTCCCGAGAAGGAGAAGTTAGATAGGAGAGTGTGAAAATGATACCCACCCACTCATGTTTGTTCACACAGGGGTGGGGTTCTATGAGCCAGCAATGCATGAGAGATTTTCCCTCTAATCCTGCCCCAAGTGGAAGGGACACTGGAAACAGAGGAGTGCTGTAGAAACCATTTCCTCAGCTCCTGCAGCCTGCGTGGCTTACTTTTCTCAAACCCCAGCCCAGGCTCATTCCTCTTCTTGCCTTTCTTTCTTGAGCTCCAGCAGAGCCATAAGCAATGTATAGTTAGGTCTTGGAAGGGCATAACCAGCTAGGGTACCAGACAGGCCAGGGAAGCTGCCAGCCTTGGAGAGGCAACAGTCTCCTGAGTTAAAGGCTGTAGGGACTGACCACCCCTCGCAGGGCTTGTTGTTTTATGTGCAGGGAGCAGAGTAAGTAGCCCTGTGGCCACAGTTGTGCACTCTCCCATAGAGTTTACACAGTGGCTGCAGAAGGCTTGCCTTGCTCTGTTCACTGGGAAGGATGCTGCACGTCTGCCCTCAGCATCCTCGGACTTCCTGTTCCAGGCTGGGAGTGGTGAGGAGTCACCTAGCTAGCCCTTCAGCTGCAGAATGTCACTCTGCCAAGGCCCAACTCCCACCTAGACACCCTGTCTTGCCACTGGCTGATTGAACTGGTATCTAAAGGCTTGGAATCCCTTTGCCAACTTGATCAAAGGCTTTCCCACTTCTCAGGCCTCCTCCCAAGGTGACCTGCACTTCCCCAGTGCCTGCACCACTCTCATTCCTCTGTCCCGTTCTTCCCCAGAGCCTTCCACAAGTCCTGTGCACATCTGCATCAGCCCTTGCCCCCTGGCATCCTACGTGAAGCACTGCATTGCCTGTTAAAGGTTCCCCATTATTACAGGCTTTTACATTTTATTTTTATTTATTTGTTTATTTTTAGACAGGGCCTCATGTAGCCCTTACCGAACTTGCTATGTAGCCATGCATAAACTTTACCTCTCCATCCTCCTGCCTCTGCCTCTGCCTCCTAAGTTCTAGGATGATAGTCAGGCACCATCATGCCTGGTTTTCTCCTTACTTATCTGATAACTGGGAAGAGCCTGTAGCTATTGATATTTCATAGCGCATGCACTGACATGCATATTTATTTACTTTAAGTTTTATTTCTGTGTGGAATCAAGCACACAGCTGTTGGGAATTAGGTCTCCCCTTTTAGCCTGTGGGTCACAGGGCTCAAACTCAGGTTCTCAGTCTGGGTAGCACGCGTCCTTACCTGCTGAAGCATCTCACTGTTCTGTGACAACTATTTTTAAAATGTTTAACGAATACATCAAATTCTTAGCAGTAAGTGTGGCATGTTGGGAAGCTAGGTGTGTTGGGTAACATAGGGCCTGGGGCTCCCCTTTCCCTTCCCCCATTCTGAAGTCTTACTTCATGCCCAGCTTTCCCAGCCCCCACCGTGACCAGGCTCCTGGCCACTCCCTTGCTACTCCATTCCTAGGAATAAATGCCCATCTCCTTTCCTCTCATGGCCTCTGTTCCACATGTGACAGGTAGGCTGGTAGGAAGGGTCTATCCTGAGGGCAAGCAGGGCTTAGAGTTCTAGCCAGGTCTCCATAAGGCCTCTGACTCTGTCACCTACCTTCCGTGAGTGCATCTTGGGTGGAGAACAGAGACTTTAAGCTAAAGAAGAAGTGGGTGAATTGAGAAATGAGCATTCTCTTACTTCACTTTCCTCCTAGGCCTTCTCAGCCCTCCTCAGGCCTGGCCTTGTGCGTCAGGAGATCAGAGTCTCTGAGAGACTTTATCTAGTTCAGAGCAGGGGCCTAGACTCGAAGCCTGTAGCTGGAGGATCCACAGGACCTTACAGACCTTGCCCAGCTTCTCTCTCATCCACAGAGGTCTCTGCCTTCCTTAGCAGCTCCTGCAGGACTGGCTGTGGTGGCTCCTGAATCCTGCCCAGGGTTGCTCTCCTCTCTCAGAGCTCCACTCCTTTCTTGCTCCCCATCTCAGCTCAGGAGGATTCTGTGATGGCCTGGGAGCCCACATACCTGCTCTCCCCAGTGCTGCTGCTGCTCCTGGCCTCAGGTGAGGACAGGGGACAAGGACAGAGGGAAGGAAGCAGGTTGAGGACAGGGCAGGGGGCAGGAGGTATGCACAATGGGGCTCAGTGCTTGGGAGGGCAGAGCACATGGGGGGCTGTGGCCAGCTGCTGCCTGCAACAAGTTCTGAGCATAGACACACAGAGGGTCTCTCCCTGAGAAGGGAACCCATCTTCTCCTGCTGCTGCAGAGGATGGGGGCTCTCTGACAGGAAGCATTTATTCCCAGGCTCCTGGACACAGAACCCAGAGTTACTTCGAGTACTGGAGGGCAAGACTGTTTCTGTGACATGCATGTATGATCCACTCTACAACTCTGATGAGAAGATCTGGTGTAAGCAAATAGACAACTTGTGTTACCCCTTGGTCAGCAAAGGTGCCGAGAAGCCAAGATTCTCCATCCTACAGTCTTCTAAGTTCAACTTCTTCACTGTCACCATGAGTAAGCTCAGGATGAGTGACTCGGGCATCTATCACTGTGGGATCGCTGCAAATACCAGGATAACTTATCTCAGAGGTATCCAACTGGTGGTGTCAAAAGGTGAGCTTCCCCTTCCATGTGGCTCTCAGCCTTCCTGGGTCGCAAGGCTCCAGAGTTGAAGAGGACTCAAGAAACAGCTTCCTCTAGTAGAGACATTCTCAACCTGTGGGTCAAGAGCCCTACAGGGGTCTCATATCACATATTTGCATTATGATTCATAATAGTAGCAAAATTACAATTATGAAGCAGCAATGACATCTCTTTATCATTGAGGATCACAACAACATGAAGAACTTATTATTAAAGGTCCACAGCATTAGGAAGTTTGAGAATGCCTGCTCTAGTAGCTGAAAACTGAGGTACAAGGCCACAGGCTTGTTAAGGTTGCAGCAGACCCTAGGACCCAGGCTTGCTAGTGTCTGGGAGAAACTGGTAAGAGCCAGTTTATCTGAATAGTTTTGCTGTTGTTGCTGACAGGAATCTGCCATTATAATTGTATGTGTGCACATGCTCAGGCTATGGTGGACATGCAAATGTTCTTTTGTCTGAATTTAGTTCATCAGGCTTGGCAGTGAGAGTCTTCATCTGCTGAGCTATCCCTCCTACACCATTAATCTGGAAGAATCTTAAAGTTCCCTCAAGCATTCACAGCCTTCCATTCCTGACTGTCCCTTGCCTGTAATTACATCAGAACCCTCTCCAGGACAGGTGGGCTTCAGCACACAGAGACCTCAGAGTAGATGGAGGCAATCCCTGAGTGACAGTGAGGAAGACTCAGGGGTCAGAGATGTGACCCTCATCCTGGATCTACTATTAATAATCAAGAACTTGTGAGCTTTGCAATGGCAGTCCTGGAACCTCCACTGGTCCCCAGACCCCGTCATAGCTCATTCTGAAAACTGCAGAGATGCCAGGATCCTTGCATTTGTCTGTGATGCTCAGAGCTTCAACAGAGCCCTCTCCATGCTGTCTAGACAGTTGGTTAAGTGGGTACTTGAAGGTCAGCCCCATCCAAGCTTGGAGCCCAGGTCCATTCCATGCAGGAGAGACATTAGGTATTGTCTTAGTCAGGGTTTCTATTCCTGCACAAACATCATGACCAAGAAGCAAGTTGGGGAGGAAAGGGTTTATTCGGCTTACACTTCCATACTGCTGTTCATCACCAAGGAAGTCAGGACTGGAACTCAAGGAGGTCAGACAGCAGGAGCTGATGCCGAGGCCATGGAGGGATGTTCCTTACTGGCTTGCTTCCCCTGGCTTACTCAGCCTGCTCTCTTATAGAACCCAAGACTAACAGCCCAGAGATGGTCCCACCCACAAGTGGCCATTCACCCTTGATCACTAATTGAGAAAATGTCTTACAGTTGTATCTCATGGAGTCATTTCCTCAACTGAAGCTCCTTTCTCTTGATAACTCCAGCTGTGTCAAGTTGACACAAAACTAGCCAGTACAGGTATTATGGTGGTTTGAATGAAAGTGGTCCCCAGGCTGGCAAGATGGCTCAGTGGTTAAAGAGCACTGTCTGCTCTTTCAATGAGATCGGACGCCCTCTTCTGGTGCATCTGAAGATAGCTACAGTGTACTTAGATATAATAATAAATGAATCTTTTAAAAATAAAAATAATAATTTCCCACAATTAAAAAAGAAGAAAGAAAGTGGTCCCCATAGGCTTCGAAGGAATGGCACTTGTAGGAGGTGTGGCCTTGTTGAGGTAGGTGTGGCCTTGTTGGAGTAGGTGTGGCCTTCTTGGAGGAGGTTGAAGTAACTGAAGGTGGACTTTGAGGTTTCAGGTGCTAAACAGCTCTAAGATGGTTCCCTCTTCCTGCGGCCTTTGGATCCAGATGTAGAACTCTTAGCTTTTTCTCCATCACCATGTCTGCCCGCACACGTCTGTGATTCCCTCCATGATGATCCTGGACTATACCTTTGAACTGTAAGCCATGGCTGGTTAATTGTTTTCTTTGTAAGAGTTGTCATGGTCACGGTCTCTTCACAGCAATGGAAGCCCTAACTAAGATAAGTATCAAAAGTGTGTGGCACAGTCACATGTAGTCTAGGTATGGCTGGAGAGACAGCTCAGCTAGTACAGAGTCTGCCATCAACATGTGAGTTCTACCCGCAGTACTAACGTTAAAAAGCCAGTAGTGGTGGCCTACACTAATAATACATCCTTGGGGCGACACTGGCCGGCCAGCCTAGCTGATTCAGCAAATTCCAAGAGAAAGATGGGACTCTGACTCAAAAAGTAAGGTACCTTGAAGGATGACACCTGAGGTTGATATCTAGCCTCTACATGCATGTACACCCTCGCATGTGTATATCCACACTCACGTGACAATTTGTGTGTGCACACATAGGGATAATTTACAGAGTTTGAGTTCCATGAGCCATATATCATGTGGCTCTTACAATTGAAAAACAAGACAAGACACAAGTCTATCCGAGCTCTGAAGAAAACCAATTCTTACATAGCTCACCAATCCTTTCAGGCTTACAGAGTACAAGCTGTGGGTGTGTAGAAAGAGCTAGATCAGGTAAGGATACATTGGAAGACAGAGATTCTAGCAGCCTGGCTTTCTCCCAGAATCTTCACAGGTCCATTGCAGGCCAGTACTAAGTGTGAGCTCCTATAAATGGATTCCCTTGGGTACATGGTTCAGTAAAGGGTGAACGAACAGTAGACTTGGAAGATAGCTGGGTTTCATTTCCCAAATGTCTGCTTAGAAGTTACATTCTTAGGAAGCCTCTTGCAATCTACCCTCCTCCTCTCAAGATGCCATTAGTGCCCCTCGCACATGCTTCTAAACTATGTATCATAGGTCTTGCTGTAGGCAGGAACCATATGAAGACCTTATGTCAAATGCAGACCCTGCCTCAGTAGACCTGAAGTGACACTTGCTTATGAGGAACAAGTCTCTAGGCTCATTTAAGTAGGGATCATGCACTAACAAGTCCCCACTGTGAATTTCTGAATTCTCTGAGGAGGAGTTGCTGCCTTGCAGGGCTCTACATCCCCAGGGAGTAACAGTGGATGTGTCAGGGATGGCAGGGAGGGAAGGAACAGGCCTCCTGAGAACAAGGAGTGTGTGTGCCAAAGACAAGATGGATCTCAGTCACAATATCCAGTAAAGGACAGCTTGAGAGTGACGTGACTTACAGAGGTAGCGAGAACGGTTTCAGGGAGAGGATGGGGCAGGTTGAGAGTGATCAGCAGCAGGCAAAAGAATTCTCACAACTCAAACAGCTCAAGAAGTCTCTTCTTTTCTCCTTCCATTCCTCCAATTTTCTCCTTCCATTCCTTTTTTACTGCTTCTGACTCAGGATAACTTTACACTATTTCTTTGAATTTTAGCAAAAGAAAAACTTGCTTCCTGGATGGCTGCTTTCATTTTCCTCAGCTCCATCTCTCTTCACCTACTCATCTGTCCATCTGTCCATCAATCCATTCATCTATCCCTCCATCTATGCACCCACCCACCAACCCATATGCACACCCATCCATTATCTATCCACCCATTCATCTATCCACCTCCCTTGTCTTCTTGCATGTTCTTCAGATGTGTTCACATATGACATCATTCCTACTACAAGCCTGACTGAGCATCCCATTCTTATTACCGCAAAACACTCACCCAGTGACACAATTACAACCCGATCCCTACCCCAGCCCACTGCTATTGTTTCCTCTCCTGATCTTGGAGTCACCGTCATAAATGTGGCAGATGCTGACAGGTATGTTTTCTTGGTTCCTGGTTTAGACATCCTTCCTTTCTTCGTCCTTGTGTTTAGAGGACGTGGGGATGAGGATGTGGGGTGGGTGGAGCAGGATCTGACATGAGTCAACTCTCAGTCTGTATGGGAATTTCCAGAGAGGGAGGGGGTGGCTGGATGCGTAGGTGGCTCCTGTGTTCCCAGCCCACCTTCCATGTTTTCTTGCACATCAGAGTAGGAGGAGGATGGAAATGGCAATTTTTGATGGACACTGTTAATCCTGGCAACACAGAAGCAGGACGAATTCTCATGTCAAGTAGACTAGACTATGTATCATTGGGTGAGCCTGGAACCCCTGGGACCAACAGTTCCCAGGGATAATATTGGGATGCTAGAAGACCAGAGCTAGAGGAGGCTATCACTTGACTCCACAGGTATTATACTATGACCATCTAGTATTGATCATTCATTCTATTTGATTTTACTTAATTTTTTGTTTCATTTGATTTCAATGCTGGTGGGAGAACCCTCCTATAGACTGAAGAAGCACCATATTATAGACTGAAGGAGCACCCTACTATAGACTGACGGAGCACCCTACCATAGACTGAAATTGCACCCTACCATAGACTGAAGCAGCACACTACCATAGAATAAAGGAATGTCAAGTTATGGAAATGATGCTGGACTCAGCATGTTTTGTTTGCAGTGCTAGGGGTCAAACTAGCCTGAGACCCTGATTACCATACATAATAAAATCAGATTTCTCAGGAGATTCTTAACACATGCCTACATCTGTCACCTTTCCATCTTTGTATCAAATGCCCGAGACAATAGGTTTAAAAGAGGATAGGCATTCTTTGTCTCCGAGTTTTAGAGGTTTCAGTGTGTGGCTTTTGGAACTCTGGTAAGACAGTGTATTGTGGTGACAGCATACGGCTAAGCTGTACCCTCCATGGTCATGACATTGAGAAAAATGAAGAGGAGGGGAACAGGCTAGGTTACATCCCCTTAGGGGATGGATACAGGACCGATGGTGAACGGGTGAATGGTTGAATGTGTGCATGAATATATATTTGTATGCATGGGTGACTGGACAGATACATGATGACTGAATGGCGGGATGAATTAAAGAGTGGATGGTTGGATGATAGACATAAGAACAGAAGTAGATAGATGAATTGATGGATTCCCCAAGGCCTAAGACTCTGACTGATCCCAACCTTATCCTCTCTGTCACCTCCTAACAATGTCACTTTTGTGACCAACTCAGATCCAAACAGCAGCAGAAGGCCAAGTGAAGGGCCACCACCTTAGCACACACATCCCCTTTTGTAGTTACTAATGAATGTTGTTATATCTTAGAAGATTCTTCCATTTAAATGTTGTGCCAACAGTGATAAAAGTCTTTACTGTTCCCATTGATCCAATCTGGCCCCACCCAGAGCCATGTGGAGTGTCTTTATGCATATACACCTTTGCCTGGTACCTGTTCTAATTACACACATAACATCCTTTTCTCTGCTAAGATTATCCTTCAGCAGGGCATGTGTGCATACATACCTTTTATCCTTGCACTTGCGGCAGGGCAGGAAGAGGATATTTATGAGGATCTCTGTGAGTTTGAGGCCAGCCTAGTGTCAGCTCCAGGACAGCGAGATATATATAGAGAGAGCAAATCTATATAAAATACATTCATCCATACATACACACACACACACACACACACACACACACACAAAACCATCCTTAAACATTACTCCGCACTCCTCAGAATAGTCATTTCAATAAACACAGGTTTCCATCAATCAGAAAAGTCATAGGCCCACAGTAATTTGCCTGCTCTTAACTGTTTTCATCTTAAAATTGTCTGTTGTTGTTTTTCAAGACAGAACTTTTCTGTGTAGCTTTGGCTGTCCTGAAACTCATTGTGTAGCCCAGGCTGGCCTTGAACTTACAGAGACCCACCTGCCTCTGCCACCTCTGCCAGGCTGATTTTTAAAATCTTTTATCTGAATAAATTTTCTATGACAGATTTTTTGAAATTTGTATGACTCTGCATACTATTACATATACAAGCTGTCTTCTAAATATCAGAATTTCCAGGGCTGGAGAGATGACTCAGTGGTTAAGACTCTAGCTGTGCTTCCAGAAGACCTGGGTTTGATTCCCAGCCCCCACACAGTATACCACAATTATCTATAATTCCAGTACCTACAACCTCTTCTGGCCTTCATGGGCAGACATTTCACCTACACAGTGCCCAAACATATCAGGCAAACACATATATACATGAATAAGAATAAATAAAATCTCAAAAAGTAATTTTAAAATATTGTGCAGGTGATCCACAGTGTGGAAATGGGGTGGCATTCATGCAGGGTGGCCATCTTGGGTTTAGTGTGTAGCTCTAGGCTGAGCAGGTGGCTCAGAGCATGGGCTAAGGATGCACAAAGCTCTGGTTCCATCCTCAGCACCAAGAAAAATATATTCCTCGTGAAACAGACGTGCTGTGCTTGTGGCATTCATTTCTCTGTGAGTGTGGACTCTTTTTTCAGGCTTGGGGGCAGACAGATTATTTCCTCCGCTTCGAGTCTCTTGCTTGGTACCAGATATGAACCTTACATGGAGTCGGGCTTCATGGGCTACATGACATTTGCAGTTTATTGAGAGTCAGCATTGATCTTTCTTTTCTTTTTAAAAATGTGAACTTTTCAGTGTGTGTGTATGTGTGTACATATGTGTGCCTGTGTGTGTAAATTGTACACGTGAGTTCAGGTGACTACATAGAGTACAGGAGGCATTGGATCCATGGAGTTAGAGTTATAGGAAGCTGTGAACTGCCCAATGTGGCTGCAGGGAAATGTAACTCAGGCATCGCTGGAAGAGCAGTGTATGCTCTTAACCACTGAGCCATCTCTCCAGAACTTACTTTTGCTTCCTTGCCTTTATTTTCCAAGGCTCAGCAGGTAGGCACCCTGCTCACATTCTGACTATGGCTACATCTCTCCCACCCACTAACTTTATCAATACTGATTATTGTTGGTCAAAGTCCAGAAAGGACAGCAGCATTCACTCCAGCTGTCCATAAAGAGAAATGCTGGGATTCAGTGAGTTGTTTGTCCATGTGTCAGAAGAGCAGAGCCCCTGCCTTGTTGTTGGACAGGCATTGCAGGTCATAAACAGGGCCAGTTTCCCAGCTGTGCCATAATCTGAGTCCTGCAATGGAGTCTGGGTAACACCTGAACTTGCTTCTATCAGAGTCAACAGGCCTGGGGTCTATCTATTCCTGCACCTGTCATTGAGTGAGGGAAGCCCTAAGCAATGCATGGGTACATGAAGTCCCACCACCTCAGGGCCCCACAGTGTGTACAAAGCCCAGGAAAGAGAATGGTGAAGAGCAGCTGCTGTGAGGGGAAGTGCCCTGGAGCCCAGTGCATGACAGTAGCTCAGAGCTCCAGGAAACACAACACAACTATGGGAGCTTAGACTTGGGAAGCAGTACAGTTAGCAAAAGCCAGAAACAGAGTCTTTCTAGCATCAGGTTCCTCTGGGGGCTGAGGCTGACGCTAGGGAGGTACTGTAGCAACCACAGGATGAGACACAGCTGCCAGACTCTGTTTATGGGGTGTCTCTCCAACACTGTCAGCTGCTGACCTTCCCAAGTGGCCTTGGGGATGTTGTCGCCTGATAGGAGATGGAGAAGTGGAGACTAGAGTAGGTGTCAGCACACAGGGGGATTTTACCTCAGTCCATCACTGTTTGCATGACTACATGTACTGCATTCTAGATTGTTGATTCGATTTTTTTTTAATTAGGTATTTTCTTCGTTGATGTTTCAAATGCTATCCCAAAAGTCACCCAGACCCCTCCCCCATTCTCCCCTACCCATTCTACCCCTACCCCTACTTCTTGGCCCTGGCATTCCTCCATACTGAGGCATATAAAGTTTGTAAGACCAAGGGGCCTGTCTTCCCAATTATGGCCGACTAGGCCATCTGCTGATACATATGCAGCTAGAGACTGGAGCTCCGGGGGTACTGGTTAGTTCATATTGTTGTTCCACCTCACTTTATTCTTTACTTGAGCTCAATTCTATTTCCTAGAGATTTTCTATGATATTGCCCCCATATCTATCTATCTATCTATCTATCTATCTATCTATCTATCTATCTATCCATCTACCTATCTATCATCTATCAATATATGTATTATATCATGTAATTTCTACTACTCCACTTTAACCTCTGGGAGGACCACACTACCAGCCACCACCCTAGTTCCCTTGGATCAGTGGATGAAAGACACACACACACACACACACACACACACACACACACACTTGCTTATTTTTAACCTGCCTTACAACTCAGTGGCGGGGCATTTCTAAGCTTCCCTAGGCTAGCTTGCCACTCCCTTTACTCCTTGCTGGACGCTCTAAACCTGCCCTCATCTGAGTTGTGTTTCTAATCTCCTGTCTGATACACTAGGCCCTATCAGGCAAGCAGTCAATGGCCATTCCACCAATGTTCCTCATGGCAGATGGCTCTCTCTTGACCTGAAGCATGGTAAATTCCCTTTCCTCCTCTTGTATCTCCTAGCCTGTCTTTGGAAACTAGAAGTCCAGCCTCTTCTGCCCAGCCATTGGCTGTTAGCATCTTTATTGATTGATCAAGAACCAATTGGTGAACAGGACCTTCAGGGTTCACGAGCAGATTCCTGATCAAAGCATCAGAAGCCCCACCTACAGTATATACACCATATATCTATACATCTATCTAATCTATATCTGTGTCTATCTAATCTCTATATCTGCACATCTACACTTCTACATTTCTATACATCTAATCACTAGCCACTGCTGAGGCAGAATTGCAGTCTGGACGCAGACCAACAGAACTTTACACTGCTTTGTATAACTGCACTATACTTATTCACTAAGCCATCTTTGCTGTAGTTAATAAGCAGGTCATTGATCAAGCCATTCCATTCTACTTATTTACTTAGATGCAGTCTCATTCTGTGGTCCATGCTGGCTGCAGATTTGTGATCTTCTGGCCTCAGCCTACTCAGTGCCAAAATTATGGGCATTAGCTATGTCTGGATTTGTTAGCCATTAAGTTCTGATATGTAGAGGGTCTGAGGGCCTTGTGCTTACATATAAGCACAAGGGGAACCAGTATTGTTAAACATGCATTGTTGTCTCTTCAAAGGAAGAGATGAAAAAGCCTGTTTTCTGCCAGAAATTTGGCAATGGTGACCTCTGCCCTCACAATCAGTGTGGTTACATCACACCTGCCTGGCTGTCCCCTTCCGCACGCCAACTTTCATGTTTCTCTCAGTCATTCTCCCAAGGTCCTTATCTTGAGCATTGTTTCTCAATCAATAGAACCCATCTTCATGGAAGATGTCATTGTACTTTGAAAAGAGTTTCAATGTTATCATGTTATTTAAGCTTTGTTGTATACACAGGATTGAGTTCATTACAATCAGGGAAGTCATTTTTCTAAATTGTGCTATAGTTAAGTATGCCAGAAATAAACTGATCAGGGTCAGACCCTAGAAGTTTCAACTAACACAAGCTACTGAATTTGGTGGATCCAGACTTCCTTCTTCCTCACACAAATGGACCCTCTGCTGGCCATGGTTTGCAGAGACACCACCCCCACACAAACAAGTATATGTCATTAATCCTCCATGTGGCCTCCTTGTGATGCACTGTCACCTACTCCTTTTGTCCTTGGGAGTCAAACAGAGTCTGTGTGTCCTTATCTGCCCAGGGTCAGGCAGTGTTCTCTCTCTTTCTCTCCTCTGTGTGTCTCTTTCTTACATCTATTGCTCCCTACCTGGAACTTGGAGAAAGATTTTACTAAACTTTTGACAAATCAGAAGTGGGCTTTTCAGTGAGGTTGGGTTCTCATAATTTTTGGATGAGGAAATAAGGTTAAAGGTACAGTGACTACCCCCAGAAGAGGGTCAGAGTACTGACCACAGAGGTGACATCTCCTTTATGTGAGCCTCACTCATTCCACATAGAAGGCCAAGATGCAGGGTTAGCCCTTCCTCCTTTATGGGTCTCCTAGACCTGAGCTCTATACTCTCCAGTGCATGCATTTCTAATTAGTTATTCTAGGAAGTGAACCTGTGAATGGCACAGGGCCAAAGGCTGTGGAAAGCTGCAAGAAGGACCTAGCTTGAAAAGAGTATGTGGGAAGAATTTCCTATACAATCGTGTGGGTGGCCATTGCACCAAACTTGAGAGTGACATGATTTACATGTAGAAAGTATGTGGAAACATGATTTACAGAGGTAGTGGAACCAGTGTCATGGAGAGGATAGGGTGGGTAGAGAGTGAACAGCAGCAGCTAAGAGAATTCACACAACTCTAACTACTGGAGAAGTCTCTCCTCATGCCTCCTTCCATCCTTTTTCCTTTTTTTCTTCTGTTCCTTTTTTATTGCCTCTGACTCAGGAAGACTTTACACTATTTCTTTGGATTTTAGCAAAAGAAACCTTGATCCTTGAACTGCTGTCTTTGTTTCTCTGATGAGCTCCATTTTTTTCTCTCTCTCCCTAATCTTTTATCCATCTACTTCTCATCCATCCATTTACCCGTCCATTCTATGGGCCTTCTTGCAGATGATTCAAGTGCTCCTGCCAATGGGACATTTCCAACTCTGAGAGCTCACACTTTTAGGACCACACAGGACCCGATCTCCATTGCTGCCAGGTGTGTAACCAAAACCCAAGCCAACCATTGCTGTCTTCTCTACAGACCCTGATGTCAATTTCACAAACATGGCACGTGTTGCCAATGTGTTCTGATGCCCACAGGCTCCTTGTTTGAACACTTTTTGACTCCAGCCCTTGTCCTGAGAGGATTTAGAAGATAAGAATGATGCAGGGGTGGGGTGGGGTGGGGCAGGAGCAGACTCAAGTCACCCCAGACTGTGTGAAAATTTCCTTAGAGCTGACAGGTGGTGACTGACTGAGGAGGGGGTTCCTGTCTTCCCCAGCTCATCTTCTGCATTTCTTTTGCATCAGAAATAAGAGAAGAGAAATGGCATAGTTGAGGAAGCCTATCAACCCTGCTGACCCAGGAGTGGAATAGTGTAGTGGAATACTCTGAGCCTGGATTCTCCTGGCAGGCAGACTGTGTGACTTCCAATATGTCAGGAACCTCTGTAGCTTTAGTTGCCTGTATTGTAGGGACATCAAAGTTGGAGGGACGCACAATTTTTTTTTTTTTGAGACAAGACCTGTGTAGCCTTGTCTATCCTTGAACTCTGTGTTGACCAGGCTAGTTGCAAACTCGACTGCTGCCTCCCACGTGCGGGTATTAAAGGGGTGAACCACCATGCCCACCTAGTCCCATGGCTCTTGCAATTAAGGTGATAACTCTCTCCAGGTTTTGCTTTTGCTTTGCTTTGCTTACAAATTTATTTTCTTTTTTAATTTCAACACTGGTGTGAGTACCTTACTCTACATTGATGGGATGACAAATTCTGGACATAAATTCTCAGTGATTTTGTTGTTGTTGTTGTTGTTGTTGTTGTTGTTGCTGTTGCTGTTGTTGCTGCTGCTGCTGCTGTTACCAGTGCTGGGGAAGGAAATTAGAGCCTCACCCATGCAAATAGATGCTTTACCTCCAAGCCACATCTACAACCACTGGTATCAGGGTTTTAGAAAAATATTTCAGATTTGTAACAGGCAATTGTGTTGGCCAGCTTACCATCAATTTAACAAGCCTTGGGGAGCTAATTGGCTTATAAATTTGAGAGGAGTCTGATTTGTCTGGAAGTTCTAGAGGCCTCAACACACACAGCTTTAAACCTGTGACAGGACCATGGAAAGAGCAGCATACAGCAAAGCCTTTCTCCAGAGCCAAGCTATGCAGAAAATAATCTGGGGTCTGGGTCCCATTATCTCTTTGAGGATGGGGGAATGGATAGGTGATGGTTATGTGTATGGAGGGATGGTGGAAAATAGATGAATGGTTGAAGAAACCGGTGGAAAATGCAATAACTAAATGGGAGGATGAATTCATAGATATCACCAGTGACCTGAAGTCTCTGATTAGGCCCAGTCTATATCGTCATAATTATTTCATTCTGCATCAAGTCTATTTTAGTATGATTTCTATTTTCTTAGTGCTGAGGACAGAACCCAGGGCCTCAGGCATTCTTAGCCCATGCTTGAGCTGCACACTAGGCCCCAGCAGGAATATTTTAAATCCTAAGCACGTGTTGGCTAACCTGCAGTACCCCTGACTCACTATGCACTGTGAAAAAGCTCCAAATTATGGAATTCAGAAGACAGCTTGTATGTGTGATGATATCCACCATGACATACATGCTCAAATTCTCATGGAAATTGTACATAGATAAGTGATTTTTATTTTTGAATGGACTGGAGATATGGCTCAGCAGTTAAGAGAGCTTGCTGGCCTTGCAAAAGGCCCAAGGTCAGTTCTAAGTGTTCATGTCAAGCAACTCACAACCATTTATATGGCCAGTTTCAAGACATCACTGGACCTCTTCTGGCCTCTGTGGCCACTGCACTCACATGCACAAATGTATGCATAAGACACCACTATGTGTACATAAATAAAAATAAAAATTTAGAAAACTAAAAATAATATCAATAACTAGTACGGACAAAGGATTGAGCTTTTTCTGATGGACAGGAAATTATGCATTTTTTGAAATTGGAATCATGGACATTAGGTATGGAGGTTGAAGGACAATTTGGCAGGCAAGACGGTACAGTGTGAATTTCAAATAATCTGCGAAGTATGATGTTCAGAAGGTGGCTGGCATAGGTGATGATATGCAGAGGGACATACATGATCAAATTCCCTATGGAGATTATATACAAATACGTGATTTTTAAACTAATTAGAATTAGTGTCATGATGAATTAGGTCTGAGAATGAATAAAGACTGGTCAAGGCAGTGAGAAGGCATTTTAGATTAGTTGGAATGAAGGAAACATTTTCTCTCTGTGTTAATTCAACATTTAAATGAAAACACATCAATATCCAATAGTAACTATAAAAGAGGGGCATGTGTGTCAGGTTAGTGGATCTTAATGTTGCCTGCTGGAGAGATGGCGGGTGCACACTGGGTCTGATGTGTTCTGCAGAGGCCCAAGTGTTAAAGGCATAGTCACCAAAGTGGCACACAGTCACTGACTGGAAAGTAGCAGAACCTTCAGAAGGCTCTGTGTACTCTAAGTGGCCTTTGTCTGACTCATTGTCATGTGCTCCCTTTGTCCCTGTGTCCCATCATGCAGAGACCTGTGTCCTCTGCTTCCCTACCTGCCCAGGGTCAGGCAGGTCTCTCTCTCTCTCTCTCTCTTCTCTGTGTGTCTCTTCCTTACATCTATTGCTCTCTACCTGGAACTTGGAGAAATATTTTGCTAAACTCATGACAAATCCAAAGTGGGATTTTCAGTGAGGTTGGGTTCTTCCTGGATTCTCAATGGAAAAGACTAAAGGTTCAGTGACTGTCCCCAGAGGAGGTCAGAAAGATAAGATAACGTTCCCTAGATGTGGGCTTCATTCATTCCACACAGAAGGCCAAGATGCTGGGTTATCCCTTCCTTCTTTATGCATCTCCTGGACCTGATCTCTATACTCCACTGCATGCATGTCCAATGTAGGAAGAATTAACTAGATTCTGCAGCATGGCTGGCCATTGCACTGACCTTCAATCTCTTCTCTCTGCAGGGGCTCTGTATCCAGTGTTACTATTCCCGTGGTCTGTGGACTCCTCAGCAAGACACTGGTATTCACGGTCTTATTCATTGTCACACAGAAGTCATTTGGACGACAGGCCATGAAGGCACACAACAGTAACTCCTGACCTTAAGCCAAGTCTATGTCAAAGGAGGAGCTGAGATGGGGGCTAAACAGGAACTATATGACATGAATTGAGGCTGTAATCATGGGTGACATCTAAGGCATAAGATGTCCTCAGCTGGTCCTGCCCACTTTGTGGAGAGCTTTTGGGGCCTCTTCTAGAAACTTGGCAGGATTTTGATACGACGGCAGGACAAAAATTGTAAGCCTAGGCAGGGTTACATTTCATTACTCAGGGTTTTACTCAGGGTTCGCTAGAGTCACAGACCTTATGGGTAGTCTCTATATAGTAAAAGAATTTGTACTTACACTCTGCAACCTAACTCCCAACAATGGTCAGCAGCAGCTGTGAATGGAAATCTAAGGATCTAGCAGTTGCTCAGTCCCACAAGGCAAGCAGGAAAAGAGCAAGCCTTCCTTCTTCCAATGTCCTTATATAGATCTCCAGCAGAAGGTGTAGCCCAGATTAAAGGTGTGTGCCACTATGCCTTTAATCCCAGATGACCTTGAACTCCCAGTCTTAATCTTCTGGAATCCATAGCCACTATGCCTCAAGATGTCCATACCAGGATCCAGGTCTGAAACTTCTATCTCCCAGCCTCCAGATTAAGATCTAGTGAGCCTTCCAATTCCGGATTGTAGATCATCCCAGATATAGTAAAAATGACAACCAGGAATAGCCACTACACTGACATTGATCTGGAAATAGGCCCAGGTTAAGAACATTTATCTTTGAGCTAATGCAAACTCAGAGCAGGCTCAGCTAAGGCATGTGTGGCAGTCCTTTTGTCTTGGTCATCCTGACTAGCCCCTAGAAACGGTGTTTACTGGATTTTGTTTATTGCCTTGCTTATTCTCTGACCCAGAACTGATTTATTATTTGTATGTAGATGAATTGGTATAAAAGCATACTAGAAAAAAAAAAAGAAACCTCTTTCAGCCTCAGAACTGGCTGGGGTCATGCTACAGTGTTGTCTAATTGTCTTCCTTCTTTTCAATCCTTACACCCTTCTTGGAGAACCCATTGACTGATTGAGCTGGCTTGGTCACCACTCTCCTCATTTTATCCATCATCTTAGAAATGTGCTCTGCACCCTCAAAAAAGAGGAATCAATTCCCAGCACACTCTTGTCATTCCCCCTAAATAGGTAGGTTTGTCTGAAATAAAGACAGAGCCCTGTGCTTCTCCTGTCTCCTTTTTTGGGAGTCAAGATTAGAGGTCACCATTGATATCCCCACCCCTTGTCTCTTTCTTAGATGGTACAATTCTAGTCATCTTGGCAGGGCCCTTGCTCATGTAGCAGCCTCCCCTCCTACTCTGGGCCTTCCTCTCTGGGAGTCAGACACTCAGATTTCTGCCTTCATCTGTGGTCCTCTGAACACTCCCATCCATGGACCAAGAAGACAAGATCCCACCTTGACAATAATGCAGCTCCAAGAGAGAAATCGAGTTAAGCTGGATGTTGTTGCCTGGAAGACATCTGGAGGAAGAAATGGCATTGAAGGACTGCATCAGGACATGGCATCAAGGTGCTATGTGCGTTTGATCATTCATGACTCCTCAGTGAAACCCATGATAGTCAAGGTGCAGGAGCAGCAGGACATTTCCTCCTGGCAGGAATGAAGTCTAGAGAGTTCCTTTGCTCGAGGGCTCCATAGGCAGGGAGATGGAGAGCCAGGCTCTGCTGCTAGCTGAATGCCTTTTTGCCTGGACTGAGACAACTCAGTTGTCATGTCAGGGGGAAGGATCCTATTTCAGACTGCCTCCTGTGTGCCTCTACCCCCATCTCACCTTCTTTCATAAGACTCTGGCAAGGCTTAGCTTAGTGGGGACCCCCTGAGTGAACCATATGGAGCAGGGAATCCATGCAAAATGCAAGAGGAACTTATAATTCCAGTGCACTAGGGTCATCCCAGTCCCAAATGAGAGGCGGCAACCTTGGTGGCCCATTTAGCAAGTTTTGATATGGTTTCCTGGGGCAGATTAGAGCATCAACAACTAAGCACCATATGATTGGCAGAACAGTGTGCCCTTTAAACTGACTGGTCTTTGGGGAATGAGGTAGTAGGGGCTTACTCAGTCTTTCTGTTCTGGCCTATGTGCTCTCTGACATGTCTCTTCCAGGAGGAGAGAGGTCCAGTTGAATTTTCTAACAGCTCTGAGCTGACCTCTTCACTTTTGCCTCTCAGTCTCAGCCCAGGTAGCCTATGGCTTCAGTGCTCTCTCTGAGACACATAGGCATTTTCTTGATTCCACCTCTTTGGGTTCTACTGACCAAGTGACCCTGTGGGTGGGAAAAGAATGGTAAATTAGTTCCTTCTACTTTAGCAGTGGCGCGAGCCAACTTCATCCCAGGGTTCCCAAGAGCAAACACATCACCACATAGCATCCAGCTCACTTGAAATCAGCCAGAAGGCTGAGGAGTGACTGAAACACTCATCTCAGGTCAGGAAAGCACATTCCTGTCAGGGAGACTTTCCCATCCTCCTCCTGTGAAGACCCCAGGTATTGAGGTGTGCGTCTGTCACATAAGGATGGTTCACTGTGAACATGGCTCTCTGTGTAACTCTACCCTGTGGTGGCATTGATGAGGGTATTTACAGCCCCACAGGCTCCAGTCTGCTGGGAGAGGCCTCAGTGGAATTCACTTTATGTTGGTGCTCTGAGTGGATCTTTAGAGAATTGATCCAGAAAATGATCACCTCAGTATGACTATGTGACTTTTCCTGCCAAAAGAACCAAACTGTTACTTCCTGGGCTTTTCTACCCAGCACTTCTCTGTTCCCTGAAGTAATGACTCTGAGTCTTCTTGTTGATTAATAAATGCTATAGGATTCAACTTGCTCTCCAATTAGCTCTTAACTTAATCCCTTTCATTCTAACCTGGCTTCATCCCCGTGACTGCTGGTGTTTTCCTCCTGTTTTCTTATGTCTTAGTTCCCAGGGCAAATTTCTACCATCTCTATTTCCCAGAACCGTGCTCTCGCTCGCGCTCTCACTCTCACTTGAGCTCATGTTCCACCTCCTAAGCCCTGCCTCAGCTCATTGGCCATTGCCTTCTTTATTGACAGGTGACGCTTATAAGAGATTCTCTCTACACCAAGCAGAAGCCCAGTCAAGGCCCAGTTGGTGTAGTGCTTGCCACTCAAGCTTGAGAACCCAAGATCAATGCACAGCTGGTTATGATACAGCAGACTTTAATTCCACCTCTATAGAAACAGACACATGTCGTTTCCTAAGGTTTACTGGCCTGCAGTCTAGTGTACTTGGCAAGTTCAGTTCCACGTTAGCATAAGAACCTGTGTTAAAGAAGAAAGTGTATGAATGGCACTCGAGAAGTAACATCCAAAGTTGACCACTGGTCTCCAAATGCACTTTCCTAGAAATGCCTGCACACATGTTCTTTAAAATGCGAAGAGAGAAATTGAAGAAGACACCTAAGAGCCCTCCTGTGCACATGGATTGGTAAAATTTAAATAGTGGACATGGCCACTTTACCGAAAGCAATCTACAGATTGAGTGCAGTTTTAATCAAAAGTTCAGTGCAACTCTTCACATAAATTGGTTAAACAATCTTAAAATTTATATGGAAGCATAAAAGATCCCTGTATAGCCAAAGCAATCCTGAATAATATAAACACTACCAGAGATATCACCATCTCTCATATCAAGTTATATACTACAGAGCCATTGTTAGCATTTTGTCTTAGCTCTGACCCTGTTACCTAGCAACAACCAGGTGTACCAGATTCACTATAAAAGGGGCTGCTTTACCCCTCCAATCTCTCTTGTTCTTGCCTTCTTGCCCCTGCTTTGTTCTATCACCCCTTCCTGCTCTCTTCTCATTTCCACTCCCTCCATGCACTCATGGCCAGCCTCTACTCCTCTATTCCTCTACTCTCTCTCTCCCTCTCCCTCTCCCTCTCCCTCTCCCTTGCCCTTGCCTTCTCCCTCTCCCTCTCCCTCTCCCTCTCTCTGCCTTCTCTGTCCCTACTACCCTCTTAATGCCCTCCCCATGCCCTGAGTAAGCTCTATTCTATACTATACCTGTGTCTGTTCCCTCAGGAGAAAGGGCCTACAGAGGCACCCCCTTCCCCTATACCTGTATACAGTTCCACCAAAACATATTCCTCTCCTCTTTATCTTTTTATAAGCACAACAGCCATAGTAGCAAAACCACTATAGAGCTGACACAAAACAAATAAACAAGCAATGCACAAAAAAATGGAATCACTGATCGATAGAATATACTTAAGGACCCAGATAATGTCGGTACACCCATGGCAACCTGGTTTCTGATAAAGATGCCAAAAACATACATTTGAGGGGGAAGGGCAGCATCTTTAACACATGATGTGGGGGAAATTGGTTATCTACATGTAATAAATGAAATTTGACCCTTCTCTCACTATATATATTCATATATATACCAATTAATTCCAAATCAGTCAAATATCTCAATATTAAACCCCAAACCCTGAAATGTCTACAGGAAATCATTGGGTATACACCATGGGATATAGGATCAGGTAAGAACTTTCTGGATAGGACCCTTGTCATGTAGGAAATGGTACCAATAACCAACCTGTGGGACCTAACGAAGTTTAAAAAGCTCATTAATTGCATTGGGGACTGAAGCAGCTGAAGAGGCAGCCTACTGAATGGGAAACAATTATTTCCAGCTGGGCATCTGATAGACGATTTCTGTCCAGAATATTCCAAGAACTAAAAAGCTTACAACAATAACAACCCAATTTAAAAAACAGAAATAGAACTAAACAGAGTTCCCAGAAAAGTATAAATAGATACAAAATAGGGTTTAAGAAAGATTTTATTTTTATTTTCAACTGTGTGAATGTGTGATCTGTGTGTGGGTCTATGCACAGGAGTGAAGTGTCCATGAAGACTGCAACACAGCATTGGATCCCCCTGAGCTGCAGTTACAGACATTTGTGAGCTACCGAATGTGGGTCCTGGGAAGTGAACTCAGTCCTCTGTAAGAACAGTAAGTGTTCTTAACCAATGTTCTTAGCCATCTCTCTAAGCCACTACAAAATATTAAAGTGTCCAAAGTCACTAGCTATCAGGGAAATGCAAATTAAATCTGTCTTGAAATTTCTTCTTGGCTCAATAAGAATAGTTAAGATTAGGAAAATAAACGTTAGGGAGGATGTGGGGAAAGAGGGAACCTTAATGGGAGTGTTGACTGTTATAGTCACTTTGGGAATTAGCATGGCTCCTCAAAAGCCAGAAACGCACTTGCCATGTGGCCCAACTATGCCATTCCTGGGCATAAACCTAATGGACTCTGATAAAAGGGAGACATGGACTCATTCATGCCCAATACTGCTCTATCTCAATAGCTAAGACAGAGAAATGGCCTAGATGGCCGTCACCTGTTGGCTGTGTACCAAAAATGTGGCGTCTGTATACAATGGAATTCATTCAGTTGTAGAGAAAAATCCAATTATGAAAATTTCAGGTAAATGGGTGGAACTGGAAAAAAATTACATGATGTGAGGTACACAGCTCAGAGAGACAAACACAACATGTTCTCTCTGGTGTGTGAGTTCCATTGTTAAATCTTTAGAACTGTGTGTTTAACTTGGACTGTCTGTAGAAGACAGGGGGTAAGAAAGCAGCCTGAGAGGGAGGGACATTATGGGACAGGGGATAACGGGAAGGTTAGGTGAGTAGGCAAATAGAAGGGTAGCAAAGAGGATATGGTACCCAACACAGAGGAGATCCAAAAAAGCCATGTTGAACCCTACCATTTTATGAAGTGGAAGTTTCTGGCTTCTTAAAAACTCAGTTGTGTCATGCAATGATTTTCTGGAAGCCGTCTTGTGAGAGGGCATTTGATGTTTTGCTGAGAGCAGGCACTGGGAGGGTGCTTGATATTTAGAAAGAGTATAAGTAGAACCACAGTTTATTTTACTTTTTATTATGTGCACACAGAATGCAGGTGTGTGTGCACGTCAGGGTTCATGTGAGTACAAAGAGCCTGAAGGATGCAGAAGCGGGCATGGGATCCCTGGAGCCAGGGTTACAGACATGGGTTTTGGAACTGAACTTGGATCCTCTGTAAGGGCAGTATGCTCTCTTAACCACTGAGCCAGGTCTCCAGGACTCAGCCCTGGGTTTTGTTTGGGTTTGTTTTTTAATGTGTTGTCTGATTGATTGGGGTTTTTTGGTTTTGGTTTTGGTTTGGGGTGATTTGGGGGAAGGGTTGTTTATTTGTTTGTTTGGCTGGTTGGTTGGTTGGTTACTTGATTGGTTGGTTTTGTTTTGTTTTATTTGGTTGGTTTTCAGTTTTCAGTTTAGGGTGTGTTTCGTTTTGTTGAGACAGGATCTCACTGTGTGTTTCGAGCTGACCTTAAATTCACAATCCTCCTGCCTTAGCCTATGCAACATAGGGATTACATGATCATAGCTGATGTCCTGCCTCCCCTGGAACATAGTTTTTATTGTTAAATTGGTGTGATGGTTTGAATATGCTTGGCCCAGGGTGTGGCACTATTTGGAGGTGTGGCCTTGTTGGAGGAGGTGTGTCACTGTGGGTGTGGGCTTTAAGACACTCATCCTAGCTTCAGGGATGTCAGTATTCTGCAAGCAGCCTTCAGATGAAGATGTAGAACTCTCAGCTTCTCCTGCATCATGCATGCCTGGATGATGCCATGTTCCTGCCTGGATGATAATGGACTGAACCTCTGAACCTGTACGCCAGCACCAATAAAATGATGTCCTTATAAGAGTTGCCTTGGTCATGCTGTCTGTTCACAGCAGTAAATCCTAAGACAATTGGTGAGCCCCATTTTTTGAATAAATAAACAAAAACAATCTTGAAGCTTTTAGCCAAGGCATGGTGGTGCAGGCCTTTAATCCCAATACCCAGAAGGCAAAAGCAGGTGAATCTATGAATTTGAGACCAGCGTCGTGTACAGAGTGAGTTTCAGGACAGCCAGGGCTACACAAGGAAACCCTGTCTTGGAAAAAAACAAAACCAAACTAAACTAAACTAATGACGTGATACTTCACTTATTAGGCCTATATGGAGATGAGAAATACACATTTTAAAGGAAAAACTAGAAATGCAGCCAACGATGATTTTGAACTTCTGATCCTCCCACCACCACCACCTGAGTGTTACGATCGCAGGTGTGTGCCACCATGCCTAGTTTATATGGTACTGGAGGCTTTGGGCCTCCTAGGCAAGCAGACTACCAAGTGATCTATGTCTCCATTCTGATTTTACACTTAGTAATATTACCTGATGTTCACTGAGCAGCAAGCTTTTACATACAATACCTCCCAGATCCTCACAATGACCTTGCAAGGTAGGTGCTATTTCTACAAGCAGCTGTGCAGGTGACAGAGTGAAACTCAGTGGGCCTGACTGCTCACAGATGTGCTCAACAAGTGTCCATACAGGTGTGCTCATAGGTGTGTATACAGGTGTGCTCAAAGGAGTGCTCACAGGTATGATCACAGATATGTTCCCTGTGGCCTATATGGACTGACTAAAGATGATTTGAGACACACTAGTACGGTTTTCTTAGGTGTAGGCAGCCGCTTGCCCAAAAGATGGCGCCGACCGGCGCCGTAAACAACGCCATTGCGCAGGCGCCAGCCCGAATCTGGGGCCAGCCCCTCCCGGCCAGTGTTACATATCAAAAGTGCGTGCCGACAGACTGACGAATCCCAGGAGGACACGTAGCTCTCCCCAGTGCTGGGGTGTATATAAGCAGTTAGCATCAAGGTGTTCCTGAAATAAAGAAAGGCTGTTGAGAAGAATCCGACCGTGTTGCGTCTGTGAGCGCAACACTTAGGTTTGGTGGTTGTTTTGTTTTGTTTTGTTTTCATGGTGCTCTGATAAAAGATGCTAACAGCCGGGTGGTGGTGGCGCACGCCTTTAATGCCAGCAGTTGGGAGGCAGAGGCAGGCAGATTTCTGAGTTCAAGGCCAGCCTGGTCTACAGAGTGAGTTCCAGGACAGCCAGGGATATACAGAGAAACCCTGTCTCAAAAAACCAAACAAACAAACAAAAATATGCTAACAAAAACAATTGAAGGAAGAAAGGTTTATTTTGGCTTACAGTTCCTGAAGAGTACAATCATCATAGCCAGGATGTCACATGCACACACCCATACAGCCACACACATACATACACATAAACAAATAGTAAAAATAAACCTTAAAAAAATATCCTAACCAATCCAGTAATGGTGGACATTATTTCTCAATTCGACTGTCTCAAAAAGACTCCTCGTTCTAAAAGCCTAATCCTGCTTTCCCAGCTGGATTCCTCGACATCCCTGCTATGGCCTTTTGTCCATTCTTTTGCCCTTTCTCTGTCACCCTCATTGCAAGGAGCAGGGACCCTGGAGTGAACTAAAAGGCAAGCTTCTGACAAGATCCAATTACCAGCTCAGGTCTCCACCCACTAACAGATGAGTGGCAGCGCCCCTTGTGGCTGAACAGGATATTACACCAAGCCCTGTCACCCATTCTAATACTGTGTAAGAAGGAGTTAGCTGGTTTTCTTCACAGTTGTTCGGTTTGGTTTGGTTTTTTGTTGTTGCTCTGAGATACATTCTCACATAGCCCAGGCTGCTCTCCAAGTATCTATGTATCCTAGGCTGCTCTTTCTGCCTTCACCTCCCAAGTCCTAGGATTATAAACCAGTGTCACCATGCCAGGTAAATCTCATGGCTGCGGGCAGGCAAGGCAGCACTCTACCCATTTCACCTCCCCCACCTCTGTAAATTATGTTCCTTTTGAAAATTGAATCAATAATGAAACAGACTCAAGTCTTTCCTCTGTTTAGGTTGATGTCTCTAGTGTGCACAGGTGGTAGAGTTGGACATGCACCTGGGCTCCTAGGTCCCCTCTCCCTTGCTCCCCTCCTCCATACTCCCACTGTCTCCTCTAAGAATCCCACCACCACAGGGCTCTCTTTATATGTCAGCCCCTTTTTCCAAAAGCCCTGCCTACACATCTCTCTTGGGATTGAATCTCTATGCACTGTCTCCTCTCCCCCCACCATTCCCCAAAACCAACAAAACTTCCCAGGATAGAAGTATTACATGATCAACCAAACAGCCTGGCCATTGGTCTCTGATCAACCGTGGAACCAGTGACCAACTAGACATTCTAGCTATAAAGTCTTGGACCATCCCTGAAGTCGGTGATCAACTAGACAGCATGGCAATAAAGTCTCTGACCATCCCTGGAATCAGTGATCAACTAGGTAGCCTAGCCATAAAGTCTCTGACCATCCCTGGAATCAGTGACCAACTAGGTAGCCTAGCCATAAAGTCTCTGACCATCTCTGGAATCAGGGATCCACCCAGACAGCCTAGACATAGAGCATCTGACCACCCCTAGAGCCAATGAGCCTTTGGGTACATGATCAGACCTCAACATGCCTGGTCTCACAGCTCGATTTCAGGTAATTTTCCTTGGTTGTAGATGTAAGCAGACTGGGGACCTGAAAAAAAAAAAAGAGGAAGCATACACAATGAAGAGGCCAGGGGCTTGACCACAGTTTCCTCTGACCTAGAAGTTCCTCCCCTGTGGGAATCCAGCACAGATGGCAGCTGGATAGGAGAGAGAACAACCTCTCTTATGCCCAACCCAGGCCTGGACCTTTCTCATCTTTTCTTATCATAGAGCTGCTGGAAGAGGCACCAGAGCCAAGTCTCTCCATACACCTCCAATACCCTGTTCACCTGTCCCTCTGCCTGTCCCAGCAGCTGCAGGAAAAGGGCCCCAAGGCCTGCAGCTCCCCATTCTCACCTCTGCTGCTGTACCCAGGTGAGGAAGGGAGAAGGGAATGGCAGGAGCTGTTTTGAGAGGTAGCACTGTGGCCAGAGGCCTGGTATGGGGCCAATTCAATCCCTTGTTCTCCAGATTCATGGGCACACTCAAAAGACTGAGGCTGGCATTTCTGTGAAGTGCCTACACCTGTCCATGAGTAGGGCTTACAGGAAGAAAATGGTGCCAGAAGAGACCAGCTTTTACATGCATCAGGTTAACCCAAAGCCCCAGCCCCTAGTCGCTGGCATCTCAATTCTCAATCTGGGATGACTCCAATGCTGGCTTCTTCTTTACCATAACCATGGATGGTGTGAAAAATGAGGGGGGACTCCAGGCACTACTGGTGTATCATATACCGTGGTTCCAGCAGCTCTGTCATTCTGCCCTCCAAATTTCACCTGCTAGCATGTACACCTGAGCCCCTTACCCTGGCTCCCAGGGAAGGTTCTTTGCTTCCTTCAGAGGTCTTCTAGTCATAGACTCCTAGCAAGACTGCTGGGAACAGGACTTTGGGGTCTCAAGTGGAAGTACACACTCAGTCAACTGTCCATGACTTACAAGCATGTAGCCAGTGGCTTTTCAGAGATGCTCAGGTCGACCAGCTGGACACGCTGAACAGGCTGAGCTCATAGTGACTGGTCATGTGGAGCCCAGTTTCTTCCATTCATTCTACACACAGAGATCTTCAGTAAATATGCTTTCATGGGCTTGCAAGAAACTCTTACCTAGAACATCCTGTGGAAGTGGAAGCTTACTGGTATTGGGGCAGGGGCTGTCCTCTCCTCCTGGTCACAGATAAGAGTCATTTACAGAGAGCCCCTAAAGTCCTCCGAGTCTAGATGGCAGTCAGTAAGCAAGAGCCCTCAAAGTCAGAAGGATCTTGTGATTGGGGGGGGGGGGATCAAGAAGAAAATTGAAATGGAAATTTGTGATTTCTTTGGTGACTTGGTTGTGTCATGTGATGTTTTGTGTTGGTTTGTTTGTTTGTTGGAAACTGTCTTATGAGAGGATGTTTTCCTAAAGACAGACACGTAATGGTTTTTCTGGGATCTACCTGTAAAAAGAGCATATAATGTTTTCCTAGAGCAGACACTTGAGAGAGTACGTGATGTTTGAAAGGGGTATAAATATAACCCAACAGACAGTGGACAATGCTATGTGGTATTGGTCCACCTTGCCACTCTTTGCTGGTTCTTTGTCATGACTCCATAGGGAAAAACACACCAAACTTCTGGTGGTGTTCTGGAAGCTTTTTGCCACTTCCGCAGACTCCTGTCGGTTGGTGAGCCATGTGGTTTCTTCTGGATTGAACTATCCATGCTGATTCATGTGTGGTGTCTGCCGAGTGGACTGAACTGCAGCTGCAGATTCATGTTTGGTGTTTCCTAGTGGACTGGACTGAGAACAACGAAGATCAGAATCACCCTAAAGAACTATTTCTAAACAGATTCCCTCATATCCTAATAACCTTTCTTTTCCACTACCTCTGGTGGGTGGTGGGCTAGAGGGGAGATTGAACCCTTATTAATAAAGTAGGCTGTGAAAAGTATATGCCTACATGAATGCACTGTGGTTCTTTTCACACACATAACGTTAGACATATATTTTACACACACAGTTACATACACACACATAGTTACACACACAGTTACACACAGAGTTATATACATACAGACAGTAACACAGTAACACACGCACACACACACACATACTCGGGGAACAATAGCTGACACCAGCACTCAGGAAATAGAGGCACCATATAGGTATGTTGATAGAAATAGAAACTTCAATTCAAGAGCTTAATATTTTTAATTTTGATGAAAAATACAGAAGTACTTGGTATAACTTCAAAATATGCCTTTGATTATCTTTTGATTTTTTAATTTTAATTTTTTTACATCTTTTAGCCAGATATAGTGCTGTGGATCTATATATACTCCCAGTGCCCAGGAGAGGAAAGCAGAAAGATTTTGAATTCTATACCTGGATAGCTGTATAGTGAATGTAAGCTAGCCTGAACTCTATAAGATCTTGTTTCATAAAACAGTGTCTGAAAATGGGACCCACGGGTAGGGTGTCTGCCTCGCATGCACAAGGCCTTTGCTTCCTCATCACCACCAATAATGTGTGTGTGTGTGTGTGTGTGTGTGTGCGTGTGTGTGTGTGCCCACGCATGAGTGCTTTTGAATTATGCCCTCTCCCCTCTCTAGTGACTTTCTCATTCCTGATAAACTGTCTTTACTTTTATCCCCATAAGAGAAAGAGGCTTTAGAGCTGGGTCGACAGTTGGGAGCCCTTGCCTCCTGCAGAGAACCCAGCAGTCACACCACCACCTCTGCTTGCAGCTCACAACCGGCTGTAAATTCAGTTCCAGAAGAACTGACACCATTTTCTGGCTCTGTGGGTACTGCACGCATGTGATGCACATAGCACATAACTCTCATACACACACAATAGAAATAAATATGGCCTTAAAAAATATAAAGCTAAAGCTAAATTTAATTTACCTTTATAGAAAAATAGATTCTTATTTATCATATTTTGATCAAATGAATTTCAAAGTGTCCTATCAAATTATGAATGATCATGAGAGTCACTTCTGCCCAGACTCAGCATTCAGACTCATTCAGACAAGCATGTGCTCGGTTGAGAGTCATCAATCATCAGACCCATGTCATAAGAATTCTCTGAAACTGTTCTGAGCTTTTCACATTTATAACTTTACTTTGATTTAGCATGGAAAGCATGCCTCATCCCTTCCTTGCATCAAAACAAAACATAAATGGAGCCCAGCTCGGCATTCAGTAAGCAAAGACAGGCAGGCAGATCTCTGTGAGTTCAAAACCAGCCTGGTCTACATACTGAGTTCTAGCACGTCCAGAACCACATAGTGAAACAAACCCTGTCTTTTAAAACATGGCAAAGCTACAAGCAGAGGTGCTGGTGCCTCTTCTCCAACATAATGCAGAATTGTCTCCCCATTTGCAGAAACCTCAGCCTTTGAGTAGAACAGAACTTTTGTACTTGGTTCCTGGTGTGCGGGAAAAGGTGTTGATGGCTCATTTCCCCCTCAATGTACAAGACAGTGGCTTCAGTATTCATTTATTTTCTTACTTGTGTGCAGGGATGTTCCCAAGTGTTCACGTGCACATGGGTGCACATGTGTGTCCATGTTTGTGGAAGCCAGATTGCAATACCAGGGTTCATTTCTCAAAAGCAATCCACATAGTTTTCTGAGATGAGGTCTCCCACTGGAACCTGGGATTCTCTGATTAAGCTAAGCTGCCTGATCTGTGAGAGCCAGGGCTCCTCAGTCTCTGCCTCCTCAATTCAGGAATTACAAGCGTAGAGTGCTATAAGTGTAGGCCACCACACCTAATTTATATATGGGTGCTGGGGATCCAATACGGATCCTCCTCTGTGTGTGTGTGTGTGTGTGTTGTCTGTGAGCGTGCGTCTGTCTGTCTGTCTGTCTGTCATCCATCTCCAGGTCCACAGGCATACATGTATGCATATTTTGTGGAATCCAAAAGATAACCTTGGGTGTAAGTATAATTCCCTTGGGTGATAGCCACCTTTTTATTTCAACAACTTTCACTGGCCTGGAACTTGGCAAGTAGGCTATGCCAGCTGGCCAGTGAGCCCCAGGGGTCCATCTTCCTCTGCCTCTCCAGCACTAGGATTGCAACCACCTGTTTTTTGTATTCTTTTGTTTTGCTTTGAATTGATTTGATTTTTTAACATGGTGTGGTGATTTGAATGAAAATGGTCCCCATAAGAACATAGGGAATGGTACTATTTGAAAGGATTAGGGGGCTGGAGAGATGGCTCAGTGGTTAAGAGCACTGACTGCTCTTCCAAAGGTCCTGAGTTCAAATCCCAGCAACCACATGGTGGCTCACAACCATCTGTAATGAGATCTGATGCCCGCTTCTGGTGTGTCTGAAGACAGCTACAGTGTACTCACATATAATAAATAAATCTAGAAGAAAAAGAAAAAGGAAGGATTAGGAAGGGTTAGGACTTGTAGCCTCATTGGAGTGGGTGTGGCCTCATTTGAGAAAAGGGACACTGATGGAAAGCTTTGAGGTTTTAATGCTCAAGCCAGGTCCAGTGGCTCTCTCTTTTTCTGCTGCCAGCCAATCCAGATGTAACATTCTCATTTCCTTCCCCAGCACCATGTCTGCCTGTGTGCCACCATGCTTCTCTCCATGATGACAATGGACTAAACCTCTGAACTGTAAGCAACCCCAATTATATGTTTTCTTTCATAAGAGTTGCTGTGGTCATGGTGCCTCTTCATAGCAATAGAACGCTAAGACACATGGGTTCTGGGAATCAAACGCAAGTCTTCATGCTTAGAAAGCAAGTGCTTCACCAACTGCTACCTGACCTATCTCCAGACCTGTTCCCAGCCCACCCAATCCAACCACTGAGGCTCTGAACACTCTAAGTGTGGGCCTTACAGGGCCTCCATAGGATGACGGGCTGCTCACAATCATAGCATCAGGAGAGCCTGTGACCTGTGTAGACTCCAGAGTCCCCAAGGCTCTGCAGAACCCAGAGGAACAGAGTGTGAAGGCCGACTGTCTTCGTTGCTGTTTTATTGCTGTAGAGACACCATGACCAAAGCAGTATATGGAAGAAACAGTTTATTGGGGCTCACGGTTTCAGAGGGTGAGTCCATGACCATCATGGTCAGGATCATAGCAACAAAGCAGATAGCTTTGATTCTGGAAGAGAACGCTGAGAGCTTCCATCGGATGAGTCGGAGAGCAAGCTAAATGGGAATGGGTGGACTACCTCAGCCCCACCCCCCCAGTGACACACCTCCTCCAACAAGGCCACACCTCCTAATCCTTCCCAAAAAGTTCCACCGACTTAGGACCAAACTTTTGAATATATGAGCTTATGAGGTCCATTCTCATTTAAACCACCACACTGCCTTTAGATTTTCACCAGGAACTGATTACCTCAGTTAGTCCAGGGGTATGTAAATGGGACAGAAGTCAAAGTTGAACATCTAACAGCCTAAAGTGTAAAGGAATTCTTGGTAGGAAACAAGAAGTCTGAACTGTATAGTCAGTGTTCCTAACCCACAAGTGTTCTGTGTGACTTCATGTGCATAGCAACATCACAAGCTTAGTCCTGAATTGCAACCCTGTTTTCTACCTCTGACCCAGTGGGTTCTACACTCAGGCTCGCTCTCATCCTGCTCTGCTACCGGTGGGAGCAGGTGACTATCCCATCACCCACTGACCAGGGCCTTTCTCTTTTCTGACAGCCTCTTCACAGGCAACCTGTGCTCCCCACAACCTTGTCTTCTCATAGACCCAGAGCTTTGTGCCCCAGGATGGAGGAACCAGTGCAGTTCCCGTGGCTCTGGCTACTGTCACCACCTGTACAGAGTGAGTTCTGAACAGGAGCTGACCCACCCAAGCCTGTCATGGGGGCTGGCAGACAAGACCACCTTTCTTCCCTGTCCTGTCCCTTTGTCACCCCAGGAGGCAGAACTCTACCCTGGACTCCGACGCCGTAGCCCTCAGCACCCTGGGCCCTGTGTTCTGTGGACTCCTGGTCACCAAGAACTTGGTGCTGTTAGCCCTGCTCCTCAGGTGCATGGCAGGGGTTGGGCTGTGCAGAGAGCAGCCTCTGTCAGAGGCTCAGAGCAGGAATCTGCCAGAGAACAGAGGTGAGAAAAAATACTCATAGTCATGGGCTGGTAAGATGGCTCAGCAGTTAACAACACTGGCTATTCTTCTAAGGTCCTGAGTTCAGTTCCCAGCAACCACATGGTAGCTCACAAACATTTACAAAGCCCTCTTCTGGCATGTGGGTGTACATGCAGACAGAACACTTCTATAATTTAAAAAAATGCATAAATATTTTTTTAAAGTTTTAGCTGGTGGTGCAGGCATTTAATTTCAGCACTTGGGAAACAGAGGTAGACAGATCTCTTAAGTCTGAGGCCAGCCTACTCTAGTGAGTTCCAGGACAGCCAGGGCTGCAAAGAAAAACACTGCCTTGAAAAAAAAAAAAACCAAGCAATAAATAAATAAATACAGAAAAATAGATAGATAGCCTTTCAAGTCTGAGGCATTCTCCTGCAGACCACAGGTCTGCCTCTGTCTTTGAGAACAGACCTGTAGGCAGGTGGTTCCTCCACACTTCTGTCCCCTGTGCTCACACCCCACCACAACCAGAAAGCACCCCACACACACACTGCCCACCTCTTCAGGAACATGGAAGTCCAGGAAGCTCCTGTAGCTACATCCTAAGTTCTGAGTGAGGGGGTAGGATCCACAGGAAGAAATAAGTCATGAGCTTGGGGAGAGGGGCCATGCAGAAGAATGTACATGGACTTAGGTAAAAGGTACAAGGCAGCTCAGGAAAGCGGTGAAGATGGGCATGGCAGACCAAGGGCAGCCTTGCTGAGGGCACACCTGTGGGGAGAAAGGACACACCTCTGGGGGAAAGGGGCACACCTGTGGGGAGAAAGGGCACACCTGTGGGAAGAAAGGACACACTGTGGGAAGAAAGGACACACCTGTGGGGACAAAGGGCACACTGTGGGAAGAAAGTGCACACCTGTGGGGAGAAAGGGCACACCTGTGGGGAGAAAGGGCACACTGTGGGAAGAAAGGACACATCTGTGGGAAGAAAGGACACACCTGTGGGGACAAAGGGCACACTGTGGGAAGAAAGTGCACACTGTGGGAAGAAAGGACACATCTGTGGGAAGAAAGGACACACCTGTGGGGACAAAGGGCACACTGTGGGAAGAAAGTGCACACCTGTGGGGAGAAAGGGCACACCTGTGGGGAGAAAGGGGACACTGTGGGAAGAAAGGACACATCTGTGGGGAGAAAGGGCACACATGTGGTGACAAAGGGCACACCTGTGGGGAGAAAGGGCACACCTGTGGGGGAAAGGACACATCTGTGGGGAGAAAGGGCACACATGTGGTGACAAAGGGCACACCTGTGGGGAGAAAGGGCACACCTGTGGGGGAAAAGGGCACACCTGTGGGTCCATTGTTTCAATAGTCTAATAGACATAAGTGACTCTCTAACATCTCCATCGGAGCCAGCGCCTTCTAATGGAGGAAGCAAAGCCCAGTGCAGACATCTCTCCACATCCTGAATCATGAATGGTCATTCCCACATCTCCTAATAATAGAAAAGCTTTGGGCAAAATTCGTGCAGCTGAGTTCTTTGAGACATTACAGTGCATCAGCTGCGTGCTTCTCATTGGTTTGCTTTGTTGGCCTTACACAGAAGCAGTCTGAACCAACGGGCCTCCTGTCAATTGGTCTGGAGACATGCTCAGCCACTCCTATGTGCTCCACTGTGTCCCCCTTCCCTCTCCCCTTGTTATCACTCCCACTGCCAACATAGCTGCAGGCTGTAGACAGAAAGGTCCTTTCTTTGGTGTCTTGGCACAGCTGCCCAACCCCCAGAGGTCCTGCCCAGTTCTGCACTCCTATGAGGCTATTCTATCTTTTTCTCTCTAATACATGTGGTCTCTGCATTAGACCTTTAAGCCTCTGATTTTGTCATCTTTTCTCTCCTGGTTGTCATTCATTTTTTCATTCATCTCGGGCTTGTTCTTTGTTTGGGGGCACATGAGTGCAGTACCTGCAGAGGCCAGAAGAGGGCATCAGATACTATAGAGCTGGAACTGTGAGCCACCACGTGGGTGCTGGAAATCCAAACTCCAGTCCTCTGTGAGAGCAGAACGTGTTCTTAAGCACTGAGCTATCTCTCTTGGCCTCTCTGTGTTTATGTGATGGGGTCTCATGTGGCCCGGGCTGGCTTTAAACTTGCTATGTAAATGAGGCCTATCTTGAATCGTCCCACCATAGGGACTATAGACAAGATCCGATCCATGCTAAGCGTTCATCACTACCTTCTGAAACAAGGCTTCAATCGCCACTCCTGCTTTTCTACACTGGTGTTTCCAATGTCTGCTGTCCGTCTTTCATTTCTCAGAATGTCCCCTTTGACAGCATGCCTGTTGGGTTTAGACACAGCATATTTTCTTTGGCAACGTTTAAACATTAACTCTTCTGTTTTGTTCTTGTTTTGGTTTGATTTTGAAGCAAGGTTTCATGTTGCTCAGACCGGAACTGAACTCCCTATGAAGACAGTTTTGATCTTGACCATCCTGCTGAGGTGACAGTCTGTGTTTCATACCTGAGTCTAATGTGTTAGCCCCTGAGCTGGCTTTGTGTGTGTGTGTGTGTGTTGGTTTGGTTTTTTGTTTTTGTTTGTTTGTTTTGGTTTTTTTCAAGACAGGGTTTCTCTGTATAGCCCTGGCTGTCCTGGAACTCACTTTGTAGACCAGGCTGGCCTCAAACTCAGAAATCTACCTGCCTCTGCCTCCCAAGTACTGGGATTAAAGGCGTGCGCCACCACGCCCGGCTGAGCTGGCTTTTAAACTTTGCCCATTTCCTTTCTCCTCTGCCTGCCTGATTATCTTTTCTTTTCTCTTTTCATCTACCTCTGCTTTTCTTCTCAACAGTTCACAAAGAGAAGGAGAAAGCTCTGTCCATCCGTGTGTGTGTGTGTGTGTGTGTGTGTGTGTGTGTGTTGAGATCTAGATTGTCCTGTCAGAAGATGGCTCCATTTTTTCTCTGTAACAGCTCAGTTTATACACACACACACACACACACACACACACACACACACACAGACACGCACGCATGCATGTACACACATAAACATGCTTGTGCACACACACACAAATGCACACACTCACACAAATACACATACTACACACATGCTCACACACACAAATACACACACACTCACACAAATATATGCACAAATACACACATTCATGCACATGCTTACACACTCACACACACACACACACACACACACACACACACACACACGGCTTTTTGAGAAATAAGCCAGACTCGGGCTTCTAGGGAGACTAGGAAAGGGGTCTCCTGCCTAGGGTCTGTCCTCACAGTGCCTCAATTGCTGTCCCTCCAGAGTGCCTGGAGCTCAGGGGGAGCTGCCTCTGAGGGGATTCTTCTGGGAGACTCACCACAAACTTTCTGAAGGGAGGTAGTGAGAGAAGAGATGGAACACAGGCTGCTGACTGTCTATTAGTCTCAGGAAGGTGGAATCAGGAAACCCAGCTTGTTTATGAAGCAGCCGAGGCCTCTCTTCTGACATCAGCCTCAGTGTCTATGCTGATTTTTGAGGAACCGAGGGCCTCCGCTTGCTCCTCATGGCTTGCTCAGCCTGCTTTCTTATAGAACCCAGGACCACCAGCCCAGGGTGGCGCCACCCACATCTATTCCTAATTAAGAACATACCCTTTATGCTTGTATACAGTCCTATCTTATAGAAGCATTTTCTCAACTGAGGCTCCCTCCTCTCTGGTAACTATAGCTTGTGCCACATTGACATAGAATTATCCCACACACTATTCTACCCTTAGTCCATTAACAGTACCCTCTCAAACACGAAGTCCTCAGTACAAGCCACAGCCCTCCCGGTTTCCCTGGACTCGACCTTCCTAATCTCACAGAGAGTGGCATCTCCTGGGGGGACATTGGTTCTTCTTGTCACGGTTTATTGTTGATTCATTTTGGTTTGCTCTGTTGTGTACATGTATGCCTGTGTGCTTGTGTGTGTGTACAAGTACACTTGGAAGTGTGGATGGATGTGCATGGGTGCATTCGTGAAGGCCAGAAGACAACCTTGGCTCTCATTCCCCAGGTACCATCCAGCTTGGTCTTTAAGATGGGATCTCTTGCTGGCCTGGAGCTTGCTGGCTAGGATAGGCTGGTTGTCCAGAAAACCCCAGCGCTCCACCCGTCTCCACTGCCCAGGGCTGGAGTAGTTAATGGGTTATGGGCATCAAATTCAGGTGCCATGCTTGCAAGGCCAGCACTTTATCAACTGAGCCATCTTCCTCACCTCGGGCCACCTCGTTGTCCCTCCCTATCTGCCCTATGCACCTAAGGTGACTTCTGTAATCAGACTCCAGCATAAGCGTCAACAATGTCTTTACCATCCCCATGCAGTCTAGGTGCTCCTTGTTCATTCTTGTAGACCTTGAAGCTGGCTCTGTCCTCTTGCTGTTCCTTTGCATCATCCTCAAGGACCCTGGGTCTCTGTGCACTCACACACCATCCTCCCCAGCCCCTGGCCTCTCTGTTCCTTAACTCTTTCTTTGGTCATCTTCCTGCCCCACCCCACCCCCATTCAGAAGGTCAGAATGAGTGACCGCCCACTTTAAGCCCAGCCCAGCCGCCACCAGCCTCTCTGATTGGATCCCCTTAACTGCATGCTCTTGAACCCCATGGGGACTCATGACCTCTCTAATCCTGCCACCTCACACATTGGTGCTTTTCCTGGAACTCTGTGATCCAACCTCAGAGACACTCTACAACGTGTATGTAGCCTCAATTCCTGGGCCCCTCTCCCCTTTTGTTGAAGTTTCTGGTAACAGTTGGAAACATGGCTCCATAGAAGACAGCTTGCCTGACTTTCATAAAGAGCTGGAATCAGTCCCCAAGAAGGAAGGAAAAAATGTTAGCACAAGAAAAGACGTTTAATGTCACAAGTTTATTATGCACATGACAGGAAAGGAAAACAAATAACCCTAACACAGTGAGATTTTATTCCTATTTGCTGAGCAGGGGTAACACTTTGTGGGGATTCTGGGAAAGGTGCTGGTCTTAGAGCAGATGAGAGCCTGTGGAAAGGAATTCCTTGGCAGGCTCTGCACCTCTCGTGGCCTCTTCTGAGGCACAGATGATCTCTTTAGTCATGACACTCTGGGGAGAGGAGCGATGCCAGGGGCTGCCCCTGGAGACTGTTAGAGCACAGGTTCAGAGACCGCCCTCTCCACATCTCCTCACCCGGGGCGCCCTCTATCTGAAGTCCCAGTTTCCAGCCTGCCTGTATATTTGACAGTGGTGTCTCCTCACCCTCTCTATCACATCAACAACGCAAATGGACCACATCCAGGTACAGGTACACAGTGGCTCAGTGGCTGGGACAGGCCTCTGTTCCCTGTGCATAGTCCCTGAGCATTCATGCTGCATAAATGTGAGCTCAGGCTGAGGAAGGAGACTTGAGACACATGTGTGTGTGTGTGTGTGTGTGTGTGTGTGTGTGTGTGTATTACATATAATTTGGTCACACTTATTTGCTATGCAGCAAGGAGTGCTTTCTTTAGAGATGTCTAATGAATTATTTAAGGACAAAATGTCAGGATATGTGCTGCGGTTTATTTTAAAATACTTCTGCATTTAAAAAAAAATGCAAGAAGTTAAAAATACAGAAGTGAGAGGTGCACCTGGTCCCTGAGCTCCGGAGACAAAGCCCAAGCATCCTGCTCCTCTATGCTAATTAGACAGACGACCTGCCCCAGTGGGTATTACAGAGACGGGCCCCATTGAGTCAGCTACAGATCAGAAGAACACACTGCCTCTCCAGCCACCTCATGCATCTCTCTCTCTCTCTCTCTCTCTCTCTCTCTCTCTCTCTCTCTCTCTCCCTTTCCCTCTCTTCCCCCACTCATCCCCACTAGTAGCCCTAGATGGCTCAGAACTCTCTAGGTAGACCAGGCTGACTCCTCAAAGTCACAGACGGCTGTCTGCCTCTGATTCCCCAGTGCTAGGATTAAAAGGCTGAGCAACCGCTGGACGTGAGCGGTCCAGCTCCACATCTGCCTCCTGGGTTGGCCTGAGGAACAGCACAGCTGAGGAGCTTCTGGGCTCCTGCACAGCTAATGTCTCCCTTCCAAAGCCTACTGATGTAGCCATGGCTCACGCTGCCCTGAACTTACCATTGCTCAGCAGACCTCTGAAGTGGTAAACATTCTCCCACAGAACTTCCTAGGGCGTTTTCAATCTCTTCTTTTGGCAAATTATGCATGAACATTAATAAGGGAAAGATGGGTCTAATTCTCTCGCCTTTTTTTTTTTTTTTTTTTTTTTTTTTGCTTTTTCAGCAAGTAACTCTGATGCATTGGCAAGGGGGACTGAGAAAGCTAGTGGTCCAGCCAGGCTTCCTGGGTAAGGCTGCTCCACTGAGCCAACGCCATTACTTCCATCCCAGGCCCCCACCCCAGCCCCATCTTTGTTCTTTACTCCTGGGTAGAAACCATGCCTGGTCATGAACATGATCTTGGATATAGTGAGATTTCCACCTCCTGTCTACCTTCTCCTCCCCTCCCTTCCTTTCCAGTCCCATGCCTGTCAGGTATTACAAAGAGTGCTAAGGAATTTGTCACAGTGTACATATACCTGTCCTCCTGTCAGCCTGTCTGTCCTTCTAGGGCAGATGGACAAAACCAGGGCCCAGGAAAGGGCAGGGGGAAATTGAGTGGACCACAGTTCATTTCCACAAACTTGCCTGGGGACTGAGAGAAGAATCTAGGCAAAGAGATGACAGAAAACCTAGATGTTTCCTGAGGCTTCTGAGGAGAGTCAGAACTGAGACACCTCGGGGCCCAAGGGTACTCGACGAAGTTGGAGGGAAAGGCCTCCTAACCTCCCCTCCCCTTTACCTGTTTCTTCAGAGAACATTCCCAGGCCACCCACTTTCTACAACAAGGCCTTGAGCCTGTTTCAAATCCTCCGCCTCAGATAGGCTCAGGAGCTCTGAGGAGCCAGGCCCAACTCCCAAGGATGACATCACTTCCTTAGCCCCTCACTCAAGGAGAGGGGCTGCCTGGTGGGAAGACATCTCTCCTATTGCTTTATCTGCCCTGTGTAGGCACTGAGAACAGATGCAGGCTGAAGAGAAAAACAGGCAGGACAGAGGAGCACAGAGCAGAAGAGAGGGGCTATGTAGCAAAGGCCCAACAGGTTATTCTGCTGTGGGCCGCAGCCCTGCAGCCCCCTAACCTGAGGACTGAGGAGATACAGATGAGCCTAAGGAGAAGAATACGTTGCTATGGTCAGGGTTCTAGACACACGGGAAGATGGGCATGTCCCCACAACCAGAGAGTAACCAGCCCCAAACATACAGCAGGAGTGCATGCCTCCCGCGGGAACCACAGACTTGTATCTGGCTCCACAGCTCTGTTGAGCTCCAAGGGGTGAGGAAGGGCCTCTTGATTAAACCTAGTCTTCACCAATTCCTCTGCCTAACTATGCAGCTTGTCCTAGAGAGCCCCTGCCTCCAACTCCTTAGATCAGGAGTGTAAGCATACTTAGCCATGCCCGGCTATTTATGTGGATGCTAGGGATTGGACTGGGGTTTTCGTGTTTACACAGCAAAGCCCTTTACCTGTTTCGTCATCTCTGTCCCCTGAAAATCAATTCATACATATGTCAAAAGATACCATAGAAGGTATATTTAAGGTAAGATTACTTACGATGCTATCCGAAATGCAAAGGAAGCTATGGAGTCAGTAGACAAGAGGCAACAACTGGGTAGAAGAAGTAGATAGAAGCTGCCGTCCAAAGAAATGTATGCAGAAAGTTCACAGGTGAAAGACAAGATCAACTTTAGCAGTAAATGGGAAATGCAAATTAAATACAACAATGAAACGATCATTCTGCACCCATCAAATTAATAACGATTTCAAAGACGGGCTATTCCAAGTGGGCATGGGGATTGTGGGAAAATTCACAGTCACAGAAGCAGTTGGTGGGAGTAAATCATGTATCCTTATGAAATCACTTTAGCCAGATTTAGCAAACTGCTATCCGTAGTCCACCTCCTGCAGACAACTACACGTCTTTCCTGGGCCCTGGTTTTGTCCATCTGCCCTAGGAAGACAGACAGGCCAACAGGAGGACAGATATATGTACACTGTGACAAATTCCATAGCACTCTTTGTAATCCTTGACAGGCACCGGACTGGAAAGGAAGGGAGGGGAGGAGAAGGAGCAACGGTGTGTGCACAAAGAGACAGACATAAAAAGCTGTTTGTTGTAGCCTTGTTTATAGTAATCATGCTGAGAAACCAGTCAAATGGTCACAAATGGAGGAGGAGCCAATAGCTGAGTCCTCCCCTCCATCGGAGGGTGCCATGCGGGTCTGTGTGCACTCACAAACACAACGTTAAGTCACCAAGGCATACTTGATTTTCAGAAAAACAAAACTGCTAAGTAACACATAATATATGCCTGTTAAAATGAAGAGAAAAGCCAGGCATGGTGGTGCTGGCCTTTAATCCCAGCATTCAGGAGGCAGAGGCTGGTAGGTCCCTGTGAGTTCTAGGCCTGCCTGGTCTATATATGGAGTTCCAGGACAGCCAGGATTATACAGTGATACCTTGACTCAAAAAGAAAAAGATACATGCTATGTCTGCAGACTCTGTGGGTGTTTGTGAAAAGGTAACATTGTATTGGTTGCCTCTCTCATTGCTGTAACAAAATACCGGATGAAAGTAACTTTTAAAGGAAAGAGGGTTTGTTTTGACTCACATTTAAAGGGTCTGATCCATCAGGTTGGGGAAGGCACTACCCCAAGGATGTGAGGCAGCTGTCACCATCACTGTGGGTGGCTGTCAGTCACATAAGTGTGAGGAGGCCGTCAATCACATCACTATGAGATGGTTGTCAATCACATCACCATGGGCAGCTGTCAATCACATCATGGTTGTGGGGGAGGGGGGTGAATCTGGTTCTGGCTCTTCTCCTCCTTTATTGCAAACCAGGGCTCCAGGTCATTGGATGACGCCACCCACATTCATGATGCGTCTTTCTTCTTCAGCTAAGCTTTTCTGTAAATGTTCTGTATGTGTGTGCAGACTTCTAGATGATTCTAAACCCAGTAAAGCGGACAGTGAAGCTTGATCATCACAAATGTGTCTAAGAGTCACTTCAGGAGGCCGCCAAGGGTGCAGAGGAGAGAGAGAGAGACTCTGTGTGTGTGTGTGATGCACACCCATGCACATGTTAAGAAAGGAGTTGTAAGGGGGTCTTGGCAGTTTAGTTCTCATTTTATACATTATGTAAAAGTTTTACAATTCTATACTCTGGCTCTAAAACATCTCTCGAAAGACCATGTATGAAGGCTTTGTGCCATTAGGAAGAATCCCTAAGAGGGAAATTGCTTGCTAGCAAGCCTAACGACCTGAGTTCGATTCCCGGCACGCACACATGGTGGAAAAAGAGAACAGACTCCAGCTAGTTGTTCTCTTGACTGCCTTGTGCATACATGCAAATAATTATGTACACCAAAAGAAATTTTAAGGTATTAAGATGTGGAGCTTGGGAGAAAGGCACTCGATCCTGGCCTTCTGAGGCTTGTCTTCGTTACTATTGTGGCTGGGTTTGGAGTCACCTAGGGTTTATTAGTCTACTGTGAGATGTTTCTAGAGAGGTTTAGCTGAGATGGAAAAATCCATCCACACACACACAGAGTGTAGTGGTCTCATTCCATAAGCTCAGGTCCAGGAGCCTTCCTTTCCCTCTGCCTCTCCCTCACTCCATCTCTGTCTCTGTGTGTGTGTGTGTCTGTGTGTGTGTGTGTGTGTGTATCTGTGTGTGTGTGGTGTGTGTGTGTGTGTGTGTAGTGTGTGTGTGGTGTGTGTGTCTGTGTGTGTGTGTGTGTGTTTGTGTCTGTGTGTGTCTGTGTGTGTCTGTGTGTGTGCTTCAGCTGTCTCCAGTTAACCAGGCCTCCTCCTCCATATATACTATTGAAAAGACAGGTCCAGATCAACAGGACCAAGTTACCATGGACTGAAATCTCTGAACCAAAATCCAAAAGAAACCTCTTCTCTTTTTTAAGTTACTTAGCTGAGATAATTTGTCATCGTGATACAAAGCCAACATAGGTTTACAAAAAGAAGAGGCAAGCAAGTCATTGCAGGGGACATCTGTTATCCCAGGACATGGCAGGCTGAGGCAGGAGGATGACGAACTTGAAGCCAACCTGAGTTGCATCTTGAGCCATCTCCAGATACCAAAACAGACAAAGAGAAAGGCAGAAATGCTTTTAATGTAGTTTAAACCATGGGAACCTTGAATGTCAGAAGAGGCAGTGGCCGTGCCCCCGGGGAACACAGAGGAGGGTGTATGCTATCCCGACCAAGGCTCTCATCACAGGCTATTTCCACTCATCTTTCAGGATGAGTAGCTTCTGTGTGTTGAGTCTTCCTTGGTTCCTGACTATTTGAATCTCGTGTGTTCTGGGCTCAGACCCGAGCTTAACCTAACCCACTGAAGGGCCACTCTAGGTCCCGCCTGTGACTTGTCCCTCACCATACCCACCCAGCAACTATGCCTCGAGCCTCACAGAAGCCTGGGCACCAACGTCTGGAGAGAGGGAAGTGAATGCGGCTGTAAAGAGTATCCGGAGGGGCAACGGTGGTGGCAGCCTGGTCTACACATCAATTTCCAGAACAGCTAGGACTATGTAGTGAATCTCTGTCTCAAAAAAACAAAATCAAAACAAACGGAAGTAGTAAGGTCATCTCTGTGATGGTAAAATATCTGTGTGACACATGGGTGACGAGAACCTGGCACCTCTGAGCACTGTCTTTGGACATCCTCTGAACTTATAATTATTTAAGGTTAAAGGAGAGGGCTAGCAAGATAACTCAGTAAGAAATGGTGCTGGCCACCAAACTGACAACCTAAGTTTAATCCCCAGGACGCACCTGGTGGAAGAAAATAACTGAGTCCCACAAATTGTCCCACAAATGTCCACATGCGTGTTGTGGTGTGTGTGTGCATCAATACCCTGATGTTACCATTTTTTTTTCTTTTTTTTTGGTTTTTTCGAGACAGGGTTTCTCTGTGTAGCCCTGGCTGTCCTGGAACTCACTCTGTAGACCAGGCTGGCCTCGAACTCAGAAATCCGCCTGCCTCTGCCTCCCAAGTGCTGGGATTAAAGGCGTGCGCCAGCACGCCCGGCTGATGTTACCATTTTTTAAAAATAAAGTTTATAGGTAGAAGTGGAGGCATCTGGGTTGTTTCTTTGAGACTAATCAGAAAGACAGATGCTATGAACCATTAGTTATGGGTTTTTAGGTGGACACTAGTTCTTATTTTCTGGAAGAGATGTGAACAACCTTGAGAAACTTCTGTGTTCTCCACTATTAAAACATGACCCTGCTGTTCTGTATCAGATGGCAGAGTTTTGACTCCTCTGATAGCCCGAGGTTGGGTGAGTCAGGAAATACTTGTTGGGGTAAGACATGGGACACTCCCCTTTAAGCCAGGCATTCTGGGTGCAGAAACAGGCCGATCCTCCAGAAATCCAGGCCAGCTCAGTCTACATATGGATTTCCAGGTTAGCCAGGGCTACACAGTGAGACCTATCTTTAAAAAAAAAAAAGCATGTTGGAGGTAACAACCCTGGTGTTAGGTAGACATAGTCCTAGGATGGTCTGTACCCCGATCTTCACAGAATTTTTGCATTTGTTTCCTAGGACAACTTTTTGGGGAGCTGGGAATGAGCCTGGCAGTGGTAATGTCATTCGTGCCCACTGAGAGGCAGCAGAGGACGGAGAATGGTTCCCAGCTCTGCGATGACACCAAGCTGGGATCTCTGGACCCTGCAAATAAAGAAAACCTTAGGGAGATTGTTTCGTCTGCTCACCACCTTCGAGGTTGTAGAAGCGCCCCTGCCCACCCTTTCATCAAGCATCTTCTTGGATGAAGTTACCCCGGAAGCCTGAATCTCCTTGAGTTACTCTGATACCAAACACCTGGCGGGAAACCATAAGCCTGTTTCTGCGCCCCCTGCCGCCCTGGCACAACTCTGCATCTGGTACGAACTCCTGGTGCATCGTTCTTCGTGGCCACTAGGCGGAGGTGTGGGACCACCTGCCAGGAGCATCCAGTCTTCTGAAAGCAGCGGAGCTGGAGCTTAAACAGTCTGGATGTCATCTCCTTACCGCTGTGGGTGTGTGTGTGTGTGTGTGTGTGCGCGCGTGCCTGTGCTCACAACACACACACACACAGCTGTCTACACAGCCCTGAACTACCCCAGGATAGGGCAGGCAGGAGTTACAGAGTATAAACATCAGACGCCCTCAGAATAGGAGTCCTGGCTTCCTTTCTAGCCAGATTCTGAGCCTGGCCTATTTTGAGACCCTACCTGATGTCCAGTTCCAGACTAGTTTTTCAAAATGTATTGTGTGAAATGCAGGGTATCTCCCGGCCTAGGTGTTCAATATTCTACACACTGAACCAGGGCAATCTGAAACGTAAGCCTGAAAACCCAAGATAACTTACTTAGTTAAATCCCCTCCGTCTTTGTCGGTCATTTTTAAAGAATATAAATCAGATTCCATCATTCCTCTACCTGAGTCAGCCCAAGACCTCCCAGCAGGGCCTGAAAACCCCACACCATCATCTGGCCCCACCTGACCTTCAATTGACCTCTGTCTCAACTCCTCAGGCTCCAAGTCAGACACTCCCACGTGCAACACTGCATTTGAGGTCCTCTCTGCCATCTACGGTGCAGCCCCCCCCCCTCCAGAAGTCTGCATGGTCATCCCTTATTTCATAGCGGCTCATCCCCATCCCCACCCCCACCCCCACCCTGCCCATAGCATTCTCCGGGGAAAGCTTTACCTCTTTCACAGCAAGAACTTACCCTAGCTAATACCACTTCCGGGTTGTTGTTCTTGTGTTGTGTTCCTACCTCACAGAGAGCATAAGCGCCCCAAGGCTCCGGACTTTATCTTTTCATTGTGAGCCATTTGAAAGACCATCACTAAATGTCTGTTGAATGAATGCAGGACCTAGCAAATGTAGACACCTAAGAAGGATTCTGCTGGTTGTCTGACCTTTGTCCATTTAATTCAATATGTATTGTGGTGCACTAGGCTGTGCCTACCGTGTGGAATTTCAGTATTGTGATTTATTGTCAGGAGTGGAGATACCGGCATAGACGGCCAGACCCAGGCACAGATGGAAGGGAAAGGCGCCGCCATCCAGCCCTATACAGTCTTTTCCTTTCTCTGGTGGCTAGTGGACATCATGCGAGCCAGGTCACCACGGAGGTGCTGCCCCAAAGGAGTGACCCATCCACCTACTCATTTGTCTGCACGTATGTCTCCCAGATGTAGGAGGGTGGGCGTTACATTCACAACCACGGTCCTCTGGCTTCCAGAGAGCAAGCGTAGCATGGAAATCTCCTGTCTGCCCCAGCTCAGGAGCAGCCTGGGGTTCCGGAGATCACCCACTGGGATCACCCGCCTGGGTTCCTGGAGGAATGACACTCTGTGACGGCCCACAGAGAGCAGAGGTGGAGGGGACATGGAGACACAGTAGCCAATTTACTGGGGGAGATGAAGAGGCTGACTTGCACAGGGTAACGGAGATTTGAGGCAGAGGGATGGCAGAGGGCAGTCGCTTCCCAAAGGATTCATTGAGATCCCCCTCAGGGAGCTGCCACCACCACCCTCCTAGCAGAGCTGAGAGCGCACTAGGGCGTTTACACACTCCGTGGGAGGAGGTTGAGTACAGGAGTTTCACGATTTACACACAGTGTTTGGACGGGAAGATTAAAGTTGGGAAGAGATGGTCCACGCACCAGCACTTGGGGGAGGGGGCAGAGGCGGGCGGATCTCTGTGAGTTGGAGGCTAGCCTGATTTATGTAGTAAGTTCCAGGACACCCGGGGCTACACAGTAAGACCCTGGACGGAAGAGGAGGGGCTGAAGAGAGAGACAGACAGACAGACAGACAGAGAGAGACAGGGAAACAGAAAGAGAGAGAGTTAAGGATGGGGGCTGGATGCGGAGGATGGAAGAGCTTCTAGCAGAGTCTACACAGAACTTTTGTTCCCTCCCTCCCTCTTTACTCTTTACTCGCTCTACACCTCCCTCTTCTCTCTCTCTCTCTCTCTCTCTCTCTCTCTCTCTCTCTCTCTCTCTCTCTCTCTCTCGTCTCCAGGGACCGTCTCTCACATTCACTCTCCTTTCCTCTTTGATTTATGCTGCAGAGTGGAACGACCTTCCCTGACCTCATTTTCAAGTCGGTGCGAGCACACCCGGAGCCCGCACCGCACATTCCGGAGAAGGAAGAAGAAGCGCGAGCCACACTCACACACCCACACTCTCAACCATGGCGCACACCCGAGACTCGGACTACGGGACCCTGCCCAGGGCTCGAATTCACTCCAGCTCTAACGTCATTTTGGACCCTGCAAGGGCTGTGGCCGCTCAAAGAATAGAACCTCATTAGCATCTTGCTTTGAATATTATTTGCATTTTATTCATCTCCTGTCAAAACGCTCAGAACACTTCCTCAGCCCTCAGTTTTTTCCTTCTGCTGGAGAGTCTTAGGCTCCCATCTCAAGCAGATTTCCTGGGGGCCCCACCCTTGCCGTCCTCGGGTGGCCACAGTCCCCACCCAAAGGGCTGATCTCTAGACGTCTCTGCAAGTTCCAGGCTCTGTCCTAAGAATGCCATTCTAAACCCTTACAGCATCCACTGAGCAAAGTACTCCGTGAGAGCTGAGGAGGAAACTGAGTTTCAAAGGTGCCTTTGTCCGCCAGGTGTTAGAACTAAACAATCAGGAACGATGAACTTAAATCCAAGAAAACAGGACGTTGAAACCAAAAGGCTTCGCCACTTGTCTGCCCGGCCTCGTGCAAGGTCAAACCTAAGGCAACCACAGCAGGTCTGTTTGCCTTCATGGAACAAAGTCATCCTCATGCCAGCCACGACCCCTCCCCCAGCCCGGCCGCTGCGGGGGGGCGGGGGGGACCAGAGCCCATTCCCAGCTCCCCCTTGTCGCCGGGCTGGCCCCTTGTCCTGACCCCTTTCCCAAGCGCAGGATCGGCCTGGTCCGGTCGCCTGGCTCACGGGGTCGTCTGTGTGCACTGGCTAGTTAAGAAAAATAAACACCGTTCCGAACTAAGGCCATTTCTTTCAAGCCGAGCTCCGCCGCCTGCCAGAGAAATGCAAACAGCGGGGGTGGGGGCGGCCGGAGCTTGCCCCGGCCCCCGCGAGCGAGCTGCGGGTGGGAGGGCTGGGCCGGGTAACCTGAGCCTCCGCGCCGGCTCCCCGCGCGCTGCCCTCCGCCTGCCCCTTCGCCCCTGACCCCGCCGGAGACGCGCCCGCCCTCTGCGGCGCCCCCCAACCCGGACCGGACCCTGGCCAGCACTGTCAGGCGCCCAGAGTTGCCCTCTTCCCCCAGCGCGTTCAGCACGGGGGAACCCCATCACTTTGGGTCACCCCTGGGGCTCCCCCAGCCTTGCTGCCACCTGGCTCCCATCAGCAACACTCTCCTGCTGTGGCCGCACACCAGGTCTAAGTGCTAGCTAGGGTCTTTAAACGCCAAAGAGAGAAGGGGAGGTGACAGGAAGCCTAACAAGGTTGGGGACCGCTTCTAGACGTGCCCCCGCAATGGAGAGGGACACGGAGGGTCGGGGAGGCACGGGAAAAGGCTCGGCTTGGCACAGCCTGGCCACCATGGGTCGGACCAGAGCAAAGTTTTAGCTTATAACCGAGAGTATTCAACCAAGGATGAACCAGGCTCGCAGCCAGGCTCGCAGCCAGGCTCGCTTTGAGGGTAGTTTATTCAAGATCTTCAAATAAATAAATAAATAAATAAATAGGGCTCGGGCCACCAGGGGGAGGATGTCCCCAGGCCGCTCCGAACTCTGCTGGGAGGAAGGAAATGTAAGTCACCGTGGACGCGACAGCGCCACCCTCGTTTGTCTTGGTTCTAGAGAGGCCAGCCGCTGCACGTGCGTGAACACTGCGGGGAAGAGTTGAGAACCTGGAATCTTAGCAGGATGGAGTCACCTACTCCGGGAAATGCCGCGCTGCGTGGGCCTAGCGATCTCGCCTGTCTGTCGTAGAGGCACCGTGGGATCCCCCACGCCCTCGTCCCCCTAAGGGCTACCGTTGGAGCTCTTCGGAACCTCAAGGCCTAGAGGATGAGAGAGTCGGCGGTGCGCCCGCATCGTTCGAATTCCTTCTCGGCGAAATGTGGACCAAGCTGATGGCTTGAGAAAAGTTTGGGTGTGAAGCTCCTGCTGGCTTCGGGTCACTTTCACTCACCCAGAGTCTGTAGCCCGTATCTGACCACCTGTCCTAAGTATTGTCTCCCAGAGGGGGCTTTCTCCTTCCCCAGCTCCTTGTCTAAGTTGCGGGCCAAGTGCTTTCCCGAGATGCTGAGCGCACAGGCGTTCCTGCACGTTTCTGGGCTCGCTCCCTGGTGGTCTCTGCACCTGCCCTAGGTTAAGGGGCGCACCTTGCTGGCTGCCGAGACTCAAGACTCCTCGGCAGTCCCAAACCTTGACTTTTCTGTAGTCTCCTGAGCTGTACAGTGCAACCAGAACTCGTCAGGCATGCGGGCCACTCGTTTGCGGGCGCGCACCTTTCCGGCACATATGTGCCCTGAGCTTTAGGGACTCCCGTCCTTGCACTTTGGTTAAGGGAACAGATGTGAGCCTGGGAGACTTTTCTTTACCTAAGCTTCAAATGGGAGTTCTTCTACTGGTGTAAAAAAAAAAGAGGTGTGTGTGTGTGTGTGTGTGTGTGTGTGTGTGTGTGTGTGTGTAAACATTGCTTCCAGTGTCCGGGATCTCTAGCTTCCTAAGTCGGTTCCCTTCTTCGCCCGACGCCAAGCAGTCCCACCAGAAAGAATCCATTCATTTGGGATCAAAAGCACCACTTTGGACGCGGGCAATAAATCTGTGCCCCTCAAGTCCTGCCGGCTGCTGCTCCTCCTGGACCCTGCCGTGTAGACGCCCTTAAAAAGAGCCCCTAGTGGGATCAGATTTGAAACTCCACCTTAGGGTTCTGGGTCCAGCCGCGTTTGACCGGTCAGACCCTCGACGCTTTTCCTCTAAGTCCGGCTTCCCCTTCTGTCACCCAACCCCCTGCCCTGGCGCTCAATCTCTGAGCGAGGACGCGGCTGACAGTTAAATTGCAATGTAGGCCGGGCTGGGGGTTGAGAAGGGACCGCGTGTCTTTAACGGGCCGTGCAGACAAAGCGTCTATCCTCGGAGCAAGAGAAGCCGGGCGCAGCCTAGCACAGACCTGTCAGCGTGTCTCCCGCGCTTGGGAGAGAGTTTGCGAAGTCATAATTATATCTCTTAACCTGTCTTGCTCTCTGTAGAAGAAGGTCCCATTATATTGAAATGAGATTATTAGCCATCAAATACTTTCTTTCTCAGGAGTTTTTTTTATTTTTTTTTTTAAATTCAAATACCTTAACGACTTGGCAATTGCATTTTCATCAGATTTAGTTGGCTCCCCAGCCCGGTGCGGGAGCCAGAGCAGGAAAGCAGCTGAGTGGGGAGGGACGAGGAGGTCGCAGAGAAGAGCAACCCGTCATACATCCTTTCCTAGATCTAGTCCTAGGGACATCTGGGCTCAGGGAGAGGACAGTGAGCAGAGCGATAAGAGAAACTGCGCAGACAGGGGAATGCCTCCCATCTCACACAATCATTTCTTTGCAAACGGATTGGAATTTTCGGTAGGGGCGGACTTGGAGGGCAGGACACAGATCAGGCAGGGGAAATTTGATGGCTGGCCAGATAGGTGTGGGGTTTAGGGCATCAGGTGAGGACTAAGGCTGAAGTGGGGGTTCGCCTGGGCTTGGCTGTTTCCTCTGGAGCCTGGCTCTACGCTCCAGCCAGTTAGTTTCCCCGTGGATGGAATTTCAGTGTGCAATAAAGGAGTTTCCCCCCCCCCCCCGTTACGCCCAAGGTCTGTCTGGTTTTACCAAAGATTGTGAGCCCCTTGAGGGAAGAAGCCCATCTTGTTTCCAGACCCTGGAACCCCTGTCCCTACTGCCAACAGAGTGTCCCTCCCCTCCTTGGGGCTGGGGGGCCTGCAGGAGGATGTGAGGTGGAAGATTTTTTCCAGACGGTAATTGTAAAGCCCCGGTTTTGTCTTCTGCTGGAGCGAGGGGGAACAAGCCTCGTGTTTTCCTTGGCTGCAACCCAGACTCAAGGAAAAACCTGGGGGGGGCAAGACAGCCTCCAGCCTCCACCTCAACCTCCACTCCATACCCAATAAGTGCTTCACGTTCTTCGGGCTGGCATTCCAGACCAGCTCCAAATGGCCCAGGACCATTTTCTCTATCAACACCAGCCCTCTTCAATAAGGAGAGCTTAGGATCAAATTTGGCTTCTGGGCCAGGTGAACAGCCTTTGAACAGCCTCCCAGGTCTCTGAAGCTCCCAGGTCTTTCTTGTGCAGATGAAAGGCTCTAGATGCTCTCCTTAATCTCTGACAGCGTTTTTCCTGTAATGAAAGTCCAGAGGTCAGGCATGATCATCTGGAAGATTCTAGAGAGAGAATCAATCCTCTCTTCAGAAGGAGGGGAAGTAAGTGGTCACCAAATGTGGCTTTAAAAGCTTCCAGATACACACGCTAACAGGTGTGTGTGTGTGTGTGTGTGTGTGTGTGTGTGTGTACATTTGTGGAGTGTCTTAGGAGGCCAGAGAACATTGGATTCCAGGTAGTTGTGAGCTGCCATGTGGGTACTGGGAGTTGAACCAAGCTCTTCAGGATGAGAAGCCAGCATTCTTAACTATGGCTCTACATACAAGAAGGAGCAACTCCTATAGTGATAGAGTCTGACCCTCTTCCAGCCTGGACTAACCTGATATGACCTCGCCTGGGAGCTCTACGCTTAATGTTCAGCAGGATAGGGGAGAAGGGACCTGTGGCTGTGGATTTAAATGACCTAAGCAGGGAAAACAGGGTTCTGTAGGAAAGTTTTAAAATACCAAAACTTGACAATGTCACTCTGTAAGGCACATTATCCTCACCACTAAGACAAGGTTTAGAGCCACCGTGTTTTCAAAAAGGTGGGATGGCTGCATTAGTTAACCAGTTCCCCTGCCCCAGGTAACTGCTGTAAATAGAAAGGGGGAAAACTGAGGCAAGATAAATGCTGGAGATGCCCCTACACCCCAGGGAAGATAAAATGATGGGGCCACAAGATGCCTCATTCGATGAAGTTGCTCACTCTTGAGTCTGATGACCATCCCCAGACTTAGTGGTAAAAGGAAAAAAACCAATTCCCACCCACTACACAAAGATAAAACATGGAACTAAACCTGGAGAAATGACTCCACAGTTAACAACTACCGCTGCTCTTGCAAAGGAACCAGGCTCGGGTCGCAGCACCCACATGGGATGGCTGGCAACTGCCTTTAAGTCCAGTTCCAGGGGATCTGCTGCCCTCTTCTGGCCTTTCCTGGCACCTGCATGAACGTGTTGCACATATATAGAAGCACCTACACACACATGCACATAATAAAATTTAAAACCACTTACAAAGTTAAAAAAAAATACACAATAGTACCAGATCCTTACTGAGCATTGGCTCTGTGCCCAGTTCTTTTTACAAATAGTCTCCCTTTCACGAGAAATTTTAAGATAAAAGAGACTTTTAGTTTGGCCAGAGAGAAGGTTCTGCAGTTAAGACTGCTTGCTGTTCCTCCAGAGAATCTGAGTGTCTGGGTGGCTCACAGCTGCCTGTAACTCCAGTTCCAGAGAAGTCAGTCCTCTTCTACACCTAGTACATGCACATACCTCCCCTCCCCCACATGTACATGCATACATGCCACACACACACATAACAACACACACACATAGCCACACATACAGACCCACACACATACCACACACACATAGCCACATATACAGACCCCACATACATATCCCATTCATACACACACATGCCCACACACATACACATAATTAAAAACAAAACCTTTTTAAAATATTTTAAAATGTAGGTCAGCCACTGTGACATGCCTGCAATCCCAGCATGTGCGTAGTAAGGGCAGAGAGGTTTCAAGCTCAAAGCCAACCTGGGCTACATAGTGAAACCCTGTCTCTGAAACCAAAGATTTCAACTGTGAATCAGGAGGAGGGGCCCAAACATTCAAATGAAAGCAAGTGAATTAGAGGAAAACAAGTAAAGGACTGGGTTTTTTTTAAAGACTTACTTTATATGTGTCTGTGTGCCCTGTGCACTCCTGGTGCCTGGAGAGGCCAGAAGGCATTGGATGCCATGGACCTGGAGTTCCAGACAGTTGGGAACCACCATGTGGGTGCTGGCAACTGAACCAGCGTCCTCTTGCAAAAGTAGAACATGTCCTTAACCACCGAGCCATCTCTCCAGTGCTCCCATAAAAGATGAGAAAAAAAAATTAAAAAGAAAGAAGAAAAATTGTGATCATGATTACAAATATCTATGTATATGCTAAAGGTCACCAAACTATATACTTTCAGTAAAGAAGAAGGACAACGTGTAAATTTCAGCTTAGTAACAGTTGCTTAGCTTCTAAAGGGTAAACTGTGGGGCTCCAGAGGACGGCTCAGTAGGTAAGAGCACTGGCTGCTTTCCAAAGTACCAGGGATTGATTCCCAGCGCCTATACAGAGGCTCACAACTGTCTACAACTCCAGTTCCAGAGGATCCTCTGTCCTCTTATGAGCTCTGTGTGTACTTTGTACATATGGTGCATAGACATACATGCTGGCTAAACACACACACACAAAATAATAATAATAATAATAATAATAATAATAATAATAATAACACAAAATTTAAAGGAAAAGTGAACAGCAGCTGGTGCTGGGGTTTCTCCTAGAAACCCATAAACCAGTGTTTTGAAAATTCCACACAAACTACAGTGTTCAGGGACTGGGGTATGACTCATTGCAAACATGAGAACTTGAGTTCAGATCCCCAGGACCCATGTAAAGCCAGATGTAATCTTGAGAAGCTCGGGAGCCAGCGTGGGGGGGTCACAGTGGTGAACAAGAGACCTTGTCTCAACGTGGAAGGTGAAAACTGACACCCAAGCTTGTCCTCTGACCTCAATACACATGAAGATGAAGCGTGGTGGTGCCTGGACAGAGCCCAGTTTTACAACAGCCTCAGAACTCAGCAAGGGCCTGAGAAGAAATCATTGAATGGCTCCAACGGAACTGGCCTTTTGCAATTGTACTGGGAAAAACAAGCCAGGCTCAAAAGACAAATATATTGTGTTGTCTCTTATGTGCAGAATATCTCTGTGTGTCTCTCTATATATATGAAGAGTAATCGGGTCACCGTCAGCTACATAACCAGTTCAAGGCCTACCTGGTAAATTAAGTCCTATCCCAAGACAAAGAGGAGTAAGAGGGGGAGGAAAGGAAAGAAGGAAGAAAGGAAAGTAGGAAAGAGGAAGGGAGGGAAGGAGGAAGGAAGGGGGGAAGGGAGAAGGGGAAATGAAAACTTAAAACTTTTACACTGAAATGGTAAAAACACCAAGAAAATGGAAGGATCCAAGTACATCAATACCAATTTGTTGTTTTAGTTACGCAAGGCATCGTCTCAGGGAGGGAGACTTGGTAAAGGGAGTCACACCATGCTAGAGATAGGACTTCTCATAGCCTCATATCATGATGTCAATTTGCCTATACATCCAACAGGCTCAGCAAAATCCCAGTCAGTTTACAAAAAGTGACCTGGAGTGTCCTCATCCATGTCCTGCTGGAAGCTGGGCGCTACAGAAAAATTACCCACTGTGTACCAAGCGGGCAGCCGTGTGAAGAATCAAGGCTGTAGGTCATTCCTAGGATGCTGCTCCGTGCCTGGAATCCCAGCAATTAGGTAGGAAGAGCAGAAGCATCAGTAAGTAGCTCATGGCCAGCCTCATATACCAAATGCCAGGTCAGCCTCGGCTACACGAGGCCCCAACTCAAGGTCGCAGGGGCTGGAGAGGTGACTCTGTAGTTAGGGGTGTTTGCTGCTCTTGCAAAGGACTCCCGGTTCAATTCCCAGCAACTCACAATGGCCTTGAACTCCAATCCTAGGGGTCTGGGATCCTAAGGCCTCCACTGGCACCTTCCCCCATGTAGTACACTTACAGGCACACACATACATGCACAAATAAAAATAAAAATATATTTTGAAAGATACACTGGGATACAGTATTCTGGAAGTCCCAACTGGGTTCACATTGAGGATAAAAATATATTCTCAGTTAAAAATGGACAGTTTTGCGTGTTTACAGTAGACACAGATAAATAGCAATTAATTGAGCAGGCACGTTCATTTTAGTAAAGGTGGCATAGAAGACTTGTTATCTTCCACCAGTGATGTCACCGGAGATACTGCCCTAGGGATGTGAACCCCTTCAACATGGATAAAGGTGCTCAGAGCTTGCCCTGGCAAAGGTTTGGGGAGTGGATGAATAAAGCCCTTGGGCCACACGCTCATAGGCACCAGCTGGCGCAGAGGTACCGGATCCCGCCAAGATAACAGCTGGGACTTGCCCTCAGCTTTTTCCTTCGGAGAGTGGTGGGAGAGCTGAGCTGGAAAGACTGTCTCCTTGGAAACCAGTGTCTTCCTCTCTGATGGCAAGCTGGACGGCCCCCGAGAGACTAGAAGAGGGACTGGATCCGGCCTGGGGTGGAGGACCGCTTTTGTCCGCAAGCTGCAGCCACACAGGCAGACCTTTGAAGCTTGCTCCGTGGAGGGGCAGAGCTCATTCCCAGGTGAGTGGGAGTGCGGGTCGCCCTGGGTCTGGGTCTTCCATCTCAGTCCCTTGTAGAGTCGGGCTTTCCTTTTAAAATGGGTGAACAAAAGAATGAATGAATGAATGAAAGATAGATAGATAGATAGATAGATAGATAGATAGATAGATAGATAGATAGATAGATAGATAGTTGAAAAAAGGAAGGCCTGGGAGAAAGAAAAAAGAATTCCCCAAAATGGGACATTCCAACCTGACTTCGAACTCATTCTCCATCTTTCCCAAGGACATGATCTTCTTTCTGCAATGAAAATAGAGGGGCCGATTCTACAACAAGGTAGATGGCTTGGTTTCCTCTACTGAGAGAATTTGGAGGCTTGGAGGAGAGAGGGGGTGATTCATAACAGCAGCAGTCCTAATGGGTCTCCAGAGAAGGAAGGATGCTGGAGCAGAGATGTCCTATTCCCTCAGGCTGGAGGGTAAAATGCCTCCAACATGTCTTCCAAACATCTCAAGAGGGAGAGCTGCTCAGCCTCACTTGTGCATACAGTCTTTGATGGGAACTGACATGTGACTGAGGGCAAGTCAGAAGAGGTGGCACGAGGGACAGGCTGGACATTTCAAGGACCCTACCTCTAGCACTAGCTTTCTGAGTCCTTGAAAGTCCAAGTGGGAAAGGTTGTGAAGGGCCCCTCTCCCTGCTGTGATGTCACAGGTGATGTCACAGATGGGTGTGTTCATAGGGCCCCTGTGTTACATCGCTGGGTTCCCTAACTTCTCTCTGGAGTCCACAAGGTCCTGCTTCTCCTGGTAGTCCAGTAACTGCATTTGGCCAGGAGGCACAGACTGTAGCTTGACACTGGTTGTGTTCATTGCACAGGGCTGATGTAACCCCAGAATCACCATAAACAGATGGCTTTAACCCTAAATCTGTTCCTCTCACAGCTCAGGAAGTCAGAGGCTGATGGCCTGTGGGACTGGCTTGCCTCCTGTGGCTCTGAGGGAATTCCTTTTTTAGTCCTTTACTCTAGTTGCTGGTGGTAACCAAGGATACTAGACTCTCTGGCTGGTGCTTTGTGATGATGATGAGTTTGGATTTTATTTTACATGTGTGTGCTTGTGGGAGTGTATGTCACATATATGCAGGTGCCCAGGGTGCAGGCTAGAAGAGAGGGATGGGTCCTGGAGCTGGAGTTATAGGCCTGTCTGACACTGCAAGCACACTTAACCACTGAGCTGTCTCTCTAGCCCATGATGGTTTGTTTTCATTACTAATGTGACACAATCCAGAACTACCTTGGAGGCAGGCTTCTGGCCGTATCACTTGAGGGTTTTCTCAACTGTGCTATTAAGATGGGAAGACCCACCCACAGTGGGTGGCACCATTCCCTAGGAAGGGATTTCTGAAGTATGAAAGAATGGAAAGAGCCAACTTAGTCAGACCATGTATGTGTGCACTGTACTCTGCTCTTAACTCTGGATGTAATGGACTAGCTGTTTCAAGTACCCACCTTTTTTACTTCCCCACAATGATGAATTCAGACCTATGAGCCAAATCCTTTCACCCTTAAGTGTTGTCGTCAGGATATTTTATCACAGCAACAGGAAAAGAAACTAAGACAGAGCTTTACTCTAGCCTCTGACCCCACCACCATATGGTGCTTGGATGCTCTTCCACCAGGCTTTATGCCCAGCCATGGGAATCAGGACTACAATAAAACAGTGCGATCTTGTCTTTACTAGGGTAATAACATCTGCCAAGACTCTCCCCAGGTTTTCACTCTGAGCTTCTGAATGACATGAATTTGGGGGAAAGGAACTATTTACGAAGAGATGGACAGGCAAACCTGGAGAGATTGCAGACCTAGAAAGCTGAACACAATCCCAGACCTTCATAGCGTGGAGAAGAATCCACCACAGAAGCAGGAGGGAGAGCTGTGTAAAGTTGTTTATATGGAGAGAGCTGTGATCAACCATGTAGAGAAAAAAAAGTGAACCCAGCCATCATTCCCCAGCCACCTCAGGACTTTGGCCAAGGCTATAGAAGCCATCGATTGTGGTCCTTATAGACCACCTCCCAAGGTGACAGAGACACCAATAGAGTGAAAATGTCATCAGAGTACTGGCAGCTATATATCCTGAGAGCAGCCAGCACACTAGACCTGGGTAGGACATGGGCAAAGACCACAAAGAGTAAGAACGTCTCCCTATACCTGGGGGAACTCCAGGCATCTCTCTGTGTAGGGACCCCATAGGTAAACTGTAGTGCCAGGGAAGTGTTAATGATCCCCCAAAATCAGACAGGAGCTGATCTGATGCAACTCACAGCAGGGTCTTTATTCTATTCTAGCTAGCTCGGGCACCCCCAGCACACCGCCATTGTGCAGGATGGTTTTGGTGATGGAGGAGCCCCAGATATCTATCAGGGCAAGGCTTTAGAGTAAGCAGCAAGCAGGGGGTAAGTGTGCAAGCATCTAATTGGAAAGCTACTGTGGCCTTTAACATAATTGGCTGGTTCTGGGAGTCATGTCATAAAATTAATGTCTGCTCCCCTCTGCATTGGTGGTCGTTAGGCAGGGGGTGGGCTTGTAATCTGGGGGTGCAGGTTTGTTGGGGGAATAACCTGGAGACAATGGTCTTGTTGGGGGTTCACCTAGAGACTGGAGCTAGGCTCGGGTTTTTGTTGGGGGGTAACTTGGAAACTAATGCTAGGTACTGGCTTGTTAGTTTACCTGAGTTCAAATGTAGGTCAGGTTCTCTAAAATGGAGTCCGAACTTAAAAGATTTGGCCTCTCAAAACAATGGGCCCATCTCCCGGGAAAGGAGGCACAATGGGATCACCACGTCTGAGTCCAAAAACTGAGCCCAACCATATAGAGCTGTGGTCATGTTTGCTGGCAGATAACCAACTTTGAAGGGGTTTTAATTTTATCTTTTTAAATCTATGCATGGTGTGTATTTGTGCATAGCTATGTGCATGTTACACACGTTTGTGTAAATATTGGTGCACACATACACACGTGGAGGTCAGAGCGACTCAGGTGTGCCCCTCCACCTTCCACCATGTTTGAGACAGAGTCTTTTGTGAGTTGCCACTGTGTACCCAGGCTGACTAGCCCCTAAGCCTCTGGGGACCCTTCTGTCTCGCCCTCACACATCCCCGTAGGAAGGAAGATGCCTGCTGCTGCGTTTGACTATACATGGATGCTGGGATCCAAACTTGGGTCCTAGGCTTACACAGCAAGTGCTCTAACCACTCAGCAATTACCCCAATCCTAGTCAACTAATTTTTTTTAGAGTTGTTTTGGGTTTTACAATGTTGACCAAAAGTACAATAAATTCTCACATAATCTTCTACCTCCCCACCCACCCTGCCACTGACAGTCCCGCCAATGTTTGCAGTTTCCAGGAGATTGGAGCAACCATGAGTCAATGAACTGGGCCTAGTAAAAGGCTTTATTAAATGGACTGGTTGCCTGGCCATCCTAGCAAGAGGCACTTTGCTGAAAACCAAACGTTTATTCAAATCATCTGTCATTTGGAATTCTAAAGAGAACACAGACTTCTTGTTTTGGTTTTGTTTATTTTTGTGACAGGATCTCATGTAGCCTAGGATAGCCTGGAATTTCCTATGTAGCCCAGGATGACCTGAATTCCTGATCCTCCTGCCTCTACCTCCCAAGATCTGGGATTACACATAAACATCGACACTGATCGTGGCGTTTGTCGCTCACTCTCATCTCTTTCCTTCTTTTTACTTTTTTGTTTGATTGGTTTTTTTTTTTTTTTCAAGTCAGGGTTTCACTGTGTAGCTCTGGCTGTCCTAACACTAGATCTATAGTCCAGGCTGTTCTCAAATTCACAGAGATCCACCTGCCTCTGCCTCCTAAGTGCTGGGATTAAAGCCATGCACCACCACCTCCCAGCTCCTTTCTTACTTTTATTTCTTTTTATTGAGACAGGGTGTCATATGTCACAGACTGGTCTGCAATTCACTACATGGGCAGGGCTGGCCTTGAACTCCTGATTCTCCTGACTCCAACTCCTGAGAGCTAAATTACAAGCTAAATTATATACTCTCATGTCCAGTTCCCCTCACTCTTTAATTTTTAATATTTATTCATTTTATTTATATGAGTACATCATAGCTGCCTTCAGACACGCCAGAAGAGGGCATCAGATCCCATTACAGATAGTTGTGAGCCACCATGTGGTTGCTGAGAATTGAACTCAGGACCTCTAGAAGAGCAGTTAGTGCTCTTGACCACGGAGCCATCTCTCCAGTCCCTCAATATTTAGTGTGTGTGTGTGTGTGTGTGTGTGTGTGTGTGTGTGTGTGTGTGTGTGTGAATATTTTGCTTATATGTGTCCAGATCACCAGGAACTGCAGTTACACATAGTTGTGTGTTGCCACGTGGGTGCTGGGACCTGAATTTCGATCCTCTGTGAGAGCAGCCAGTGCTCTTCACCTCTGAGCCATCTCTCAGTGGCTCACTCTGACTTCTGCCAGTTGTTCCTCCGAAGCTGGCCTAATCCAAGTCACCTCCTCCACGGGGCCAAGTCCAGAAACCCATTCCAGCCTCCAAGCATCTCTCGTTGTTCTTTTCTTGATGCCCATGGTTGCCACAGGCCTCTGAGCATCCCGCTTTCCAGCCTCATCCTGCCCCCTTGGCTGGACCTTCCAGCCTGATATCAGAAGGATGGCATCCCCCAGGGCTGTGTCCTTGGTGTCCTTCTGCTGCCTCTCCACAGGACACCTTCAGTGGGTATGTTCATTTTCTGTAGCTACAGATCCAGTGGCTGAAAAGAAGAGATTTATTTTATTTATAATGATTTATTTACTTCTTCCCTCACACATCTGGAGGCCAGAAGTTAGAACATCATAGTTCCACATCCCTTGTGGAACTTTAGGAGGCTTCCTGACTTACTCTTCTAGCCGCTGGTAGCTGCCAACTGTGCTTGCTTTTCTCTCATCTGAGTCAGCTTGGTCCTCCTCCTGCCTCTGTCTACATGGCTCTCTTCCCTCTGTATGTCCACATTCATTCATTCATCCATCCACTTCTCCTCCCCCCCCCTCTATTTTTGTTTTGTTTTGTTTTGAAACAAAGTCTATTTAACCCTAGCTCTCCTGGAATTCCCTATGTCTAGACCAAGCTGGCCAGGAACTCACAGAGATCCACCTGTCTCTGCCCCCCAAGTGCTGGAATTAAAGATATGGGTCACCATATCTTCATTTGTAAACAAACAATAAATAAAATTTATTTATGCTATTATAATATCATTACATATTATAATAAATAAATAAGCTATATATTATGTTTAATTACGTGTGTGTGTGTGTGTGTGTGTGTGTGTGTGTGTGTGTGTACTTGGGCACAGGTGCACACACAGAGGTCAGAAGAGAGTTCCAGGTCCCCTGGCGCTGGAGCTACAGGTATTGTGAGCTGCTCACTGTGAGTACTGTTAGTCAAACTCTGGCTCTCTGAAAGAGCAACAATAACTCAAGCACTGAGCCGTCTTTTCAGTCCTGATTCTTTCTTCTTATAAAGAGTCCAACTGTGAGATTAGGGAACTTCCTAATCCATGATTTCACCTTGATTCCAACCCCTACTTCCCATTCCACTCACATTCTCAGGGTCCTGGGAAGCTGGAGTTTTGGAGGGGACATCACTACTCAATCCATGACAGGGATACCATTGGACCTTGTGGCTTCAATGCTCATCTAGACATCCCTGACTCTACAGTCCTTCTCTGTTCCACTTCTCCAACCTCACCTCTCATGCCCAGAGTATCTGTGTTCTGCCGGATCCTCGGTCTCATGGTCTTTCCCTTCCTTCACAAGAGGCATCACAGACGGGGAGAGGTGGCTCTGTAATTACAAGAACTGGCTACTGTCCCAGCACCCACATGAATCCAGCACCCTCCTCTTGCTTCAGCAGGGACCACACGCACACATGGTGTCATAAGACATCTACACATCTAGAATTTAGTCATTTCCTCATTAAGAGGTGGCATCTGTAGTGAGGTGGCCCACAAGTAAAAGCACAGGCCACTAAGCCGGACCCGAGTTCAAGCTCCAGGACCCACAGGATAAGAGACCCAACTCCCATAAGCTGCCTCCTGATCTCCACAAGTGCTCTGTGGCTGTGTGCCCTGCCCCACCACAAAATAAATAACTTAAGCCAGGTGGTGGTGGCACATGCCATTAATCTCAGCACTCAGGAAGCAGGGTCAGACAGATCTCTGTGGGTTCAAGACCAGCCTGGTGTACAGAGTAAGTTCTAGGATAGCCAGGATGACACAGAGAAATCCTGTTTCAGAAACAAACAAACAAACAAACAGCAAACCAAACCAATGAAACAAACAAAAGAGATGGGGTCTACTTCTCTTATCTTGAATCTTTGAAGGTTTCTATGGCTGTGTTCACACCATTTGATGGGAGAAGGGGGGGCCAGTGGAATGGCTTTGGCAGGTCAAAGGTATTGCTGATCAGCTTGATGATCTGAGTTCAATCCCTGGGATCCTTAAAGTGGACGGAGAGAACCATCTCCCACAAGTTTGTCCTCTAATAGCTACCCATCTCACACACACACACACACACACACACACACACATCACACACACACACACCACACACCACACACCACACACCACACACCACACACCACACACCACACACCACACACCACACACCACACACCACACACACACACACCACACACACCACACACACACACACACTACACACCACACACACACACACACACACACACACCACACACACATACACACACACACACCACACACACACTCAAAACCAATCAATCAGTCAATCAATCAATGTTTTTTAAAAAAAATCAAATTAAGGAGTCAGGCAGTGGTGGCACACTCCTGTGATCCCAGCACTTGGGAGGCAGAGGCAGGTGGATCTCTGAGTTTGAGCCCAGCCTGGTCTACAGAGTGAGTTCCAGGACAGCCAAGGTTTCTATACAGAGAAACTTTATCTCAAAAACCAATAAATAAATAAATAAATAAATAAATAAATAAATAAATAAAATAATCTAGCAAATAAATAAGAGCCTGGAGAGATTCCTCATCAGTTAAGAGCCCTGGCTGTTCTTGCAAAGGACCTGGGTTCAATTCCTAGCCCCATATGTTGCTCACACACTACCTGTAACTTCAATTCCAAGGGATTCAACACCTCTTCTGGGCATGTGGGTACCCATACCCATAAAATAAATTAAAATAAATAAATAAAAGTGAATTAAAGTTAAATTAATTTTTGAAGATATACCAGTGTCAAGACTGACTGTGCTACTATGCTTTGGGCCTGGGAGCCTCTTGATATTGAGGAAAATTAAGAATTTTTGCTGGGTATAGTGGGTGGCACCTATAATCCTAGCACTTGAGAAGTAGAGGCGAAGAATCAGTAGTTCAAGACCATACTTAGCTGGATATCAAACTGGAGGCCTGCCTGGACTACATAAAACCATGTATCCAAAAAAAAAAAATCATCTTGGAATCACAATTTTGCAAAGTTTTAAAAGTCCAGTGTGCTAGTGAGTGTGCTACAGAATAAACCTTTAAGAGAGAAGAGACCTAACCTAGAACCTATCCCAGAAGGCTAAGCAGGGGCCGTGGAAGATAAGTGGGGCTTTCCTAGACAAAAAACCTGGGTCCAATGAAGAAACCTCCATTGCCAATATAGAAGGTCTTCCCGACACTTACCCATTAGTGTCGCAGGGACTGCCTCTGTCTGTCAATTGCATGACTGCCTTACATGGTGGATGAACATGGGTGTGTGTGTTAAATGTGTTAAAGTCCCAGTTCACCGGGTTTGTACCAGAGAAATTCTGCCAACCTTGGTGGAAAGGACTCACCTCACTGGAAGCCTGGACGTAGAGCGGAAGCCAATCATAGTCATTGGTCAACAATCAAGGCCAGGACTACAGGAGAGCAACGTGGATGTCTGGCTCACTAATGTCAGCCCATGTGTCTCCCACTCTCCTAGCTGTATGTCTCCTGGGCTCAGCCTGGGCCAGTTGCTTTACGTGGCTGTCTGTCAACAGGAAGACTACAATTATGTGCAATCTAGTGGCAGGTCTAATAACTGCCGTAATTTCCAAGTAGTGATGAATGTAATGATATTTTGAGATATCTGCAACAGCGGAACGCGATACGGAAATACACATGATTCCCACTGCCAACAATGTCTCCCGCCCCGAGAGTGTCTCTGCAGCTGGTTGTCCACATTCCGCACGGAAAGAAACGCTAGATTCCTGGTCAAGGCCCAGGAAAACACGGCTGTATTTCTGCCAGTCAGTTCCATCGTTTCTTCAGCTTAGAGTGTGTGAACTCAGTTTGGGACACTTGTTCCAAAGCCTTGGTGTGTGTGGAGCCAGCAAGGAGACAGTATGGCGGAACGTTTCCCAGTGAGATGTGACCAAACACCTGTTTGCCCAGGGCATGGTATTGCCGGATCAGAGAGGTAATTCTAATTAAAGGTGGTTTTAGCAAAGCAGTGGGTTAACTGAGCTTACTCCCAGGAGCATGGACAAGGGCAAGGGCAAACAGCACTGCTCATGAAAGCAGGGTCCCTGGAGCTCCCTGGACAACTCAGGCTGGTTAGGAGAAGCTGGTCAGACTACAGTCTCCTCTCCCCATCGATTTCTGAAGCTCAGATAACCTTGGTGAGGAGCCTTGAAGATCTTCTAATTTTCAGGATTTTTTGGGGGGGAAGGAGGGACTTGCAAGACCTATTTACTTACTATGTCTGTACATTTCTTTATTCCCTGAATCTTATCAGATCCCCCCAGGGTGCAACGTTTCCCCTCCCAGGAGACTGCATCTCCACAAGGTTTGCAGAGGACAGGAGGTCATTGTGCTTTAGCCCTGTCTGTCTTCACCCCGCAGCACCGCACAGCACCCTCTTCCTGGCTGGCCTCACATACACCAAGGCTCAGCACCTCAGTTCCGCTCGGACTTCGCTGAGGAGACTAGCCACGTGGCTGGCAGTTATCAGTTATCTGTTGGCCTGTGATGGAGGAACAGACACAGTACCCAACAAGATGTCTCTTCCACAGGGATTAGAGTGTGGTTGGTGTCGCTCTTCAGAATAGAGGAAAGCCATTTTCAGCCTCTACACTCCAGCTTCAAGTCTAGGACCTTTCAGGGGTGGTGTCACTCTCCAAATGCACAGGAATCCTCACAGTCCAAGACTATAAGCTATGCCCCATCCCACCCACACTCCAATATACAGGACCGTCTGATTCCCTTCAGGAAACAAAGGCTGTACCTATCAACTTTTAAAACCTCATAGTTTCAGAGGGATAGAGTCCATAGCCACTATGGGGGTGAGCATAGCAGCAGGCAGGCAGGCAGGCATGGTGCTGGAGCAGTGGCAGAGAACTTTACATCTTGGTCTACAAGCACAAGCCAGAGAGAGAAAACTGGGAATGGTTTGGCCTTTTAAAACCTGAAAGCCTACACCCAGTGACACACCCACCCTCCACAAGGCCACACCTCCTATTCTTCCCCTAACAGTTCCAGCAATAGGGAACCAAGCATTCAAATGTGTGAGCCTGAGGGGGCGGGTGATTCTCATTCCAACCGCAATAGATCCTGTCTCACTAAGGTCTCGAGAGTGACCAGAGGAAGATACCTGACACATATCTTTCATGACCTTAGACTCCAAGTTTTCTCAGGACTTGCAGCTTTGAAGCAGAAAAGGATTTCAGAATTAGACAGCTTGAAGCAGAGCTGAGACTTCATTACAGTTAGAAAGACTCAAGAACAAAAGTAAAATGCACCAAGAACATGTGTGGGGACTTCCCAGGGGAGATTCATAATTATCTCAACATTAGCCATGTATACCATGTTGGTGGCTCAGGTTACAACTCAAAGGGTTGCTAAGCAACACTTTACCCCCCTATTGTCTCTCTCTTTGATAAGCGAGATTATAAAGTGGCTGTAGAGCTACCGTAGAAGGAATTATAATCTGATAAGGTGAAACTGGAAGCCACTAGGGCTGCAGAAGAGCTTTAAGATGTGATCTTGCCCTGTACTGTTTCCAGGGTTGGGAACTGGGGAGGGAGAGGGGCTGTAAGAAAATGCTAACTCTGCTGGAATCCTTGCTTCTCTAGTGAGTCCAGAGAGAAGTCACACCAGAGAAGCTGCACGTGGACTCTGGAGTGAGACGCTCTCTCTGTTCTTGTGTTCCCAGAACTTTGCCCGTCTTCCTATCCTTCCTCAGTTGAAACACTTTTATTTTATTAGGTTTATTTTATTTTATTTTATGTGCATAGATTGGATGTTTCACCTGCATGGATGTCTGTGTTCCGAGTGCATTCCTGATGCCCTCAGAGGTCAGAAGAGGGTGTCAGATCCCTTAGAGGTGGAGTTACAGTGAGCCCAGATGTGGATTCTTGGAAGCAAACAGGTCATCTGGAAGAGCGGGCACTCTTTAACCACTGAGCAATCTCTGCTGCCTCCTTCAACTTTTTTTTATTCCATTTTTGTTTCTTTATTGTGAACAAGGGTGGTATATGGATGTCACAGTGCACACATAAACACCAGAAGACAACTTACAGAGTTGGTTCTCTCCTTCTACCTTGTATGTCCTGGGGAGTGAACTCAGTCATCAGACTTGACAGCAAGCCCCTTTACCCACTGAGCCATCTTGCTGGCCCTAGAGCATATTCCTTTATTTTACAGAGTAAGGTATTAGTTACCCCATTCTAGAGTCACAGATGAAAGCCAATGAAGAGATATAAGTTTGGTTTTTGATAGTCTACACTACCTGTATTAGTCAGGGTTCTCTAGAGTCACAGAACTTATGGATAATTTCTAAATAGTAAAGGAATTTATTGATGACTTACAGTCGGCAGCCCAATTCCCAACAATGGTTCAGTCGCAGCTGTGAATGGAAGTCCAAGGATCTAGCAGTTACTCAGTCTCACGCAGCAAGCAGGCGAAGGAGCAAGAGCAAGAGCTAGACTCCCTTCTTCCAATGTCCTTATATTGTCTCCAGCAAAAGGTGTAGCCCAGATTAAAGGTGTGTTCCACCACACCTTTAATCCCAGATGAAAGGCATAGCCCAGATTAAAGGTGTGTTCCTTAACTCGGAGATTCAATCTTCTGGAATCCATAGCCACTATGGCTCAAGATCTTCAAACCAAGATCCAGATAAGGATCTCCAAGCCTCCAGATAAGGGTCACTGGTGAGCCTTCCAATTCCGGATTGTAGTTCATTCCAAATATTGTCAAGTTGACAACCAGGAATAGCCACTACAATCCACCCCTTGTCAACTTGACACAAATAATATCTCATGTTCACATGAAACAATAACAAGGTTGTAAATACGCCTAACATGATATAACTATCCCTCGTACAATCGCAAACGCATTAGTAAATTTACAATGGGCATTCATATTACTTTATAATCCTCGTTTCTGCAACTGGTTACGTGGCCTTAATTGGTATTTATAACTACCTTCCTCTACTACCCATTCTGTATTTCCTTCACCTTCAGCCAGCACCTCAGCAGGTCTTGGCTCTTTTCCTGGAGGATTGACCCATACCTTCATTCCTGATGGGTCTGCGTCCTTTGTCATCCTGCTTGGATTAGGCTGTTGTAGTTTCCCATTGACTTTAATCACAGGACATGGTAGTACTAAGAGACGCCCTAAGGGATCTCCTGCACTCCAGACATAATCTTGCTTACCACCATTGTGAAGAGGTAATCCAATTTCCCCATGGTAATCTGGATCTATCACCCCTCCTAACACTGTTATTCCTTTTTTAGCCTGTTGGTTTAAGGGCATTAGAAGCCCAAAATGACCAGGGGGAAGTCTGAGCTTCCAGTTCAATGAAATGTTTGTTGTAGCTCCTGGTAGGAGCACTCCCCTCTCTGGAGCCAAAACTTCTAAGCCAGCAGAACCTAGAGTTATGGGGACAGGAAGCAAAAATTTTCCTAGAGGGTCACTAGGAGTGATAGTAAGTGGAACTATTCCGTTTTCCACCCCTTGATTCCTGGACCCATGAATCCTGGCTATGGGTGAAACTGTACCATATATCGAGCGCTGATTCAAAGCATATACTGCCTTCTGAAGAACTCTGCCCCAGCCTTCCAAGCTGTTACCACCTAATTGGCGCTGTAACTGCGTCTTCAAAAGGCCATTCCATCTTTCTATCAGCCCAGCTGCTTCAGGATGATGGGGAATGTGGTAAGACCAGTGAATTCCATGATCGTGAGCCCACTGTCGTACTTCTCTGGCTGTGAAATGAGTTCCTTGGTCAGAAGCAATACTGTGTGGAATACCATGACGATAGATGAGGCATTCTGTCAGTCCGTGAATGGTGGTTTTAGCAGAGGCATTACGTGCAGGAAAGGCAAATCCATAACCAGAATAAGTATCTACTCCAGTAAGAACAAAACGCTGTCCTTTCCACGAAGGAAGTGGTCCAATGTAGTCAACCTGCCACCAGGTTGCTGGCTGGTCACCTCGAGGAATGGTGCCATATCTGGGGCTCAGTGTTGGTTTCTGCTGTTGGCAGATCTGGCAATCAGCAGCAGCTGTAGCCAGGTCAGCCTTGGTGAGTGGAAGCCCATGTTGCTGAGCCCAAGCATAACCTCCATCTCGACCACCATGGCCACTTTGTTCATGTGCCCATTGAGCAATGACAGGGATGGCTGGGGAGAGAGGCTGATTGTCCACAGAACGGGTCATCTTATCCACTTGATTATTGAACTCCTCCTCAGCTGAAGTCACCTTTTGGTGAGCATTTACATGGGACACAAATATCTTCACATCCTTTGCCCATTTGGAGAGATCTATCCACATACTTCTTCCCCAGATGTCTTTCTCACCAATTTTCCAATTGTGATCTTTCCAAGTCCCTGACCATCCAGCCAATCCATTGGCTACAGCCCATGAGTCAGTGTATAATCGTACATCTGGCCATTTCTTCTTGCAAACAAACTGTAATACCATGTGTACTGCCCGAAGTTCTGCCCACTGTGAAGATTTCCCTTCACCTGTGTCTTTCAAGGTTGTCCCAGAAAGGGGTTGTAATGCTGCAGCTGTCCACTTCTGGGTGGTGCCTGCATAACGTGCAGAGCCATCAGTAAACCAGGCTCTAGTCTTCTCCTCTTCGGTCAGTTGATCATAGGGAACACCCCATGAGGCTATAGGTGCATGCTTGGCAGCAGATGGCATTGTAACAGGAGTAGAAACCATAGGCATTTGAGCAACTTCTTCATGTAACTTGCTTGTGCCTTCAGGACCTGCTCTGGCCCGATCACGTATATACCACTTCCATTTGATAATAGACTGCTGCTGTGCACGTCCCACTTTATGACTTGCAGGGTCTGATAGTACCCAGCTCATGATGGGTAGTTCAGGTCGCATAGTGACTTGGTGTCCTATTGTCAGACGTTCAGTTTCCACTAAGGCCCAATAGCAGGCCAAGAGCTGTTTTTCAAAGGGAGAATAGTTGTCTGCAGATGATGGTAGAGCTTTGCTCCAAAATCCCAAAGGCCTTTTCTGTGATTCACCTACAGGGGCCTGCCAGAGGCTCCAAACAGCATCTCTATCAGCCACAGACACCTCAAGTACCATCGGATCTGCTGGGTCATATGGTCCAAGTGGTAGAGCAGCCTGCACAGCAGCCTGGACCTGTTGAAGGGCCTTCTCCTGTTCCAGGCCCCACACAAAGCTAGCAGCTTTCCGAGTCACTTGGTAAATAGGCCTAAGTAACACACCCAAGTGAGGGATGTGTTGTCTCCAGAATCCAAATAGACCCACTAAACGTTGTGCTTCTTTCTTGGTTGTAGGAGGGGCCAGGTGCAATAACTTATCTTTCACCTTAGAAGGAATATCTCTGCATGCCCCACACCACTGGACTCCTAAGAATTTCACTGAGGTAGATGGTCCTTGAATTTTGGTTGGATTTATTTCCCATCCTCTGATACGCATATGTGTTACCAATGAGTCCAAAGTGGTTGCTACTTCCTGCTCACTTGGTCCAATCAGCATAATGTCATCAATATAGTGCACCAATGTGATATTTTGTGGAAGATCCAAACGATCAAGATCCCTTCTAACTAAATTATGACACAGGGCAGGAGAGTTAATATATCCTTGAGGCAAAACTGTGAAGGTATACTGTTGGCCTTGCCAACTGAAAGCAAATTGCTTCTGGTGGTCCTTATGGACAGGTACTGAGAAGAAGGCATTTGCCAGATCAATAGCCGCATACCAGGTGCCAGGAGATGTGTTAATTTGCTCAAGTAAGGAAACTACATCTGGTACAGCAGCTGCAATTGGAGTTACTACCTGATTTAGTTTTCGGTAATCAACTGTCATTCTCCATGATCCATCTGTTTTCTGCACTGGCCAGATAGGAGAGTTAAATGGAGATGTGGTGGGAACCACCACCCCTGCATCTTTCAAGTCCTTGATAGTGGCAGTAATTTCTGCAATTCCTCCAGGAATACGATACTGTTTTTGATTCACTATTTTCTTTGGCAGAGGCAACTCTAAAGGCTTCCATTTGGCCTTTCCAACCATAATAGCCCTCACTCTACAGTTCAGGGAACCAATATGAGAATTCTGCCAATTTCTGAGTATATCTATCCCAATTATACATTCTGGAACTGGGGAAATCACCACAGGATGTGTCCGGGGACCTACTGGACCTACTGTGAGTCGGACATCAGTCAAAACTCCATTAATCACCTGCCCTCCATAAGCTCCCTACTTTAACTGGAGGGCCACAATGTTTCTTGGGATCCCCTGGGATCAGTGTCAACTCAGAACCAGTATCCAGCAGACCCCGAAAAGTCTGATTATTTCCTTTTCCCCAGTGTACAGTTACCCTTGTAAAAGGCCGTAGGTCCCTCTGGGGAAGACACTGGAGAAAGGGTAACAGCAAAACCTTTGAGTGTCTTATCAAGATCCTTCCTCAGAGGAACCTGGCCACCCCTTCATTCAAGGGGTTCCGGATCTGCAAACTGTCTCAAGTCTGGAAATTGATTCACTGGCCGAGATTGCTGTTTACCACGATCTAATGTAGCCTTTCTTTCATTTGTTTGAGAATTTTTCTGCTTATACAGATCAAACAAATATGCAGTAGGCTTCCTATGTATTTCATTCCTGGAAACACCATGATTGATTAGCCAGTACCAAAGGTCCAAGCGAGTCATGCCATTATAAATTTCACCTCTCCTGTGCTGACCATTACTGGGTATGTTATTATAAACATTCTTTTGTCTACGCTGTCCATTATAATAACTAGGATCACCTTGTCTCCGGCGATTCAATGCTGCCACCTGGCCCTTGTTACCTCGGGATCCAACTAAACCCAGTGAATTTAATTCATCTAATTGAGCAGAAGCATCTCCAATGCTAAGATCTGGCACAAGGAAAAGGGAAAGAACAAAACCCTTCAAATGTGCTGGTGCCCCTCTCACCAATTTGCGTCTTATAGAGCTGGTGAAAGGCATATCTTCTGGACCTTCCCATTGTGGACAATTATGCTTTACACAATATATCCACTCTAGCATTGCAATTTCCCTAAGTCTTAAAATCCCTTCATCAACACTAAGCCACGGAATATCAGGCATCTCCAAGTCATTTCCAGTAGGCCATCTTTTGATAAACACCTCAGCCAACCATTCAAACAAACTTTTGACACCTTTTTTAACTATGCGAGCTTCCGTATTAAACCTAGAATCTCTACTCAGAGGACCCATGTCAATAAACTCAGCCTGCTCTAGTTTTATGTTCCTTCCACCCTTATCCCACACCCTTAAAATCCATTCCCACACATATTCACCAGGTTTCTGCTTGAATGAATTAGCAAACTCATTAAGCTCCTTAGTAGTGTAGCGAATTTCCTCATGGACTATACTTTCTACCTCCCCTCTAGGAGCCTGTTTTGCTTTGAGTCTGGTTACAGGTCTAGAAGAAACTATTGGTGGGCCGTGAGCAGACTCTGCAAAATTAATTTCCTCATGTTGGGGAAGGCATTATTTCAAGAGGTGGGGCTGAGGGTACTACTTCCTCAGGTGGGGCAAACCCTTGAGAATCTGAGGATTCAAAATTCTCAGCTTCAACATGGGTCTTCCCACACATCCCCGTCCCATGTTGTAAGGATCCCCATTCTTTGCCAATTAGAGCCCTTACTTTAACTGTCGACACACTCTGAGGCTGAGACTTGAATTTTCTCTGTAGTTCAGCCAACCTTACAATGAGAGTTTCTGTTTGATTTTCTGCAACTTGAGCTCTATTGCTACAAGAGAGAAGATTCTCCTCAAGGACACACTTAGCAACTTTTAGATCGTTTACTTGTGTCTGGAGCCTTTCGATTTTATCACACAACTCCTTCCTTTCATTCATCATTTTTTCCACAGATACTAAGAGCAGCCAGCCAGTAAAATCATTTTTCGATTTTTTCCCCATCTTGTAGAAAGCTTTGTGCACTGAATCACCTAATTCATTAAGAAAATCAAGGGCATTAGCTTCTTTAAGTTCGGAATATAGTTTCAACCATGGGTCTTCAAAATTCTCTGAGCTCCCAGGAGGGAGAGAATCTGGAGAGGTTTCAATATTTGAAAGTGCTGGTGAGATCAACAAGCCAATTCCAGTATTTTAAAAGATTCATCCTTGTACTTCTGTTACTCTAGAACCACTCCTGGTACCAACTTCTGTATTAGTCAGGGTTCTCTAGAGTCACAGAACTTATGGATAATTTCTAAATAGTAAAGGAATTTATTGATGACTTACAGTCGGCAGCCCAATTCCCAACAATGGTTCAGTCGCAGCTGTGAATGGAAGTCCAAGGATCTAGCAGTTACTCAGTCTCACGCAGCAAGCAGGCGAAGGAGCAAGAGCAAGAGCTAGACTCCCTTCTTCCAATGTCCTTATATTGTCTCCAGCAAAAGGTGTAGCCCAGATTAAAAGGTGTGTTCCACCACACCTTTAATCCCAGATGAAAGGCATAGCCCAGATTAAAGGTGTGTTCCTTAACTCGGAGATTCAATCTTCTGGAATCCATAGCCACTATGGCTCAAGATCTTCAAACCAAGATCCAGATAAGGATCTCCAAGCCTCCAGATAAGGGTCACTGGTGAGCCTTCCAATTCCGGATTGTAGTTCATTCCAAATATTGTCAAGTTGACAACCAGGAATAGCCACTACACTACCAAAATAAGATTTGGAAGACAGAGTGCATGCACACACATGCACACGCACACCTTTCATTTTGTTTCTTTGCCCTGACTTTTTGAACTCTCTTCCCTTTTGGAATATCACTCTACCAGATCATGTCTGATCATTTATGCAATATTCAGGAGACTCAAGGGCAGAGGCAGAGCTAGGAGTGGAGAAGGGCTTATTGTTAGCCTGCTTGGGACCCTGTCCTGTCTCTGAGATCTTTGTATGTGTAAAAGCCTATAAGTTAAAAGGACCCAAAGATGAGGCCAGGGAGGTAGCTTATCAGTTAAGAGTACTGGCTGCTCTTGCAGAGGACCTAGGTTCCATCCACAGACCCAACAATGGCAGCTCATGATTGGAATGGAAATGTTTGGTTTCTTTGAAGACTCAGTTGTGACAGGGGATGTTTTTCTGAAAGCTATCTTATGTGAAGATGTTTTGCCAACGCAGACCCTTGAGAGGATGTGTGATGTTTGGAAAGAGTGTAAGCATAATCCAACAGACAGTAAACGACTTGCATTTGGTTCGCCTTGCAATGCTTTGCTACTCTTCACTGATCTGTGGTTGTCTTGAGTTTGTAGAGAAAGTCAAGCTAAAGAACTTCTTGTGGTATTCCAGCTACTTCTTGCCACTTCCATAGGAGCCTCACAGTTCCCTCTAGATAGAGCCACTGCTATTGATGTGTTTGGTGTTTGCCGATTGAGGAGATGGTTCAGCGATTAAGAGCACTTGCTGCTCTTCCAGTGTTCCGTTCCTGGCATGCACTTTGAGTGGATCACAACCACTTATGACTCCAGCTGTAGGAGATCAAGCAGCCTCCTCTGGCACCTGCACACACATGTGTACACACACACACATGGGCACACACGGGCACACACATACAGATGATTTTAATTCTTAGGGAGAGATTGGCTGATGGATCCAAGGTCACAGTTAAATAGAAAAATATGTTCTAAAGTGACTGAAGCAGACAATAGTGTCCTAGACAGCAATATTTCAAACTGGAAAAGGAGCTTGTTTGGTACGGTGCCTGCTGTGCAAGAAAGAGACCTGAGTTCAATCCCCCGAACCCACTTAGGGAGTCAGGAGGTGTGGTGGTTTGAATACACTTGGCCCAGGGAATAGTGGCACTTTTAAGAGGTGTGGCCTTGTTGGAGGAAGTGTGTCACTGTGGGCATGAGCTTTAAGACCCTCATCCTAAGGCTTTCTGAAAAGATAGCTTAGCTGAGTTGGAGAGTTCTAGATCAGTAAGAGACAGTGTCTCAAAAAAAGAAAATGGAAGACATCTGAAGAAATGGCATCCAAGGTTGACCACTGGCCTCCACAGACAAGTGAACACACAGTTACCCTCACACTCATGCACACACACTCACATACAATTTTTAATTATCTCACTACAGAGAAATAACAAATATTTAGGACAATAATGTTACCTCCCATAAATAATTTCCCCGATTTGATCAGTACACAATATATATATGGAAGCACCCTAATGGGCTTCATTAAGCTGCCGCATTATGACGTGTCAATCAAGACAAAGTCGGAAGCTCCTCAGCTTAGTGTATCTCAGCCCACATTCTCATCAGGACCAATCCAGGCCTTCCAGGCACACACTCTCATCGGGACCAATCCAGGCCTTCCAGGCACACACTCTCATCAGGACCAATCCAGGCCTTCCAGGCACACACTCTCATCAGGACCAATCCAGGCTCTAGGGAAGACGTTGGTGTCCAGCTGTGAGTGGGAGGGAGGCAGAGCATCTGTGACCACAAAGGAGGAAGAAGTCTGGGGCCACAGAAGCTTCTGAGGTCAATACAGCACGAAGCATGTACATTGCTCTAGGTAGAGCCCTGCACAGTCATAAACCAACAGCATCTAGATTCTTGTGGTGTGAGCAGAGTTCTTTTCTGAGGCATGGGATTTTTATCACTTTGATTTATTTTGCAAGTATGCGGGTATCTCATGCATTTGGGGATCAGAGTATACAATTTGTGGGAATTGGTTTGCTCCTTCTATTACGGGTTTGGGGCCTGAATTCGGGTCATTAAGCGCAAGCACCTTTATCCACTTGGCCACCTCAGCAGCCTTGACCAGGGTTTTTGATGTGTGTGCGCTGACTCCTGTGTTCATTTCATCCATAATTCAGGCCAGGACTTGAAAGAAGAGAAGCATGTGCTACTGTAGGTGATACATCAGTGACATCAGACTGAGCCTCAAATCCAGCTGGCATGGCCAGTTAAGACAGAAATTATGCAGCTGAACCTACTGACATATGCCTTTAATCCCAGCCCTTGGGAGGCAGAGACAGGAGAATCTGTGAGTTCGAGGCCAGCCTGGTCTACAGAGCAAGTTCTAGGACAGTCAAGGCTACATGGAGAAACCCTGACTTGGGGGGAGGAATGGAACATAGAAATTATGCTAATTTTCAGAGAAGGAACTAGCTCGTGTGAGCTGGATCACACAGCCCAGAGGTAGGGGGCAGACAAACACTCTGAAAAGAATTTCACAAGTCAGTGATCCTGCAGAAAGTCTGCAATGAAACAAGGTAGACTTTAATCAGACCTATAAAATAAGGAAGAAGGGAAAAATATTTTCCTTTTCTAGTTCAAATCTTTATTTCTTTCTTCCTTCCTTCTTTTTCTTTTCTTTCTTCCTTTCTTCCTTTCTTCCTTTCTTCCTTCCTCTCTCTCTCTCTCTCTCTCTCTCTCTCTCTCTCTCTCTCTCTTTCTTAGACGGGTTCTCACTGTGTAATTCTCGATGCCCAGGGTCCCACTATGTAGACCACCCTGGTCTCCCTAAGAAACGGGATAAAGGGTGTGCGCCCCTCCCAGGTCAGATCATCATTACTCATCCCCATGGCCTGGCAGCTTCCTCAGTTCTCACACTAACCCCCAGCCAGGACACAGGCCTCCACTCTCACCTCCGACTGGTCGTTCTACCACCACCCTCTCTCCTCACAAGAAGTGTGTGTGTGTGTGTGTGTGTGTGTGTGTGTGTGTGTGTCTGTCTGTCTCCATATATGTTCTGTCTGTGTATGCATGTGTGTCTCTATATGTTTGTGTCTGTGTGCCTGTCGTGCCTATGTGTTTGTTTCTGTGTGTGTCGTGCCTGTGTGCATATGAATGTGGTATCTGTGTGTCTCTGTGCATGCATGTGTATATGGATGTATGTGTGTGTCTGTATGTGGTTGTATGTGTGTATGTATGCATGCATGTGCATGTGGTATCTGCATATGCATGTGTCTGTCCATGTTGTGTGTCTCTGTGTGTTCTGTGTGTGTCTTTGTCTGTGTATGTCTGAGTCTGTGTGCCTGTGTATGTCTGTGTATGTATGTTCATGTATATACATTCATGGAGAAGTCAGAGACAGCCTCAGGAATCATTCCTCAGCAGCCATCCAGCTATTTTGAGTCAAGGGCTCTCGCTGGTGTGGAACTCATGATCAGGCTAGCCTGGCTGACCATGAGTCCTAGGAATCTTCATGTCTTTGCATTCCTGATGCTGTAATTGTAAGTATGTGAGTACTGCTAAGTTTATAAGTATGTTGGGTTTTGTTTTTAATGTGAATTGTGGGACACACACTCAGGCCCTTATGCTTACTGGGAAAGCAAGTTTAGCAATCAAGCTATCACCCAGCCCCCTTCTATCCAGTTCTAACAAGAATGCACTGAGGGGCTGGAGAGAGAGCCGGGTGGTTTAGAGCATATGCCGCTCTTGCAGGAGGCCTGAGTGTGGATGCTAGCACCCCCATCAGATGTCTGCAACTTCAGCTCCATAGTGTCTAATGCTCTCTTCTGGGTCTGTGGACACCTGCACTCAAGTACACACTACATCACACACACATACACACACTCACACATGCACAAACACATGTGCATACATACATACAAACATGCATGCACACAGATACCACACACATGCATGAATATATGCATGCACACAAACTCACACACACCATGTACACACATACACACACATGCATGAACACACACATGCACACACACACACACAAAAACACATGCACAAACACACACATACTATGACTTCTAAAACTTTAAAAAAAAAAAAACTCAACTGTCACACTATACTACAAGATAGCATAAAGGCCACCTGAGAGAAGATACTAATAAGCAGCAGTTGGCATCTTCTAATGTGGCCTACATCAGGCTCCCCAGAGGCAACGCCTGGCTCTAATATGCTCGTCTTCCTGAAGGCTCTAAGCAGTGTTGGCTGAAATGATCTGAGCTTAGGAATGCTTGGAGACTTTCAGAGAGACTGCTCCCAGGAGTGGGAGGAGCCAGGGAGGGAGTTTGGAGCAATGGAACAGGGAGACGCTGCTACCTCAGGCTGCTGAGGGATGGCGGCCACAGACCATGGCTGACCCCTGCACAAAGCCATGCCTCTCCTCCTTCCAAACCCCTAGGAAGCCTCACCTCAGCCATCGCTGACTCTGGCTGTCTTGGTGTCTCTTCCCTTTGCTTGGTTCCCAAGGCACTCCTTTCTGAGATGGGGAAGCTCCTGACACCCTCCTTCCAGAGCCACACACAGATGTAACCACTGGAGAGAGAAAGCACAGAAAACAAAACAAGCTAATTAAGCACTGTGGCTTCCTGCTGCCAGCCACGCTGGCTGGGGCTTCTCTCTCTCCAATACCTGCTTTCCCATCCCTGGCCTCAGATTCCTGAATGTGTCCAAATGAGGCTTATTCCGGAAAAGCGAGTCGTGCAGAAAAATACACTCACACCCTTAAACTGACAGCATGATTTAACTTTGCAAAGGACACTTAAAGTCTAAGTATTCCTAGTACTTCAAAATGTCTTCAAATATCTACTTAAAGAGAAAAAGGATTTTGAAGAGCTCCAGAATGCTCCAATGTTTTCCTGCCCTAGGTTGACCCTCAAACGTTACGTCATGTCCACAGGACGATGTGGCCCATGAAGAGCCCTTTGGAACTGAGAAACAAACTGTGTGCCCATATGTGAAACCACCAAGACCTCCAACACACTTGGCTTTAGAGGCCCCAGGACATGAAGAGATAGATCAGTCGGGGAAAGCGAGGGCGTGGTAAGCCTCTTTTCCTTCACCAGAACACAGGTAAAAAGGAAGCAAAGCATGAGGGTTAGAGAGTTGGCCTCGCTGTTAAGAATGCAAACTGTCCTTTCAGAGGACCTGAATTTGGATCCCAAGACCCACATTGTGGGGCCCAAAAGCTCCTGTAATACCAGCTTGAGGTGGGTCTGACACCCCTGGTCTCTCTGATATCTAGATATCTACACACACACACACACACACACACACACACACACACACACAATGTGCAATAGGGAGGCAGAGACAGAAGCATCCCTGAAGCTCACTGGTCAGCAAGCCTAGCCAAATTGGTGAACTCCGGGCCAATACTTCCATGGAAGTACCTGTTTTCGCTCTCTCTCTCTCTCTCTCTCTCTCACACACACACACACACACACATACAGAGAGAGAGAGAGACAGAGACAGAGACAGAGACAGAGACAGACAGAATAAATAATGAATGGATAGATGGATGTGTGAATGAATGAATGCTCTTTTAAAGAGACAGTATTGTATACAGGCACAAAGTCCTAGGTTGTCTTAATCTTGTATTTTTTTTCACTTTTTTTTTTTTTGAGACACTATGTAGCCCTGGCTGGCCTGGAACTTGCTCTTTAGACCAGGCTAGCCTCAAACTCACCGAGATCCATCAGCCCCTATCTCCCAAGTCCTGGGATTACAGGTCAGCATCAGCATACACCCAGCTTCTGTTCAAACCCTGCTTTTCCCACTTGCCAGCTGTGTCCTTAGGTAATTACCTGCCTTCTCTCAGCCTTAGGATCATGTCTGTAAAACGGTGTGAGGAGAACTCTTGGGTCCCACTCCATGATTCCACAAGGACACAGCAGAGGGGATCCACAGACTAACTACCTGGCAAATGTCACGGCAGAGGTAACGTTCCATGACCCCAGAATGAGGACTTCCTTAGACCAGTCTCTAATCCTACACCTCCTCTCTGCATGTGATCACCTTCATCGCTAAGATGGCTCACCAGTTCACTACGGCTGACACGGACTTTAAATTCATACCAGTGTAAGCCCCAACCAACTCCCTCTTTGAAGAAACACCATTTGGTGCAAGGCCAGGGTCTAAACTCCAATTCTAGGAAGAAGAACGCCAAGTCCACTAGAATAAACATCCCAATAGCAGGGTCAAGATACATAAAGATAACCTAAGACATTCCGCAGAGAATAGATAACTTAGCCATCCTGTTTGTCAGGTGGGTTTGCCCCCATGTTCGGTTTCTGTAAATTATTCCAGAAATGCAGTCTTTAAAATATTAACTTGCTGACCCATATGGAAATTGCCCCACACTCGCTGTAACCACAATAAAAACCCTGCACACCTAGACTCGGGGCTCTCATTCTGACCCACTGTGACCCGGATGGGTAAGAGACCTCGCTAGTGAGCTCCAGCTCAGAGGAAAGATGTGTTTGCATCGGAATTGACTCCTCAGTGGTCTTTGGGTTCCTGTGATTTGGGCATGACACCGGGAACATAGCTCAGTTTGTAGATCGCTTTTCTAGAACACATGATGGGCCAGGTTCCATCCCCAGGAGCTGCACACAAGCAGGTGGAGGTGGAACCAGGAGAATGGAGCTGGGAAGGCAACCGGAGTACATCCTGGGCTGCCTGAGAGTCCATCTCAAAGTAAAAGGTCAAAGAAACCCCTGCTGGCCTCCCGCCAGCCTCTCCTAATCCTGTCCAAGACCCCGCTGTGTCTCACCAGCTCTCTGTGCCTGTTCTGTCTTTGCTCCATTCATTCCCAGTGAGAGTGAAGGATGCTGGCCAGGACCCCAAACACCTACACAGTTCTCCAGTTCCTAGAAGGGGGAGGCGTGTCCCACAAGGCTGGGCAGTAATGAGATGGAAGATTTGGACTAATCCTGACCCAAATGAGGGCCTAATTCCTGCTGTAACCATCTGTCAGCTGCCAGTTAACAGTTCCTACAGCCCGAGCTGGGGGGGCTGGGGAGGGGGCCTCTGCTCCGCAGAAGCTGCTGGGCTCATACCTAGGGTGTTGTTTTTCTCCCTCTTCCTTGTTTTTTTTTTCTGTTTTTGGAATGTGAATATAAACTTTATAGAGGGGCCTGGTCTCTGTTCACACCGGGTGCTAATAACCCACAGCTGAAAACAGAGGTGCAGAGGAAAATGGGGAGCTGTGGGGCCCAGAAGGCTGCAGTTCCAGAAATGGGGGGCACTGAGGAAGGGGGACCAGGAGAATATTTAATATTGAATTTGCTTCTCTCTCTCTCTTTCTCTCTCTCTCTCTCTCTCTCTCTCTCTCTTAATGTGGAAAGTTTTAGACACAAACCAGCCCCTGTGTTTAAGTCATTAAACCATCTTTAAGCATTTCTGGTTTGAGTTTGTTCTGCAGCCGTTCTGGTTCCTGGAACGTATTTTATTTTTCTTTTAAGTCGGTAAAAGCAGCAGAAGGGGAGGGGTGGGCGGCAGGGAGATGCATTTCTAACAGATTTCCTTGCTTCTTGTTCCTGGGCTGGGGAAGAGTGCAGAGAGGGCGGGGCTCCCAGCGCCTGGTGCTCAGTTCCCAGAAACCCCACTCTGGCCTTTTAGGACTGGTGACATCCTGTACTCTGTCTGCTCTGGAGATGTCCATGGGGTGGAGGGTGTGCTGGGGGGGGGGCAATCGGGGCGGGCCGGGGCTGGGGTTGGGTAATTGGGAACTTAGTACTCCTGTGTTGAGGGAGGAGGGTGTACAGAACAGGGGCTGGCAGGCCTGTGCAGGGTCCCTCTATGTCCCCACTCACTGCACAGTCATGACAGAATAGTCTCAAGCACTTATTATACCTTACACCCAAGCTGAGTGGCTGCATAGGCACAGCAGTGACTAACTCAACCAACAGAGACCCAGCGAATACAGAGAAGAGGCTAGGAGCCAAGGGGGTTCCTGCCTGGATCACTTGGTGCCTGCACTGCTGATCCTGTCAAGACCAAGCCCCTAACCACACAGCAGCAACATCTAGAGACTTAAAGGAGGAAGCTTGGAATCGGGGTTCTCAGTCATGAGGTCTGAGTCAGTGCTAAGAAGAGGAGGCCCAGCCAGATATGGTTTCTGGAAATCCCTGCAGAAGCTAGGCTTTCAGGGGAAGACACCCAGGACTGGAGCATGGCTGAGACTTAAACAAGCCAAGTCTAGAAAGTAGGACAGTTGTCTTCGCACTCTTTGTAGCCAGAGGATGGACATCCCAAAGAAGCAGAGGGTATCCAGAAAATGTGAGTTTGGGGTGACGCCAAGAGGACATCATCCACCCAGTCCCAGCTGCAGTCCCAGCTCCTCTGCAAGCCCTGTGTGGGCAGAGGGGGGGGGGGACATATGGGGGAGCAAAAGGAGCATGCGGGTTTCCAATTATTTATCACAATATTGGAAAATAGGATGGAGATGCCACTAAGAGATGATGTCAGGTTGACAGGTTCGGGATCTGTGCTCTGGGCAGAGATGGACAGTCACTTTAAGAAAGTTATGGTCTGCTGGCCAAATGCCTCTATTTCTACTGTTTGGGAGGCAGAAGCTGGTAGAACTCTGTGAATTTAAGGCCATCCTGGTCTACACAGTAGGACCCCTTCTCAAAAATTAATTACTTACATGACTTAAAAAGAAAGTGAGAAAAGAAAACGCTGTCTGAGAAAGCGTCTCTCAAAGTGACTGCTCCTTTCCCTGGCCTTGATAGGGACAGCAAGGCCACCCCAGCTATGGCTCCCATTACAGTCCTCCACAGCTCGTAGGCTGGCTGGGACAAAGCTCCGAAAAGGAGCAGAGACAAGGAGAAGATATGAAAGCCAGCTGCTGGAAAGCTCGGAGCAGGAGAACAAACAAACTGGTCTTGCAGGACCTAATAGAAGAACTAGCTGGGTGTTGGCAGCGCACGCCTTTAACCCCAGCACTTGGGAGGCAGAGACAGGCAGATCTCCAAGTTTGAGGCCAGCCTGGTCTACAGAGCAAGTTCCAGGGCAGGACAGTCGAGGCTACACAGAGAAACCCTGCCAGGAAGGAAGGGAGGAAGGAAGGAAGGAAGGAAGGAAGGAAGGAAGGAAGGAAGGAAGGAAGGAAGGAAGGAAAAGAAACTAAATAGAGGAAAACAAGGTTCCATGCATCCCGGATCTCCCACTGGGTCCCTTGACAACTGTGTAGACATATGATTTGCAGGATCTGCATCTCCAGGGGCTTTCTCTGGCCAGGATCATTGCTCTGTGGCCAGCATGCCAACCAATACACTCTTAAAAGATACATTGTCAATCATGTCTTCCTTGGGGGTGGGGGGAGTGACAGACAGCATCCCACTGCAGGCAGATAGAATGAACTCAACCGGCCTACAGTGCAAAGAGGTTACCTGCACCAGATGGGAGAACCTAGCTAGAGCACACACATACACACACACACACACACACACACACACACACACACACACACCTTGGGAAGTGCAGCCTTACTTACCTTCTGTGTACTCTGCTGGCAGAACTGTGCGGGCACCAGAAGATGCATATAGCTCTGTCTAGTGGACACAGTTCTATCCTGCAAACCAGCCAGGCCACCGCAGTAGTTTGGCTCCAGAAATTGGTGCCACAGGAAGAGCTGAGACCTGGGGAAGCCAGTGGCCCTGCGGGTCAGCCCTCTGTCAGTCCCTTAAGATATGCAAAGCCAAGGCACCAGCAACAGCCACTGTAGTCTCACAGTACTGTTAATTGGTGTCAACCATTTGAATGCCATAATTGCTACTGTCTTGGGAAGTGGCATCCAGGCCCGGTAGGATGGATCCTGGAGTTCCTCCTTGGGGACCTCCTAGGCCAGGGACTCCCTGCCCCTCCATTCCTTTCCCTATGAAAAAGGGAGGGATCTGAGAAGTCAGAAGGCCCTTCCCCCATCAACTGAACCTCATCTTAGGAAAAGATGGCAGGCTCTGGCTTGCGGGCTTCACTCATGTCCCGCATATCTCCCCCATAATTAGACTCACGGTCGCAATTACCTTCTCGGGCGTTATCGCAGCCAATCTTCGCTGCAGCCAGTGAAGTCCATATTATTAAATCCTCCTTTTACAGATAATAATTTTTTTAAAAAAAAGAGTTTGGGGGTGGGGTGCAATTCTATCTAGTATCTGGTGAGAGACAGCCAGATAGGGAAGCTGAAACCTGGTTCCCTTGAGCCTGCAGCAGGTGGGAGCTGGTCCTCTGTACACTGGCCACTACCGTGGATGTCTGTCACTAGGGGACAGGTGCTAGAAGGTCATCAAGCTTTAGAGGGAGAGTGGTCACTCTGGACATCTAGAGCAGAGTCGGCAGAGTCTTCGCTGCACAGTGGTCCTGTGACTCAGGGGACATTTAACAGCACCCTGACTCTTACCCAGCAGCTGCTAATATCCCCTGCTTTCAGCCCTTCTGAAGTGCCTCCTGGTACTGCCAAATGTCCTTGGGAAGGAGGCAGACAGCCGAGAGCCTCTGGTTCAAAGGGACTCCTGTAAAAGCCACGCTGAACAATCATTCTACCACTGAGCCTGGCAGCAAAGATGCTCCAAGCAAAAATAAGAAAGGTGGGGGCTGGAGGGATCACTCAGCAACCAAGAGTGCTTGCTGTCCCTATGGCTGACCTGAGTTTTGTTCCCAGCATCCAAGATAAGGCAGCTCACCACCTCCTGTAACTCCTGCTTCAAGGTACCCAGTGCCCTTCTCTGGGCTCAACGGGCACCTGTGCTTACATCCACACAACCACACAAAGACACACATGCCCCTAATTTAAAATATATTTTCAATTTAAAAAATAAGTCAGCCAGCCATGCTTAGTGGCATCTACCTTTAATCTCAGCACGAGGGAGACAGAGGCAGGTTGAAGCTCTGTGAGTTTGAGGCCAGCCCATGCTACATAGTGAGAGCTTGTCTTTTACATACATAAATAAATAAATAAATAAATAAATAAATAAATAAATAATAAATAAATAAATTCCCAGCTGCTTTTTTTATTAATATCATCCACCAGCAGCTGTCTTAGATCAGTGATAAAAATTGAGCCTTGAAACATTAAATATAAACTTTACATTTTAAAAGATTTTTTTATTTTCATTTTATCTGTCTAAGTGTTTTATCCAGATATATGTAAGTTATGTATGTGGACAGTTGTGAGCCGCCACCCTGTGGGTGCTAGGAACTGGACATGGGTCCTCTGAAAGAGCAGCAATACTTGTAACTGCGAAGCCATCTTTCCAGGGCAACTTTATATTAAATTAAATTAAAAAAAAAAACAAACTTCTTTTATGCTGTGTTCTAAGCCATTTCTGCGGTTGATATTGGGTTCCAAGAAGCAATGCTCACACTTGAGCTACACATTCCATGTTAAAGAGTGTATCCTGTGTGATTTCCCCAATCCATTTGAAGGATTCTCCTGTATGCATCATCCCGGAACAGGCCACAGGCTTACTCCAGCCAGGTTCTTGGAGAAAACTGATCCCAGGGCTTGGAGCTGCTTCAGTTAGCTTGTGTCAGCTTCTGTGACTGCAGAGGCTGCTAAGGAGGGTTCAGAAATACACAGTGACAGATCTGCAGAGTCAAAGTAACAGACCCAAAGTCTCTAAGCCAATCTCTGCCCTCCTCAGCTTCTAAAATGAAACCTTTGCTGTTTAGAGTTCCTTCCATGGGTCTCTGCCCCACCCCACCTCCAGAATGATATACTGATATGATATACTGATACAATATTTATAACAATGATATTCTGATACCAATTAGTCTTTTCTTTCTTTCCTTTTCATTATTTGCTTGTATGTTTGTTTGTTTGTTTGTTTGTTTGGAGACGGGGTCTCACTATGTAGCCCATGCTGTCCTGGAACTCCCTGTGTAGACCAGGCTGGTCTTGAACTCAGAGACCCAGCAGCTTCTGCCTCGCAAGTGCTGGGATTAAGGTGTGCACCACCATTCCTGGCCTATTTTTGCCTTGGTTTCTTATCCTTTAGCTTAGTTGAATGCTTAATAATACAATTATAGGGCTGGTGAGATGGCTCAGTGGGTAAGAGCACCTGACTGTTCTTCCGAAGGCCCGGAGTTCAAATCCCAGCAACCACATGGTGGCTCACAACCATCCAAAACGAGATCTGACTCCCTCTTCTGGAGTGTCTGAAGACAGCTACAGTGTACTTACATATAATAAATAAATAAATCTTAAAAAAAAAAAAACCTTGTTAAAAAAATACAATTATAGAGACAACTAGCATTTTCTTTCTGGCTATCAGTATCAATTAGCTGTTATATATTTTCATTTTATCACGGTGGACTGTTAAAAATGGCCCCTTTGGCCGGGCGTGGTGGCGCATGCCTTTAATCCCAGCACTTGGAAGGCAGAGGCAGGCGAATTTCTGAGTTCGAGGCCAGTCTGATCTACAGAGTGAGTTCCAGGACAGTCAGGACTACACAGAGAAACCCTGTCTCGCAAAAGCCCATTTGAGATATCTAATACATTAGATACCTTACTGGCCTGGGAAGAGAATGCTGGGTACAGACTGCCCCGGAGGCCACCCCTGCCCAGACCTCAGGCTTCCTTTACCCAGGGGCCATCAGACTCTCCAGTGGGTAGTAGACTGGTATCCTCCCAGCCTTCTCTGTCAGGTCTCTTTTAGACAAACCCTCCCATCACCCCTTCCCATTGCCCCTCCCCATGACCCGTCCCCAAGCTGTCCTTTCCTGTCACATTGAGTCTTAATTACACCAGGGTAGGGAAAACTCTCAGAGTGACCAAGGTGTGACCTCAGGGCTAGTGCTTAACAGAGGTCACAGTCTCTGAAGAGGACCTCAGAGGCACCCAGTTCAGCGTCTCAGCCTATTAGAGAGATTGAGACTCAGAGACAGGTCTCCACCTAAGGACATCAGGATAGCTTGTGGGTCAGGGTAGAAATTGAACTCAGGATTCCTGACCTCCAAAAACATTTGACATAATCTAATAAAGATCGCTTCTTGGAAGAACAGACTAGGCAAGCGGTACCACCTCACCCTACCTACCCCACGCCAGCCACACTCTAGCTCTGGCTACTAACGGCTTCTCTCAGTACACAGTGGCTGATGGCTGCTTTGGTGTGGTTTGTTCCTGCGTACAAGGACAGAGCTGCCTTGGAGCTCTCTGTCTTACCTCAAGCCTCTTATAATGGCATTAAAATATATATACCATTCACTCATTAAACAGGTACTACCATCGGGCGCTCTTTTTTTTTTTTTTAATCACATTTCTTTTGTCTTTTTTTTTTTAAGGATTTATTTATTCTTATATGAAAGCACACTGTAGTTGTCTCCAGAAGCAACAGAAGAGGGTGTCATATCTCATTACGGGTGGTTGTGAGCCACCATGTGGTTTCTGGGATTTGAACTCAGAACCTTTGGAAGAGCAGTCAGTGCTCTTACCCGCTGAGCCATCTCTCCAGCCCCCATCGGGCGCTCTTATAATGACATTAAAATATATATACCATTCACTCATCAAACAGGTACTATCATCGGGCGCCCCCTGTGTGTATGGCCGTGCTAGAGAAGCAGATACAGAAACAAATAAATCAAGATCACTGCTTTCAAGGGAAAGCAAGCAAGCTTTGAAGATAACGTTGTAGGTTTTTAGAATGGAAGCAGAATTTCTGCTATAAGCTGGGGTGGTCGTAGGAGTGCTTCCCAGGGGAAGTGGGGACAGATCCAGAACATTGATCATAGACAGCAGGCAGGGATGCGTGGAGGGTTTGGTGGCTTTAGAAGAGGACACTTCAGAAGAGGTACCAGCCCTCCTCGTCACCAGAATCAAGATCGAGACACTAAGCACCTCCTCGCCTTAGCACCTCTCTCTTTCAGCAGAGGCTCACTCCCTGGCCCTGGCTGGAGTCCATCTGAGGATGCAGCTGCATCAGCCCTAGTTTGGGGATTACACGGAAGGGGGTCGCCCCCCTTGGCTTTCCTGATGCCACTGGTTATCCTATGCAGCCATCAACAAGTCTGGATCCCTCTGCACACGGTTGTGCTCTGCCTCCTCTAGTAAGTCCCCAGGGTCCCAACTCCCTCCATTGCTTCGTGTCCCCCCTGCGACTCCGTGCGTAGCTTGGCACCCTGGATTCAAGCCATTGTTCCTTTTCTCCATCTCCCTTTCCTGTTTTGATTCCTCCCCCCTTCTCCCATCCCAGCTTTGCCACTGTCTTTCTTCCTTCTCTGTCTCCAGTGTATGCTGAGAGTATGGCCAGAGATGGAGCGAATCCTTCAGAACAGGGTCCAGGTGATCTGCAATCCAGAGACCCTCAACTTGCCCTGGGGGAGCCCAGGTTAGCTCCCAGCCAGACCCTGCTTCCAAAAGTCTTCATGGTGGAAAGACTTTCAATACCCTGGTGGCACTGTCCTCTGCTTGGGGGAACCAGGAGGTAAATCTGGGACCCTTCAGCTCTTAGCATCTGTGAGGTCTACTTGTAAGAAGTCCCCTCCCCCACTACCTCCCAGTTCTGCAGCTGAGACGGCTCTGCTCCCATTTCAACCAGCACCGGATCCATTTATAGCATCAATTTTATTTGCTCCAGCCCCAGCTCCCTCCCGGCTCCCCAGGGGCACCCGATCCAGAATGCCAGGCCCTGCTTCCTCTTCTCCTGGAACACGCTGACTCCCTCCCTTGGGCGCCCGGGGAGTCGGCAGGATAATAACCTTCAAGAGGAAAACTCTCTTCTCCCTGCCTTCTAATCTTCAGAGCTACCAAATTAGAAAAGGCATCAGAAGCCCATCGGGCAGACTGCCGCAGGGATGTCATGCCATTAACCCCGGGCCGCCTCCTGCTGGCACAGGCAGCCAGAGGAGGTGTCAGCCCCCTCCAACCCTTTCCAGCCCCTGCTTCTGTTTGGAAGTGGAAGCCGGAGGCACCTCTGTGTCTCCGTTCTCCCACCCAGACCTCAGCCTTTCCTTCACCCTTCAGCCCCATTCCCATCTCCCCGTCCTCACGCTCCTGCCCAGCACAAGATCCCGTGTCCTGGGCTCCAATCGGAACCTAGATCCAGAGGACCCTTGTCATCCCACTGCTCCTGTAAAGCCTGATAGGACAGACATCAATATCTGGCCTCCACACACATGCATGCATACCCACAGTCCCCCCCCACACACATACATACAAGTTGGCTTCTCTGCCTATGCACTCAGGTGAGCAGCCACGAAGAGAGGAGACAGTAGCTCATTCAACTCTGTAACCAAGTGCTGCTGGGCACATGGATGTGTCCAGTGCGCCGTTATTGAACAGGCATGACTCTAGCATGCAGAACTCGCTGCTCATCAGGTGCCAAGCACTAAGCATGCAGTCTCTGGCCTGTTCTATTTTATTACTTTTTATTAATTTTTATTTTTGTTTTTTATTTTATTCTTTGTTTTGTTTTATAAAACTGGATCTTATGCTGTCCAGGCTAAAACTCACGCTAACACACACACACATTCACACACACACGCGCGCGCGCGTGCGCGCACACACACACACACACAACCTCAGCCTTCTAAGTGCTAGGATTATAGGAGTGAGCCGCCACCCACAGCCAGCTCTATCTAGTTCTTTTGCTTAAGACAGGATCTCACACTGTAGCTCAGGCTATCCAGAACTCACTACATAACCCAGGCTCCTATTTGTGGCACTTTTCTTGCCACGGCTGCCCAAGTGCTGGGATTACAAGCATCAGCCATCGCTCCGCTTG